>NC_135079.1:28968289-29314079 GCF_051107435.1 Chaetodon auriga | reverse complement strand
GTTATTCCGACCTGAAAATGACAGAATATGAGTATTTTAGATTCATTTGTATTTATTTGTCAAACTGTCATAGAATGACATTTCCACTTTAGAAACATCAATTCTTGCATGTTTTTGAAGGACAGCATGGTTTATTTTGAATTCGTGTTGAGTTAGTGTGAAAAGTGCAGTATATGTTCATTTTGTGCTTTTCTCGCTCAAATAGCGTTATTCCGACCTGAAAATGACAGAATATGAGTATTTTAGATTCATTTGTATTTATTTGTCAAACTGTCATAGAATGACATTTCCACTTTAGAAACATCAATTCTTGCATGTTTTTGAAGGACAACATGGTTTATTTTGAATTCGTGTTGAGTTAGTGTGAAAAGTGCAGTATATGTTCATTTTGTGCTTTTCTCGCTCAAATAGCGTTATTTTGACCTGAAAATGACAGAATATGAGTATTTTAGATTCATTTGTATTTATTTGTCAAACTGTCATAGAATGACATTTCCACTTTAGAAACATCAATTCTTGCATGTTTTTGAAGGACAGCATGGTTTATTTTGAATTCGTGTTGAGTTAGTGTGAAAAGTGCAGTATATGTTCATTTTGTGCTTTTCTCGCTCAAATAGCGTTATTCCGACCTGAAAATGACAGAATATGAGTATTTTAGATTCATTTGTATTTATTTGTCAAACTGTCATAGAATGACATTTCCACTTTAGAAACATCAATTCTTGCATGTTTTTGAAGGACAACATGGTTTATTTTGAATTCGTGTTGAGTTAGTGTGAAAAGTGCAGTATATGTTCATTTTGTGCTTTTCTCGCTCAAATAGCGTTATTTTGACCTGAAAATGACAGAATATGAGTATTTTAGATTCATTTGTATTTATTTGTCAAACTGTCATAGAATGACATTTCCACTTTAGAAACATCAATTCTTGCATGTTTTTGAAGGACAGCATGGTTTATTTTGAATTCGTGTTGAGTTAGTGTGAAAAGTGCAGTATATGTTCATTTTGTGCTTTTCTCGCTCAAATAGCGTTATTCCGACCTGAAAATGACAGAATATGAGTATTTTAGATTCATTTGTATTTATTTGTCAAACTGTCATAGAATGACATTTCCACTTTAGAAACATCAATTCTTGCATGTTTTTGAAGGACAACATGGTTTATTTTGAATTCGTGTTGAGTTAGTGTGAAAAGTGCAGTATATGTTCATTTTGTGCTTTTCTCGCTCAAATAGCGTTATTTTGACCTGAAAATGACAGAATATGAGTATTTTAGATTCATTTGTATTTATTTGTCAAACTGTCATAGAATGACATTTCCACTTTAGAAACATCAATTCTTGCATGTTTTTGAAGGACAGCATGGTTTATTTTGAATTCGTGTTGAGTTAGTGTGAAAAGTGCAGTATATGTTCATTTTGTGCTTTTCTCGCTCAAATAGCGTTATTCCGACCTGAAAATGACAGAATATGAGTATTTTAGATTCATTTGTATTTATTTGTCAAACTGTCATAGAATGACATTTCCACTTTAGAAACATCAATTCTTGCATGTTTTTGAAGGACAACATGGTTTATTTTGAATTCGTGTTGAGTTAGTGTGAAAAGTGCAGTATATGTTCATTTTGTGCTTTTCTCGCTCAAATAGCGTTATTTTGACCTGAAAATGACAGAATATGAGTATTTTAGATTCATTTGTATTTATTTGTCAAACTGTCATAGAATGACATTTCCACTTTAGAAACATCAATTCTTGCATGTTTTTGAAGGACAGCATGGTTTATTTTGAATTCGTGTTAAGTTAGTGTGAAAAGTGCAGTATATGTTCATTTTGTGCTTTTCTCGCTCAAATAGCGTTATTCCGACCTGAAAATGACAGAATATGAGTATTTTAGATTCATTTGTATTTATTTGTCAAACTGTCATAGAATGACATTTCCACTTTAGAAACATCAATTCTTGCATGTTTTTGAAGGACAACATGGTTTATTTTGAATTCGTGTTGAGTTAGTGTGAAAAGTGCAGTATATGTTCATTTTGTGCTTTTCTCGCTCAAATAGCGTTATTTTGACCTGAAAATGACAGAATATGAGTATTTTAGATTCATTTGTATTTATTTGTCAAACTGTCATAGAATGACATTTCCACTTTAGAAACATCAATTCTTGCATGTTTTTGAAGGACAGCATGGTTTATTTTGAATTCGTGTTGAGTTAGTGTGAAAAGTGCAGTATATGTTCATTTTGTGCTTTTCTCGCTCAAATAGCGTTATTCCGACCTGAAAATGACAGAATATGAGTATTTTAGATTCATTTGTATTTATTTGTCAAACTGTCATAGAATGACATTTCCACTTTAGAAACATCAATTCTTGCATGTTTTTGAAGGACAACATGGTTTATTTTGAATTCGTGTTGAGTTAGTGTGAAAAGTGCAGTATATGTTCATTTTGTGCTTTTCTCGCTCAAATAGCGTTATTTTGACCTGAAAATGACAGAATATGAGTATTTTAGATTCATTTGTATTTATTTGTCAAACTGTCATAGAATGACATTTCCACTTTAGAAACATCAATTCTTGCATGTTTTTGAAGGACAGCATGGTTTATTTTGAATTCGTGTTGAGTTAGTGTGAAAAGTGCAGTATATGTTCATTTTGTGCTTTTCTCGCTCAAATAGCGTTATTCCGACCTGAAAATGACAGAATATGAGTATTTTAGATTCATTTGTATTTATTTGTCAAACTGTCATAGAATGACATTTCCACTTTAGAAACATCAATTCTTGCATGTTTTTGAAGGACAACATGGTTTATTTTGAATTCGTGTTGAGTTAGTGTGAAAAGTGCAGTATATGTTCATTTTGTGCTTTTCTCGCTCAAATAGCGTTATTTTGACCTGAAAATGACAGAATATGAGTATTTTAGATTCATTTGTATTTATTTGTCAAACTGTCATAGAATGACATTTCCACTTTAGAAACATCAATTCTTGCATGTTTTTGAAGGACAGCATGGTTTATTTTGAATTCGTGTTAAGTTAGTGTGAAAAGTGCAGTATATGTTCATTTTGTGCTTTTCTCGCTCAAATAGCGTTATTCCGACCTGAAAATGACAGAATATGAGTATTTTAGATTCATTTGTATTTATTTGTCAAACTGTCATAGAATGACATTTCCACTTTAGAAACATCAATTCTTGCATGTTTTTGAAGGACAGCATGGTTTATTTTGAATTCGTGTTGAGTTAGTGTGAAAAGTGCAGTATATGTTCATTTTGTGCTTTTCTCGCTCAAATAGCGTTATTCCGACCTGAAAATGACAGAATATGAGTATTTTAGATTCATTTGTATTTATTTGTCAAACTGTCATAGAATGACATTTCCACTTTAGAAACATCAATTCTTGCATGTTTTTGAAGGACAACATGGTTTATTTTGAATTCGTGTTGAGTTAGTGTGAAAAGTGCAGTATATGTTCATTTTGTGCTTTTCTCGCTCAAATAGCGTTATTTTGACCTGAAAATGACAGAATATGAGTATTTTAGATTCATTTGTATTTATTTGTCAAACTGTCATAGAATGACATTTCCACTTTAGAAACATCAATTCTTGCATGTTTTTGAAGGACAGCATGGTTTATTTTGAATTCGTGTTGAGTTAGTGTGAAAAGTGCAGTATATGTTCATTTTGTGCTTTTCTCGCTCAAATAGCGTTATTCCGACCTGAAAATGACAGAATATGAGTATTTTAGATTCATTTGTATTTATTTGTCAAACTGTCATAGAATGACATTTCCACTTTAGAAACATCAATTCTTGCATGTTTTTGAAGGACAACATGGTTTATTTTGAATTCGTGTTGAGTTAGTGTGAAAAGTGCAGTATATGTTCATTTTGTGCTTTTCTCGCTCAAATAGCGTTATTTTGACCTGAAAATGACAGAATATGAGTATTTTAGATTCATTTGTATTTATTTGTCAAACTGTCATAGAATGACATTTCCACTTTAGAAACATCAATTCTTGCATGTTTTTGAAGGACAGCATGGTTTATTTTGAATTCGTGTTGAGTTAGTGTGAAAAGTGCAGTATATGTTCATTTTGTGCTTTTCTCGCTCAAATAGCGTTATTCCGACCTGAAAATGACAGAATATGAGTATTTTAGATTCATTTGTATTTATTTGTCAAACTGTCATAGAATGACATTTCCACTTTAGAAACATCAATTCTTGCATGTTTTTGAAGGACAACATGGTTTATTTTGAATTCGTGTTGAGTTAGTGTGAAAAGTGCAGTATATGTTCATTTTGTACTTTTCTCGCTCAAATAGCGTTATTCCGACCTGAAAATGACAGAATATGAGTATTTTAGATTCATTTGTATTTATTTGTCAAACTGTCATAGAATGACATTTCCACTTTAGAAACATCAATTCTTGCATGTTTTTGAAGGACAGCATGGTTTATTTTGAATTCGTGTTGAGTTAGTGTGAAAAGTGCAGTATATGTTCATTTTGTGCTTTTCTCGCTCAAATAGCGTTATTCCGACCTGAAAATGACAGAATATGAGTATTTTAGATTCATTTGTATTTATTTGTCAAACTGTCATAGAATGACATTTCCACTTTAGAAACATCAATTCTTGCATGTTTTTGAAGGACAGCATGGTTTATTTTGAATTCGTGTTGAGTTAGTGTGAAAAGTGCAGTATATGTTCATTTTGTGCTTTTCTCGCTCAAATAGCGTTATTCCGACCTGAAAATGACAGAATATGAGTATTTTAGATTCATTTGTATTTATTTGTCAAACTGTCATAGAATGACATTTCCACTTTAGAAACATCAATTCTTGCATGTTTTTGAAGGACAGCATGGTTTATTTTGAATTCGTGTTGAGTTAGTGTGAAAAGTGCAGTATATGTTCATTTTGTGCTTTTCTCGCTCAAATAGCGTTATTTTGACCTGAAAATGACAGAATATGAGTATTTTAGATTCATTTGTATTTATTTGTCAAACTGTCATAGAATGACATTTCCACTTTAGAAACATCAATTCTTGCATGTTTTTGAAGGACAGCATGGTTTATTTTGAATTCGTGTTGAGTTAGTGTGAAAAGTGCAGTATATGTTCATTTTGTGCTTTTCTCGCTCAAATAGCGTTATTCCGACCTGAAAATGACAGAATATGAGTATTTTAGATTCATTTGTATTTATTTGTCAAACTGTCATAGAATGACATTTCCACTTTAGAAACATCAATTCTTGCATGTTTTTGAAGGACAACATGGTTTATTTTGAATTCGTGTTGAGTTAGTGTGAAAAGTGCAGTATATGTTCATTTTGTGCTTTTCTCGCTCAAATAGCGTTATTTTGACCTGAAAATGACAGAATATGAGTATTTTAGATTCATTTGTATTTATTTGTCAAACTGTCATAGAATGACATTTCCACTTTAGAAACATCAATTCTTGCATGTTTTTGAAGGACAGCATGGTTTATTTTGAATTCGTGTTAAGTTAGTGTGAAAAGTGCAGTATATGTTCATTTTGTGCTTTTCTCGCTCAAATAGCGTTATTCCGACCTGAAAATGACAGAATATGAGTATTTTAGATTCATTTGTATTTATTTGTCAAACTGTCATAGAATGACATTTCCACTTTAGAAACATCAATTCTTGCATGTTTTTGAAGGACAGCATGGTTTATTTTGAATTCGTGTTGAGTTAGTGTGAAAAGTGCAGTATATGTTCATTTTGTGCTTTTCTCGCTCAAATAGCGTTATTCCGACCTGAAAATGACAGAATATGAGTATTTTAGATTCATTTGTATTTATTTGTCAAACTGTCATAGAATGACATTTCCACTTTAGAAACATCAATTCTTGCATGTTTTTGAAGGACAACATGGTTTATTTTGAATTCGTGTTGAGTTAGTGTGAAAAGTGCAGTATATGTTCATTTTGTGCTTTTCTCGCTCAAATAGCGTTATTTTGACCTGAAAATGACAGAATATGAGTATTTTAGATTCATTTGTATTTATTTGTCAAACTGTCATAGAATGACATTTCCACTTTAGAAACATCAATTCTTGCATGTTTTTGAAGGACAGCATGGTTTATTTTGAATTCGTGTTGAGTTAGTGTGAAAAGTGCAGTATATGTTCATTTTGTGCTTTTCTCGCTCAAATAGCGTTATTCCGACCTGAAAATGACAGAATATGAGTATTTTAGATTCATTTGTATTTATTTGTCAAACTGTCATAGAATGACATTTCCACTTTAGAAACATCAATTCTTGCATGTTTTTGAAGGACAACATGGTTTATTTTGAATTCGTGTTGAGTTAGTGTGAAAAGTGCAGTATATGTTCATTTTGTGCTTTTCTCGCTCAAATAGCGTTATTTTGACCTGAAAATGACAGAATATGAGTATTTTAGATTCATTTGTATTTATTTGTCAAACTGTCATAGAATGACATTTCCACTTTAGAAACATCAATTCTTGCATGTTTTTGAAGGACAGCATGGTTTATTTTGAATTCGTGTTGAGTTAGTGTGAAAAGTGCAGTATATGTTCATTTTGTGCTTTTCTCGCTCAAATAGCGTTATTCCGACCTGAAAATGACAGAATATGAGTATTTTAGATTCATTTGTATTTATTTGTCAAACTGTCATAGAATGACATTTCCACTTTAGAAACATCAATTCTTGCATGTTTTTGAAGGACAACATGGTTTATTTTGAATTCGTGTTGAGTTAGTGTGAAAAGTGCAGTATATGTTCATTTTGTGCTTTTCTCGCTCAAATAGCGTTATTTTGACCTGAAAATGACAGAATATGAGTATTTTAGATTCATTTGTATTTATTTGTCAAACTGTCATAGAATGACATTTCCACTTTAGAAACATCAATTCTTGCATGTTTTTGAAGGACAGCATGGTTTATTTTGAATTCGTGTTGAGTTAGTGTGAAAAGTGCAGTATATGTTCATTTTGTGCTTTTCTCGCTCAAATAGCGTTATTCCGACCTGAAAATGACAGAATATGAGTATTTTAGATTCATTTGTATTTATTTGTCAAACTGTCATAGAATGACATTTCCACTTTAGAAACATCAATTCTTGCATGTTTTTGAAGGACAACATGGTTTATTTTGAATTCGTGTTGAGTTAGTGTGAAAAGTGCAGTATATGTTCATTTTGTGCTTTTCTCGCTCAAATAGCGTTATTTTGACCTGAAAATGACAGAATATGAGTATTTTAGATTCATTTGTATTTATTTGTCAAACTGTCATAGAATGACATTTCCACTTTAGAAACATCAATTCTTGCATGTTTTTGAAGGACAGCATGGTTTATTTTGAATTCGTGTTGAGTTAGTGTGAAAAGTGCAGTATATGTTCATTTTGTGCTTTTCTCGCTCAAATAGCGTTATTTTGACCTGAAAATGACAGAATATGAGTATTTTAGATTCATTTGTATTTATTTGTCAAACTGTCATAGAATGACATTTCCACTTTAGAAACATCAATTCTTGCATGTTTTTGAAGGACAGCATGGTTTATTTTGAATTCGTGTTGAGTTAGTGTGAAAAGTGCAGTATATGTTCATTTTGTGCTTTTCTCGCTCAAATAGCGTTATTCCGACCTGAAAATGACAGAATATGAGTATTTTAGATTCATTTGTATTTATTTGTCAAACTGTCATAGAATGACATTTCCACTTTAGAAACATCAATTCTTGCATGTTTTTGAAGGACAGCATGGTTTATTTTGAATTCGTGTTGAGTTAGTGTGAAAAGTGCAGTATATGTTCATTTTGTGCTTTTCTCGCTCAAATAGCGTTATTCCGACCTGAAAATGACAGAATATGAGTATTTTAGATTCATTTGTATTTATTTGTCAAACTGTCATAGAATGACATTTCCACTTTAGAAACATCAATTCTTGCATGTTTTTGAAGGACAGCATGGTTTATTTTGAATTCGTGTTGAGTTAGTGTGAAAAGTGCAGTATATGTTCATTTTGTGCTTTTCTCGCTCAAATAGCGTTATTTTGACCTGAAAATGACAGAATATGAGTATTTTAGATTCATTTGTATTTATTTGTCAAACTGTCATAGAATGACATTTCCACTTTAGAAACATCAATTCTTGCATGTTTTTGAAGGACAGCATGGTTTATTTTGAATTCGTGTTGAGTTAGTGTGAAAAGTGCAGTATATGTTCATTTTGTGCTTTTCTCGCTCAAATAGCGTTATTCCGACCTGAAAATGACAGAATATGAGTATTTTAGATTCATTTGTATTTATTTGTCAAACTGTCATAGAATGACATTTCCACTTTAGAAACATCAATTCTTGCATGTTTTTGAAGGACAACATGGTTTATTTTGAATTCGTGTTGAGTTAGTGTGAAAAGTGCAGTATATGTTCATTTTGTGCTTTTCTCGCTCAAATAGCGTTATTTTGACCTGAAAATGACAGAATATGAGTATTTTAGATTCATTTGTATTTATTTGTCAAACTGTCATAGAATGACATTTCCACTTTAGAAACATCAATTCTTGCATGTTTTTGAAGGACAGCATGGTTTATTTTGAATTCGTGTTGAGTTAGTGTGAAAAGTGCAGTATATGTTCATTTTGTGCTTTTCTCGCTCAAATAGCGTTATTTTGACCTGAAAATGACAGAATATGAGTATTTTAGATTCATTTGTATTTATTTGTCAAACTGTCATAGAATGACATTTCCACTTTAGAAACATCAATTCTTGCATGTTTTTGAAGGACAGCATGGTTTATTTTGAATTCGTGTTGAGTTAGTGTGAAAAGTGCAGTATATGTTCATTTTGTGCTTTTCTCGCTCAAATAGCGTTATTTTGACCTGAAAATGACAGAATATGAGTATTTTAGATTCATTTGTATTTATTTGTCAAACTGTCATAGAATGACATTTCCACTTTAGAAACATCAATTCTTGCATGTTTTTGAAGGACAGCATGGTTTATTTTGAATTCGTGTTGAGTTAGTGTGAAAAGTGCAGTATATGTTCATTTTGTGCTTTTCTCGCTCAAATAGCGTTATTCCGACCTGAAAATGACAGAATATGAGTATTTTAGATTCATTTGTATTTATTTGTCAAACTGTCATAGAATGACATTTCCACTTTAGAAACATCAATTCTTGCATGTTTTTGAAGGACAGCATGGTTTATTTTGAATTCGTGTTGAGTTAGTGTGAAAAGTGCAGTATATGTTCATTTTGTGCTTTTCTCGCTCAAATAGCGTTATTCCGACCTGAAAATGACAGAATATGAGTATTTTAGATTCATTTGTATTTATTTGTCAAACTGTCATAGAATGACATTTCCACTTTAGAAACATCAATTCTTGCATGTTTTTGAAGGACAACATGGTTTATTTTGAATTCGTGTTGAGTTAGTGTGAAAAGTGCAGTATATGTTCATTTTGTGCTTTTCTCGCTCAAATAGCGTTATTTTGACCTGAAAATGACAGAATATGAGTATTTTAGATTCATTTGTATTTATTTGTCAAACTGTCATAGAATGACATTTCCACTTTAGAAACATCAATTCTTGCATGTTTTTGAAGGACAGCATGGTTTATTTTGAATTCGTGTTGAGTTAGTGTGAAAAGTGCAGTATATGTTCATTTTGTGCTTTTCTCGCTCAAATAGCGTTATTTTGACCTGAAAATGACAGAATATGAGTATTTTAGATTCATTTGTATTTATTTGTCAAACTGTCATAGAATGACATTTCCACTTTAGAAACATCAATTCTTGCATGTTTTTGAAGGACAGCATGGTTTATTTTGAATTCGTGTTGAGTTAGTGTGAAAAGTGCAGTATATGTTCATTTTGTGCTTTTCTCGCTCAAATAGCGTTATTCCGACCTGAAAATGACAGAATATGAGTATTTTAGATTCATTTGTATTTATTTGTCAAACTGTCATAGAATGACATTTCCACTTTAGAAACATCAATTCTTGCATGTTTTTGAAGGACAGCATGGTTTATTTTGAATTCGTGTTGAGTTAGTGTGAAAAGTGCAGTATATGTTCATTTTGTGCTTTTCTCGCTCAAATAGCGTTATTCCGACCTGAAAATGACAGAATATGAGTATTTTAGATTCATTTGTATTTATTTGTCAAACTGTCATAGAATGACATTTCCACTTTAGAAACATCAATTCTTGCATGTTTTTGAAGGACAGCATGGTTTATTTTGAATTCGTGTTGAGTTAGTGTGAAAAGTGCAGTATATGTTCATTTTGTGCTTTTCTCGCTCAAATAGCGTTATTTTGACCTGAAAATGACAGAATATGAGTATTTTAGATTCATTTGTATTTATTTGTCAAACTGTCATAGAATGACATTTCCACTTTAGAAACATCAATTCTTGCATGTTTTTGAAGGACAGCATGGTTTATTTTGAATTCGTGTTGAGTTAGTGTGAAAAGTGCAGTATATGTTCATTTTGTGCTTTTCTCGCTCAAATAGCGTTATTCCGACCTGAAAATGACAGAATATGAGTATTTTAGATTCATTTGTATTTATTTGTCAAACTGTCATAGAATGACATTTCCACTTTAGAAACATCAATTCTTGCATGTTTTTGAAGGACAGCATGGTTTATTTTGAATTCGTGTTGAGTTAGTGTGAAAAGTGCAGTATATGTTCATTTTGTGCTTTTCTCGCTCAAATAGCGTTATTTTGACCTGAAAATGACAGAATATGAGTATTTTAGATTCATTTGTATTTATTTGTCAAACTGTCATAGAATGACATTTCCACTTTAGAAACATCAATTCTTGCATGTTTTTGAAGGACAGCATGGTTTATTTTGAATTCGTGTTGAGTTAGTGTGAAAAGTGCAGTATATGTTCATTTTGTGCTTTTCTCGCTCAAATAGCGTTATTCCGACCTGAAAATGACAGAATATGAGTATTTTAGATTCATTTGTATTTATTTGTCAAACTGTCATAGAATGACATTTCCACTTTAGAAACATCAATTCTTGCATGTTTTTGAAGGACAACATGGTTTATTTTGAATTCGTGTTGAGTTAGTGTGAAAAGTGCAGTATATGTTCATTTTGTGCTTTTCTCGCTCAAATAGCGTTATTTTGACCTGAAAATGACAGAATATGAGTATTTTAGATTCATTTGTATTTATTTGTCAAACTGTCATAGAATGACATTTCCACTTTAGAAACATCAATTCTTGCATGTTTTTGAAGGACAGCATGGTTTATTTTGAATTCGTGTTGAGTTAGTGTGAAAAGTGCAGTATATGTTCATTTTGTGCTTTTCTCGCTCAAATAGCGTTATTCCGACCTGAAAATGACAGAATATGAGTATTTTAGATTCATTTGTATTTATTTGTCAAACTGTCATAGAATGACATTTCCACTTTAGAAACATCAATTCTTGCATGTTTTTGAAGGACAGCATGGTTTATTTTGAATTCGTGTTGAGTTAGTGTGAAAAGTGCAGTATATGTTCATTTTGTGCTTTTCTCGCTCAAATAGCGTTATTCCGACCTGAAAATGACAGAATATGAGTATTTTAGATTCATTTGTATTTATTTGTCAAACTGTCATAGAATGACATTTCCACTTTAGAAACATCAATTCTTGCATGTTTTTGAAGGACAACATGGTTTATTTTGAATTCGTGTTGAGTTAGTGTGAAAAGTGCAGTATATGTTCATTTTGTGCTTTTCTCGCTCAAATAGCGTTATTTTGACCTGAAAATGACAGAATATGAGTATTTTAGATTCATTTGTATTTATTTGTCAAACTGTCATAGAATGACATTTCCACTTTAGAAACATCAATTCTTGCATGTTTTTGAAGGACAGCATGGTTTATTTTGAATTCGTGTTGAGTTAGTGTGAAAAGTGCAGTATATGTTCATTTTGTGCTTTTCTCGCTCAAATAGCGTTATTTTGACCTGAAAATGACAGAATATGAGTATTTTAGATTCATTTGTATTTATTTGTCAAACTGTCATAGAATGACATTTCCACTTTAGAAACATCAATTCTTGCATGTTTTTGAAGGACAGCATGGTTTATTTTGAATTCGTGTTGAGTTAGTGTGAAAAGTGCAGTATATGTTCATTTTGTGCTTTTCTCGCTCAAATAGCGTTATTCCGACCTGAAAATGACAGAATATGAGTATTTTAGATTCATTTGTATTTATTTGTCAAACTGTCATAGAATGACATTTCCACTTTAGAAACATCAATTCTTGCATGTTTTTGAAGGACAGCATGGTTTATTTTGAATTCGTGTTGAGTTAGTGTGAAAAGTGCAGTATATGTTCATTTTGTGCTTTTCTCGCTCAAATAGCGTTATTCCGACCTGAAAATGACAGAATATGAGTATTTTAGATTAATTTGTATTTATTTGTCAAACTGTCATAGAATGACATTTCCACTTTAGAAACATCAATTCTTGCATGTTTTTGAAGGACAGCATGGTTTATTTTGAATTCGTGTTGAGTTAGTGTGAAAAGTGCAGTATATGTTCATTTTGTGCTTTTCTCGCTCAAATAGCGTTATTTTGACCTGAAAATGACAGAATATGAGTATTTTAGATTCATTTGTATTTATTTGTCAAACTGTCATAGAATGACATTTCCACTTTAGAAACATCAATTCTTGCATGTTTTTGAAGGACAGCATGGTTTATTTTGAATTCGTGTTGAGTTAGTGTGAAAAGTGCAGTATATGTTCATTTTGTGCTTTTCTCGCTCAAATAGCGTTATTCCGACCTGAAAATGACAGAATATGAGTATTTTAGATTCATTTGTATTTATTTGTCAAACTGTCATAGAATGACATTTCCACTTTAGAAACATCAATTCTTGCATGTTTTTGAAGGACAGCATGGTTTATTTTGAATTCGTGTTGAGTTAGTGTGAAAAGTGCAGTACATGTTCATTTTGTGCTTTTCTCGCTCAAATAGCGTTATTCCGACCTGAAAATGACAGTATATGAGTATTTTAGATTCATTTGTATTTATTTGTCAAACTGTCATAGAATGACATTTCCACTTTAGAAACATCAATTCTTGCATGTTTTTGAAGGACAGCATGGTTTATTTTGAATTCGTGTTGAGTTAGTGTGAAAAGTGCAGTATATGTTCATTTTGTGCTTTTCTCGCTCAAATAGCGTTATTTTGACCTGAAAATGACAGAATATGAGTATTTTAGATTCATTTGTATTTATTTGTCAAACTGTCATAGAATGACATTTCCACTTTAGAAACATCAATTCTTGCATGTTTTTGAAGGACAGCATGGTTTATTTTGAATTCGTGTTGAGTTAGTGTGAAAAGTGCAGTATATGTTCATTTTGTGCTTTTCTCGCTCAAATAGCGTTATTCCGACCTGAAAATGACAGAATATGAGTATTTTAGATTCATTTGTATTTATTTGTCAAACTGTCATAGAATGACATTTCCACTTTAGAAACATCAATTCTTGCATGTTTTTGAAGGACAGCATGGTTTATTTTGAATTCGTGTTAAGTTAGTGTGAAAAGTGCAGTATATGTTCATTTTGTGCTTTTCTCGCTCAAATAGCGTTATTCCGACCTGAAAATGACAGAATATGAGTATTTTAGATTCATTTGTATTTATTTGTCAAACTGTCATAGAATGACATTTCCACTTTAGAAACATCAATTCTTGCATGTTTTTGAAGGACAACATGGTTTATTTTGAATTCGTGTTGAGTTAGTGTGAAAAGTGCAGTATATGTTCATTTTGTGCTTTTCTCGCTCAAATAGCGTTATTTTGACCTGAAAATGACAGAATATGAGTATTTTAGATTCATTTGTATTTATTTGTCAAACTGTCATAGAATGACATTTCCACTTTAGAAACATCAATTCTTGCATGTTTTTGAAGGACAGCATGGTTTATTTTGAATTCGTGTTGAGTTAGTGTGAAAAGTGCAGTATATGTTCATTTTGTGCTTTTCTCGCTCAAATAGCGTTATTCCGACCTGAAAATGACAGAATATGAGTATTTTAGATTCATTTGTATTTATTTGTCAAACTGTCATAGAATGACATTTCCACTTTAGAAACATCAATTCTTGCATGTTTTTGAAGGACAACATGGTTTATTTTGAATTCGTGTTGAGTTAGTGTGAAAAGTGCAGTATATGTTCATTTTGTGCTTTTCTCGCTCAAATAGCGTTATTTTGACCTGAAAATGACAGAATATGAGTATTTTAGATTCATTTGTATTTATTTGTCAAACTGTCATAGAATGACATTTCCACTTTAGAAACATCAATTCTTGCATGTTTTTGAAGGACAGCATGGTTTATTTTGAATTCGTGTTGAGTTAGTGTGAAAAGTGCAGTATATGTTCATTTTGTGCTTTTCTCGCTCAAATAGCGTTATTCCGACCTGAAAATGACAGAATATGAGTATTTTAGATTCATTTGTATTTATTTGTCAAACTGTCATAGAATGACATTTCCACTTTAGAAACATCAATTCTTGCATGTTTTTGAAGGACAACATGGTTTATTTTGAATTCGTGTTGAGTTAGTGTGAAAAGTGCAGTATATGTTCATTTTGTGCTTTTCTCGCTCAAATAGCGTTATTTTGACCTGAAAATGACAGAATATGAGTATTTTAGATTCATTTGTATTTATTTGTCAAACTGTCATAGAATGACATTTCCACTTTAGAAACATCAATTCTTGCATGTTTTTGAAGGACAGCATGGTTTATTTTGAATTCGTGTTGAGTTAGTGTGAAAAGTGCAGTATATGTTCATTTTGTGCTTTTCTCGCTCAAATAGCGTTATTTTGACCTGAAAATGACAGAATATGAGTATTTTAGATTCATTTGTATTTATTTGTCAAACTGTCATAGAATGACATTTCCACTTTAGAAACATCAATTCTTGCATGTTTTTGAAGGACAGCATGGTTTATTTTGAATTCGTGTTGAGTTAGTGTGAAAAGTGCAGTATATGTTCATTTTGTGCTTTTCTCGCTCAAATAGCGTTATTTTGACCTGAAAATGACAGAATATGAGTATTTTAGATTCATTTGTATTTATTTGTCAAACTGTCATAGAATGACATTTCCACTTTAGAAACATCAATTCTTGCATGTTTTTGAAGGACAGCATGGTTTATTTTGAATTCGTGTTGAGTTAGTGTGAAAAGTGCAGTATATGTTCATTTTGTGCTTTTCTCGCTCAAATAGCGTTATTTTGACCTGAAAATGACAGAATATGAGTATTTTAGATTCATTTGTATTTATTTGTCAAACTGTCATAGAATGACATTTCCACTTTAGAAACATCAATTCTTGCATGTTTTTGAAGGACAGCATGGTTTATTTTGAATTCGTGTTGAGTTAGTGTGAAAAGTGCAGTATATGTTCATTTTGTGCTTTTCTCGCTCAAATAGCGTTATTCCGACCTGAAAATGACAGAATATGAGTATTTTAGATTCATTTGTATTTATTTGTCAAACTGTCATAGAATGACATTTCCACTTTAGAAACATCAATTCTTGCATGTTTTTGAAGGACAGCATGGTTTATTTTGAATTCGTGTTGAGTTAGTGTGAAAAGTGCAGTATATGTTCATTTTGTGCTTTTCTCGCTCAAATAGCGTTATTCCGACCTGAAAATGACAGAATATGAGTATTTTAGATTCATTTGTATTTATTTGTCAAACTGTCATAGAATGACATTTCCACTTTAGAAACATCAATTCTTGCATGTTTTTGAAGGACAGCATGGTTTATTTTGAATTCGTGTTGAGTTAGTGTGAAAAGTGCAGTATATGTTCATTTTGTGCTTTTCTCGCTCAAATAGCGTTATTCCGACCTGAAAATGACAGAATATGAGTATTTTAGATTCATTTGTATTTATTTGTCAAACTGTCATAGAATGACATTTCCACTTTAGAAACATCAATTCTTGCATGTTTTTGAAGGACAACATGGTTTATTTTGAATTCGTGTTGAGTTAGTGTGAAAAGTGCAGTATATGTTCATTTTGTGCTTTTCTCGCTCAAATAGCGTTATTTTGACCTGAAAATGACAGAATATGAGTATTTTAGATTCATTTGTATTTATTTGTCAAACTGTCATAGAATGACATTTCCACTTTAGAAACATCAATTCTTGCATGTTTTTGAAGGACAGCATGGTTTATTTTGAATTCGTGTTGAGTTAGTGTGAAAAGTGCAGTATATGTTCATTTTGTGCTTTTCTCGCTCAAATAGCGTTATTTTGACCTGAAAATGACAGAATATGAGTATTTTAGATTCATTTGTATTTATTTGTCAAACTGTCATAGAATGACATTTCCACTTTAGAAACATCAATTCTTGCATGTTTTTGAAGGACAGCATGGTTTATTTTGAATTCGTGTTGAGTTAGTGTGAAAAGTGCAGTATATGTTCATTTTGTGCTTTTCTCGCTCAAATAGCGTTATTCCGACCTGAAAATGACAGAATATGAGTATTTTAGATTCATTTGTATTTATTTGTCAAACTGTCATAGAATGACATTTCCACTTTAGAAACATCAATTCTTGCATGTTTTTGAAGGACAGCATGGTTTATTTTGAATTCGTGTTGAGTTAGTGTGAAAAGTGCAGTATATGTTCATTTTGTGCTTTTCTCGCTCAAATAGCGTTATTTTGACCTGAAAATGACAGAATATGAGTATTTTAGATTAATTTGTATTTATTTGTCAAACTGTCATAGAATGACATTTCCACTTTAGAAACATCAATTCTTGCATGTTTTTGAAGGACAGCATGGTTTATTTTGAATTCGTGTTGAGTTAGTGTGAAAAGTGCAGTATATGTTCATTTTGTGCTTTTCTCGCTCAAATAGCGTTATTTTGACCTGAAAATGACAGAATATGAGTATTTTAGATTCATTTGTATTTATTTGTCAAACTGTCATAGAATGACATTTCCACTTTAGAAACATCAATTCTTGCATGTTTTTGAAGGACAGCATGGTTTATTTTGAATTCGTGTTGAGTTAGTGTGAAAAGTGCAGTATATGTTCATTTTGTGCTTTTCTCGCTCAAATAGCGTTATTCCGACCTGAAAATGACAGAATATGAGTATTTTAGATTCATTTGTATTTATTTGTCAAACTGTCATAGAATGACATTTCCACTTTAGAAACATCAATTCTTGCATGTTTTTGAAGGACAGCATGGTTTATTTTGAATTCGTGTTGAGTTAGTGTGAAAAGTGCAGTACATGTTCATTTTGTGCTTTTCTCGCTCAAATAGCGTTATTCCGACCTGAAAATGACAGTATATGAGTATTTTAGATTCATTTGTATTTATTTGTCAAACTGTCATAGAATGACATTTCCACTTTAGAAACATCAATTCTTGCATGTTTTTGAAGGACAGCATGGTTTATTTTGAATTCGTGTTGAGTTAGTGTGAAAAGTGCAGTATATGTTCATTTTGTGCTTTTCTCGCTCAAATAGCGTTATTTTGACCTGAAAATGACAGAATATGAGTATTTTAGATTCATTTGTATTTATTTGTCAAACTGTCATAGAATGACATTTCCACTTTAGAAACATCAATTCTTGCATGTTTTTGAAGGACAGCATGGTTTATTTTGAATTCGTGTTGAGTTAGTGTGAAAAGTGCAGTATATGTTCATTTTGTGCTTTTCTCGCTCAAATAGCGTTATTCCGACCTGAAAATGACAGAATATGAGTATTTTAGATTCATTTGTATTTATTTGTCAAACTGTCATAGAATGACATTTCCACTTTAGAAACATCAATTCTTGCATGTTTTTGAAGGACAGCATGGTTTATTTTGAATTCGTGTTAAGTTAGTGTGAAAAGTGCAGTATATGTTCATTTTGTGCTTTTCTCGCTCAAATAGCGTTATTCCGACCTGAAAATGACAGAATATGAGTATTTTAGATTCATTTGTATTTATTTGTCAAACTGTCATAGAATGACATTTCCACTTTAGAAACATCAATTCTTGCATGTTTTTGAAGGACAACATGGTTTATTTTGAATTCGTGTTGAGTTAGTGTGAAAAGTGCAGTATATGTTCATTTTGTGCTTTTCTCGCTCAAATAGCGTTATTTTGACCTGAAAATGACAGAATATGAGTATTTTAGATTCATTTGTATTTATTTGTCAAACTGTCATAGAATGACATTTCCACTTTAGAAACATCAATTCTTGCATGTTTTTGAAGGACAGCATGGTTTATTTTGAATTCGTGTTGAGTTAGTGTGAAAAGTGCAGTATATGTTCATTTTGTGCTTTTCTCGCTCAAATAGCGTTATTCCGACCTGAAAATGACAGAATATGAGTATTTTAGATTCATTTGTATTTATTTGTCAAACTGTCATAGAATGACATTTCCACTTTAGAAACATCAATTCTTGCATGTTTTTGAAGGACAACATGGTTTATTTTGAATTCGTGTTGAGTTAGTGTGAAAAGTGCAGTATATGTTCATTTTGTGCTTTTCTCGCTCAAATAGCGTTATTTTGACCTGAAAATGACAGAATATGAGTATTTTAGATTCATTTGTATTTATTTGTCAAACTGTCATAGAATGACATTTCCACTTTAGAAACATCAATTCTTGCATGTTTTTGAAGGACAGCATGGTTTATTTTGAATTCGTGTTAAGTTAGTGTGAAAAGTGCAGTATATGTTCATTTTGTGCTTTTCTCGCTCAAATAGCGTTATTCCGACCTGAAAATGACAGAATATGAGTATTTTAGATTCATTTGTATTTATTTGTCAAACTGTCATAGAATGACATTTCCACTTTAGAAACATCAATTCTTGCATGTTTTTGAAGGACAGCATGGTTTATTTTGAATTCGTGTTGAGTTAGTGTGAAAAGTGCAGTATATGTTCATTTTGTGCTTTTCTCGCTCAAATAGCGTTATTTTGACCTGAAAATGACAGAATATGAGTATTTTAGATTCATTTGTATTTATTTGTCAAACTGTCATAGAATGACATTTCCACTTTAGAAACATCAATTCTTGCATGTTTTTGAAGGACAGCATGGTTTATTTTGAATTCGTGTTGAGTTAGTGTGAAAAGTGCAGTATATGTTCATTTTGTGCTTTTCTCGCTCAAATAGCGTTATTCCGACCTGAAAATGACAGAATATGAGTATTTTAGATTCATTTGTATTTATTTGTCAAACTGTCATAGAATGACATTTCCACTTTAGAAACATCAATTCTTGCATGTTTTTGAAGGACAGCATGGTTTATTTTGAATTCGTGTTAAGTTAGTGTGAAAAGTGCAGTATATGTTCATTTTGTGCTTTTCTCGCTCAAATAGCGTTATTCCGACCTGAAAATGACAGAATATGAGTATTTTAGATTCATTTGTATTTATTTGTCAAACTGTCATAGAATGACATTTCCACTTTAGAAACATCAATTCTTGCATGTTTTTGAAGGACAGCATGGTTTATTTTGAATTCGTGTTGAGTTAGTGTGAAAAGTGCAGTATATGTTCATTTTGTGCTTTTCTCGCTCAAATAGCGTTATTCCGACCTGAAAATGACAGAATATGAGTATTTTAGATTCATTTGTATTTATTTGTCAAACTGTCATAGAATGACATTTCCACTTTAGAAACATCAATTCTTGCATGTTTTTGAAGGACAACATGGTTTATTTTGAATTCGTGTTGAGTTAGTGTGAAAAGTGCAGTATATGTTCATTTTGTGCTTTTCTCGCTCAAATAGCGTTATTTTGACCTGAAAATGACAGAATATGAGTATTTTAGATTCATTTGTATTTATTTGTCAAACTGTCATAGAATGACATTTCCACTTTAGAAACATCAATTCTTGCATGTTTTTGAAGGACAGCATGGTTTATTTTGAATTCGTGTTGAGTTAGTGTGAAAAGTGCAGTATATGTTCATTTTGTGCTTTTCTCGCTCAAATAGCGTTATTCCGACCTGAAAATGACAGAATATGAGTATTTTAGATTCATTTGTATTTATTTGTCAAACTGTCATAGAATGACATTTCCACTTTAGAAACATCAATTCTTGCATGTTTTTGAAGGACAACATGGTTTATTTTGAATTCGTGTTGAGTTAGTGTGAAAAGTGCAGTATATGTTCATTTTGTGCTTTTCTCGCTCAAATAGCGTTATTTTGACCTGAAAATGACAGAATATGAGTATTTTAGATTCATTTGTATTTATTTGTCAAACTGTCATAGAATGACATTTCCACTTTAGAAACATCAATTCTTGCATGTTTTTGAAGGACAGCATGGTTTATTTTGAATTCGTGTTAAGTTAGTGTGAAAAGTGCAGTATATGTTCATTTTGTGCTTTTCTCGCTCAAATAGCGTTATTCCGACCTGAAAATGACAGAATATGAGTATTTTAGATTCATTTGTATTTATTTGTCAAACTGTCATAGAATGACATTTCCACTTTAGAAACATCAATTCTTGCATGTTTTTGAAGGACAGCATGGTTTATTTTGAATTCGTGTTGAGTTAGTGTGAAAAGTGCAGTATATGTTCATTTTGTGCTTTTCTCGCTCAAATAGCGTTATTCCGACCTGAAAATGACAGAATATGAGTATTTTAGATTCATTTGTATTTATTTGTCAAACTGTCATAGAATGACATTTCCACTTTAGAAACATCAATTCTTGCATGTTTTTGAAGGACAACATGGTTTATTTTGAATTCGTGTTGAGTTAGTGTGAAAAGTGCAGTATATGTTCATTTTGTGCTTTTCTCGCTCAAATAGCGTTATTTTGACCTGAAAATGACAGAATATGAGTATTTTAGATTCATTTGTATTTATTTGTCAAACTGTCATAGAATGACATTTCCACTTTAGAAACATCAATTCTTGCATGTTTTTGAAGGACAGCATGGTTTATTTTGAATTCGTGTTGAGTTAGTGTGAAAAGTGCAGTATATGTTCATTTTGTGCTTTTCTCGCTCAAATAGCGTTATTCCGACCTGAAAATGACAGAATATGAGTATTTTAGATTCATTTGTATTTATTTGTCAAACTGTCATAGAATGACATTTCCACTTTAGAAACATCAATTCTTGCATGTTTTTGAAGGACAACATGGTTTATTTTGAATTCGTGTTGAGTTAGTGTGAAAAGTGCAGTATATGTTCATTTTGTGCTTTTCTCGCTCAAATAGCGTTATTTTGACCTGAAAATGACAGAATATGAGTATTTTAGATTCATTTGTATTTATTTGTCAAACTGTCATAGAATGACATTTCCACTTTAGAAACATCAATTCTTGCATGTTTTTGAAGGACAGCATGGTTTATTTTGAATTCGTGTTGAGTTAGTGTGAAAAGTGCAGTATATGTTCATTTTGTGCTTTTCTCGCTCAAATAGCGTTATTCCGACCTGAAAATGACAGAATATGAGTATTTTAGATTCATTTGTATTTATTTGTCAAACTGTCATAGAATGACATTTCCACTTTAGAAACATCAATTCTTGCATGTTTTTGAAGGACAACATGGTTTATTTTGAATTCGTGTTGAGTTAGTGTGAAAAGTGCAGTATATGTTCATTTTGTGCTTTTCTCGCTCAAATAGCGTTATTTTGACCTGAAAATGACAGAATATGAGTATTTTAGATTCATTTGTATTTATTTGTCAAACTGTCATAGAATGACATTTCCACTTTAGAAACATCAATTCTTGCATGTTTTTGAAGGACAGCATGGTTTATTTTGAATTCGTGTTGAGTTAGTGTGAAAAGTGCAGTATATGTTCATTTTGTGCTTTTCTCGCTCAAATAGCGTTATTCCGACCTGAAAATGACAGAATATGAGTATTTTAGATTCATTTGTATTTATTTGTCAAACTGTCATAGAATGACATTTCCACTTTAGAAACATCAATTCTTGCATGTTTTTGAAGGACAACATGGTTTATTTTGAATTCGTGTTGAGTTAGTGTGAAAAGTGCAGTATATGTTCATTTTGTGCTTTTCTCGCTCAAATAGCGTTATTTTGACCTGAAAATGACAGAATATGAGTATTTTAGATTCATTTGTATTTATTTGTCAAACTGTCATAGAATGACATTTCCACTTTAGAAACATCAATTCTTGCATGTTTTTGAAGGACAGCATGGTTTATTTTGAATTCGTGTTAAGTTAGTGTGAAAAGTGCAGTATATGTTCATTTTGTGCTTTTCTCGCTCAAATAGCGTTATTCCGACCTGAAAATGACAGAATATGAGTATTTTAGATTCATTTGTATTTATTTGTCAAACTGTCATAGAATGACATTTCCACTTTAGAAACATCAATTCTTGCATGTTTTTGAAGGACAGCATGGTTTATTTTGAATTCGTGTTGAGTTAGTGTGAAAAGTGCAGTACATGTTCATTTTGTGCTTTTCTCGCTCAAATAGCGTTATTCCGACCTGAAAATGACAGAATATGAGTATTTTAGATTCATTTGTATTTATTTGTCAAACTGTCATAGAATGACATTTCCACTTTAGAAACATCAATTCTTGCATGTTTTTGAAGGACAACATGGTTTATTTTGAATTCGTGTTGAGTTAGTGTGAAAAGTGCAGTATATGTTCATTTTGTGCTTTTCTCGCTCAAATAGCGTTATTTTGACCTGAAAATGACAGAATATGAGTATTTTAGATTCATTTGTATTTATTTGTCAAACTGTCATAGAATGACATTTCCACTTTAGAAACATCAATTCTTGCATGTTTTTGAAGGACAGCATGGTTTATTTTGAATTCGTGTTGAGTTAGTGTGAAAAGTGCAGTATATGTTCATTTTGTGCTTTTCTCGCTCAAATAGCGTTATTCCGACCTGAAAATGACAGAATATGAGTATTTTAGATTCATTTGTATTTATTTGTCAAACTGTCATAGAATGACATTTCCACTTTAGAAACATCAATTCTTGCATGTTTTTGAAGGACAACATGGTTTATTTTGAATTCGTGTTGAGTTAGTGTGAAAAGTGCAGTATATGTTCATTTTGTGCTTTTCTCGCTCAAATAGCGTTATTTTGACCTGAAAATGACAGAATATGAGTATTTTAGATTCATTTGTATTTATTTGTCAAACTGTCATAGAATGACATTTCCACTTTAGAAACATCAATTCTTGCATGTTTTTGAAGGACAGCATGGTTTATTTTGAATTCGTGTTGAGTTAGTGTGAAAAGTGCAGTATATGTTCATTTTGTGCTTTTCTCGCTCAAATAGCGTTATTCCGACCTGAAAATGACAGAATATGAGTATTTTAGATTCATTTGTATTTATTTGTCAAACTGTCATAGAATGACATTTCCACTTTAGAAACATCAATTCTTGCATGTTTTTGAAGGACAACATGGTTTATTTTGAATTCGTGTTGAGTTAGTGTGAAAAGTGCAGTATATGTTCATTTTGTGCTTTTCTCGCTCAAATAGCGTTATTTTGACCTGAAAATGACAGAATATGAGTATTTTAGATTCATTTGTATTTATTTGTCAAACTGTCATAGAATGACATTTCCACTTTAGAAACATCAATTCTTGCATGTTTTTGAAGGACAGCATGGTTTATTTTGAATTCGTGTTGAGTTAGTGTGAAAAGTGCAGTATATGTTCATTTTGTGCTTTTCTCGCTCAAATAGCGTTATTCCGACCTGAAAATGACAGAATATGAGTATTTTAGATTCATTTGTATTTATTTGTCAAACTGTCATAGAATGACATTTCCACTTTAGAAACATCAATTCTTGCATGTTTTTGAAGGACAACATGGTTTATTTTGAATTCGTGTTGAGTTAGTGTGAAAAGTGCAGTATATGTTCATTTTGTGCTTTTCTCGCTCAAATAGCGTTATTTTGACCTGAAAATGACAGAATATGAGTATTTTAGATTCATTTGTATTTATTTGTCAAACTGTCATAGAATGACATTTCCACTTTAGAAACATCAATTCTTGCATGTTTTTGAAGGACAGCATGGTTTATTTTGAATTCGTGTTGAGTTAGTGTGAAAAGTGCAGTATATGTTCATTTTGTGCTTTTCTCGCTCAAATAGCGTTATTCCGACCTGAAAATGACAGAATATGAGTATTTTAGATTCATTTGTATTTATTTGTCAAACTGTCATAGAATGACATTTCCACTTTAGAAACATCAATTCTTGCATGTTTTTGAAGGACAACATGGTTTATTTTGAATTCGTGTTGAGTTAGTGTGAAAAGTGCAGTATATGTTCATTTTGTGCTTTTCTCGCTCAAATAGCGTTATTTTGACCTGAAAATGACAGAATATGAGTATTTTAGATTCATTTGTATTTATTTGTCAAACTGTCATAGAATGACATTTCCACTTTAGAAACATCAATTCTTGCATGTTTTTGAAGGACAGCATGGTTTATTTTGAATTCGTGTTAAGTTAGTGTGAAAAGTGCAGTATATGTTCATTTTGTGCTTTTCTCGCTCAAATAGCGTTATTCCGACCTGAAAATGACAGAATATGAGTATTTTAGATTCATTTGTATTTATTTGTCAAACTGTCATAGAATGACATTTCCACTTTAGAAACATCAATTCTTGCATGTTTTTGAAGGACAGCATGGTTTATTTTGAATTCGTGTTGAGTTAGTGTGAAAAGTGCAGTATATGTTCATTTTGTGCTTTTCTCGCTCAAATAGCGTTATTCCGACCTGAAAATGACAGAATATGAGTATTTTAGATTCATTTGTATTTATTTGTCAAACTGTCATAGAATGACATTTCCACTTTAGAAACATCAATTCTTGCATGTTTTTGAAGGACAACATGGTTTATTTTGAATTCGTGTTGAGTTAGTGTGAAAAGTGCAGTATATGTTCATTTTGTGCTTTTCTCGCTCAAATAGCGTTATTTTGACCTGAAAATGACAGAATATGAGTATTTTAGATTCATTTGTATTTATTTGTCAAACTGTCATAGAATGACATTTCCACTTTAGAAACATCAATTCTTGCATGTTTTTGAAGGACAACATGGTTTATTTTGAATTCGTGTTGAGTTAGTGTGAAAAGTGCAGTATATGTTCATTTTGTGCTTTTCTCGCTCAAATAGCGTTATTTTGACCTGAAAATGACAGAATATGAGTATTTTAGATTCATTTGTATTTATTTGTCAAACTGTCATAGAATGACATTTCCACTTTAGAAACATCAATTCTTGCATGTTTTTGAAGGACAGCATGGTTTATTTTGAATTCGTGTTGAGTTAGTGTGAAAAGTGCAGTATATGTTCATTTTGTGCTTTTCTCGCTCAAATAGCGTTATTCCGACCTGAAAATGACAGAATATGAGTATTTTAGATTCATTTGTATTTATTTGTCAAACTGTCATAGAATGACATTTCCACTTTAGAAACATCAATTCTTGCATGTTTTTGAAGGACAACATGGTTTATTTTGAATTCGTGTTGAGTTAGTGTGAAAAGTGCAGTATATGTTCATTTTGTGCTTTTCTCGCTCAAATAGCGTTATTTTGACCTGAAAATGACAGAATATGAGTATTTTAGATTCATTTGTATTTATTTGTCAAACTGTCATAGAATGACATTTCCACTTTAGAAACATCAATTCTTGCATGTTTTTGAAGGACAGCATGGTTTATTTTGAATTCGTGTTGAGTTAGTGTGAAAAGTGCAGTATATGTTCATTTTGTGCTTTTCTCGCTCAAATAGCGTTATTCCGACCTGAAAATGACAGAATATGAGTATTTTAGATTCATTTGTATTTATTTGTCAAACTGTCATAGAATGACATTTCCACTTTAGAAACATCAATTCTTGCATGTTTTTGAAGGACAACATGGTTTATTTTGAATTCGTGTTGAGTTAGTGTGAAAAGTGCAGTATATGTTCATTTTGTACTTTTCTCGCTCAAATAGCGTTATTCCGACCTGAAAATGACAGAATATGAGTATTTTAGATTCATTTGTATTTATTTGTCAAACTGTCATAGAATGACATTTCCACTTTAGAAACATCAATTCTTGCATGTTTTTGAAGGACAGCATGGTTTATTTTGAATTCGTGTTGAGTTAGTGTGAAAAGTGCAGTATATGTTCATTTTGTGCTTTTCTCGCTCAAATAGCGTTATTCCGACCTGAAAATGACAGAATATGAGTATTTTAGATTCATTTGTATTTATTTGTCAAACTGTCATAGAATGACATTTCCACTTTAGAAACATCAATTCTTGCATGTTTTTGAAGGACAGCATGGTTTATTTTGAATTCGTGTTGAGTTAGTGTGAAAAGTGCAGTATATGTTCATTTTGTGCTTTTCTCGCTCAAATAGCGTTATTCCGACCTGAAAATGACAGAATATGAGTATTTTAGATTCATTTGTATTTATTTGTCAAACTGTCATAGAATGACATTTCCACTTTAGAAACATCAATTCTTGCATGTTTTTGAAGGACAGCATGGTTTATTTTGAATTCGTGTTGAGTTAGTGTGAAAAGTGCAGTATATGTTCATTTTGTGCTTTTCTCGCTCAAATAGCGTTATTTTGACCTGAAAATGACAGAATATGAGTATTTTAGATTCATTTGTATTTATTTGTCAAACTGTCATAGAATGACATTTCCACTTTAGAAACATCAATTCTTGCATGTTTTTGAAGGACAGCATGGTTTATTTTGAATTCGTGTTGAGTTAGTGTGAAAAGTGCAGTATATGTTCATTTTGTGCTTTTCTCGCTCAAATAGCGTTATTCCGACCTGAAAATGACAGAATATGAGTATTTTAGATTCATTTGTATTTATTTGTCAAACTGTCATAGAATGACATTTCCACTTTAGAAACATCAATTCTTGCATGTTTTTGAAGGACAACATGGTTTATTTTGAATTCGTGTTGAGTTAGTGTGAAAAGTGCAGTATATGTTCATTTTGTGCTTTTCTCGCTCAAATAGCGTTATTTTGACCTGAAAATGACAGAATATGAGTATTTTAGATTCATTTGTATTTATTTGTCAAACTGTCATAGAATGACATTTCCACTTTAGAAACATCAATTCTTGCATGTTTTTGAAGGACAGCATGGTTTATTTTGAATTCGTGTTAAGTTAGTGTGAAAAGTGCAGTATATGTTCATTTTGTGCTTTTCTCGCTCAAATAGCGTTATTCCGACCTGAAAATGACAGAATATGAGTATTTTAGATTCATTTGTATTTATTTGTCAAACTGTCATAGAATGACATTTCCACTTTAGAAACATCAATTCTTGCATGTTTTTGAAGGACAGCATGGTTTATTTTGAATTCGTGTTGAGTTAGTGTGAAAAGTGCAGTATATGTTCATTTTGTGCTTTTCTCGCTCAAATAGCGTTATTCCGACCTGAAAATGACAGAATATGAGTATTTTAGATTCATTTGTATTTATTTGTCAAACTGTCATAGAATGACATTTCCACTTTAGAAACATCAATTCTTGCATGTTTTTGAAGGACAACATGGTTTATTTTGAATTCGTGTTGAGTTAGTGTGAAAAGTGCAGTATATGTTCATTTTGTGCTTTTCTCGCTCAAATAGCGTTATTTTGACCTGAAAATGACAGAATATGAGTATTTTAGATTCATTTGTATTTATTTGTCAAACTGTCATAGAATGACATTTCCACTTTAGAAACATCAATTCTTGCATGTTTTTGAAGGACAGCATGGTTTATTTTGAATTCGTGTTGAGTTAGTGTGAAAAGTGCAGTATATGTTCATTTTGTGCTTTTCTCGCTCAAATAGCGTTATTCCGACCTGAAAATGACAGAATATGAGTATTTTAGATTCATTTGTATTTATTTGTCAAACTGTCATAGAATGACATTTCCACTTTAGAAACATCAATTCTTGCATGTTTTTGAAGGACAACATGGTTTATTTTGAATTCGTGTTGAGTTAGTGTGAAAAGTGCAGTATATGTTCATTTTGTGCTTTTCTCGCTCAAATAGCGTTATTTTGACCTGAAAATGACAGAATATGAGTATTTTAGATTCATTTGTATTTATTTGTCAAACTGTCATAGAATGACATTTCCACTTTAGAAACATCAATTCTTGCATGTTTTTGAAGGACAGCATGGTTTATTTTGAATTCGTGTTGAGTTAGTGTGAAAAGTGCAGTATATGTTCATTTTGTGCTTTTCTCGCTCAAATAGCGTTATTCCGACCTGAAAATGACAGAATATGAGTATTTTAGATTCATTTGTATTTATTTGTCAAACTGTCATAGAATGACATTTCCACTTTAGAAACATCAATTCTTGCATGTTTTTGAAGGACAACATGGTTTATTTTGAATTCGTGTTGAGTTAGTGTGAAAAGTGCAGTATATGTTCATTTTGTGCTTTTCTCGCTCAAATAGCGTTATTTTGACCTGAAAATGACAGAATATGAGTATTTTAGATTCATTTGTATTTATTTGTCAAACTGTCATAGAATGACATTTCCACTTTAGAAACATCAATTCTTGCATGTTTTTGAAGGACAGCATGGTTTATTTTGAATTCGTGTTGAGTTAGTGTGAAAAGTGCAGTATATGTTCATTTTGTGCTTTTCTCGCTCAAATAGCGTTATTCCGACCTGAAAATGACAGAATATGAGTATTTTAGATTCATTTGTATTTATTTGTCAAACTGTCATAGAATGACATTTCCACTTTAGAAACATCAATTCTTGCATGTTTTTGAAGGACAACATGGTTTATTTTGAATTCGTGTTGAGTTAGTGTGAAAAGTGCAGTATATGTTCATTTTGTACTTTTCTCGCTCAAATAGCGTTATTCCGACCTGAAAATGACAGAATATGAGTATTTTAGATTCATTTGTATTTATTTGTCAAACTGTCATAGAATGACATTTCCACTTTAGAAACATCAATTCTTGCATGTTTTTGAAGGACAGCATGGTTTATTTTGAATTCGTGTTGAGTTAGTGTGAAAAGTGCAGTATATGTTCATTTTGTGCTTTTCTCGCTCAAATAGCGTTATTCCGACCTGAAAATGACAGAATATGAGTATTTTAGATTCATTTGTATTTATTTGTCAAACTGTCATAGAATGACATTTCCACTTTAGAAACATCAATTCTTGCATGTTTTTGAAGGACAGCATGGTTTATTTTGAATTCGTGTTGAGTTAGTGTGAAAAGTGCAGTATATGTTCATTTTGTGCTTTTCTCGCTCAAATAGCGTTATTCCGACCTGAAAATGACAGAATATGAGTATTTTAGATTCATTTGTATTTATTTGTCAAACTGTCATAGAATGACATTTCCACTTTAGAAACATCAATTCTTGCATGTTTTTGAAGGACAGCATGGTTTATTTTGAATTCGTGTTGAGTTAGTGTGAAAAGTGCAGTATATGTTCATTTTGTGCTTTTCTCGCTCAAATAGCGTTATTCCGACCTGAAAATGACAGAATATGAGTATTTTAGATTCATTTGTATTTATTTGTCAAACTGTCATAGAATGACATTTCCACTTTAGAAACATCAATTCTTGCATGTTTTTGAAGGACAGCATGGTTTATTTTGAATTCGTGTTGAGTTAGTGTGAAAAGTGCAGTATATGTTCATTTTGTGCTTTTCTCGCTCAAATAGCGTTATTCCGACCTGAAAATGACAGTATATGAGTATTTTAGATTCATTTGTATTTATTTGTCAAACTGTCATAGAATGACATTTCCACTTTAGAAACATCAATTCTTGCATGTTTTTGAAGGACAGCATGGTTTATTTTGAATTCGTGTTGAGTTAGTGTGAAAAGTGCAGTATATGTTCATTTTGTGCTTTTCTCGCTCAAATAGCGTTATTCCGACCTGAAAATGACAGAATATGAGTATTTTAGATTCATTTGTATTTATTTGTCAAACTGTCATAGAATGACATTTCCACTTTAGAAACATCAATTCTTGCATGTTTTTGAAGGACAACATGGTTTATTTTGAATTCGTGTTGAGTTAGTGTGAAAAGTGCAGTATATGTTCATTTTGTACTTTTCTCGCTCAAATAGCGTTATTCCGACCTGAAAATGACAGAATATGAGTATTTTAGATTCATTTGTATTTATTTGTCAAACTGTCATAGAATGACATTTCCACTTTAGAAACATCAATTCTTGCATGTTTTTGAAGGACAGCATGGTTTATTTTGAATTCGTGTTGAGTTAGTGTGAAAAGTGCAGTATATGTTCATTTTGTGCTTTTCTCGCTCAAATAGCGTTATTCCGACCTGAAAATGACAGAATATGAGTATTTTAGATTCATTTGTATTTATTTGTCAAACTGTCATAGAATGACATTTCCACTTTAGAAACATCAATTCTTGCATGTTTTTGAAGGACAGCATGGTTTATTTTGAATTCGTGTTGAGTTAGTGTGAAAAGTGCAGTATATGTTCATTTTGTGCTTTTCTCGCTCAAATAGCGTTATTCCGACCTGAAAATGACAGAATATGAGTATTTTAGATTCATTTGTATTTATTTGTCAAACTGTCATAGAATGACATTTCCACTTTAGAAACATCAATTCTTGCATGTTTTTGAAGGACAGCATGGTTTATTTTGAATTCGTGTTGAGTTAGTGTGAAAAGTGCAGTATATGTTCATTTTGTGCTTTTCTCGCTCAAATAGCGTTATTCCGACCTGAAAATGACAGAATATGAGTATTTTAGATTCATTTGTATTTATTTGTCAAACTGTCATAGAATGACATTTCCACTTTAGAAACATCAATTCTTGCATGTTTTTGAAGGACAGCATGGTTTCTTTTGAATTCGTGTTGAGTTAGTGTGAAAAGTGCAGTATATGTTCATTTTGTGCTTTTCTCGCTCAAATAGCGTTATTTTGACCTGAAAATGACAGAATATGAGTATTTTAGATTCATTTGTATTTATTTGTCAAACTGTCATAGAATGACATTTCCACTTTAGAAACATCAATTCTTGCATGTTTTTGAAGGACAGCATGGTTTATTTTGAATTCGTGTTGAGTTAGTGTGAAAAGTGCAGTATATGTTCATTTTGTGCTTTTCTCGCTCAAATAGCGTTATTTTGACCTGATAATGACAGAATATGAGTATTTTAGATTCATTTGTATTTATTTGTCAAACTGTCATAGAATGACATTTCCACTTTAGAAACATCAATTCTTGCATGTTTTTGAAGGACAGCATGGTTTATTTTGAATTCGTGTTGAGTTAGTGTGAAAAGTGCAGTATATGTTCATTTTGTGCTTTTCTCGCTCAAATAGCGTTATTCCGACCTGAAAATGACAGAATATGAGTATTTTAGATTCATTTGTATTTATTTGTCAAACTGTCATAGAATGACATTTCCACTTTAGAAACATCAATTCTTGCATGTTTTTGAAGGACAGCATGGTTTATTTTGAATTCGTGTTGAGTTAGTGTGAAAAGTGCAGTATATGTTCATTTTGTGCTTTTCTCGCTCAAATAGCGTTATTCCGACCTGAAAATGACAGAATATGAGTATTTTAGATTCATTTGTATTTATTTGTCAAACTGTCATAGAATGACATTTCCACTTTAGAAACATCAATTCTTGCATGTTTTTGAAGGACAGCATGGTTTATTTTGAATTCGTGTTGAGTTAGTGTGAAAAGTGCAGTACATGTTCATTTTGTGCTTTTCTCGCTCAAATAGCGTTATTCCGACCTGAAAATGACAGAATATGAGTATTTTAGATTCATTTGTATTTATTTGTCAAACTGTCATAGAATGACATTTCCACTTTAGAAACATCAATTCTTGCATGTTTTTGAAGGACAGCATGGTTTATTTTGAATTCGTGTTGAGTTAGTGTGAAAAGTGCAGTACATGTTCATTTTGTGCTTTTCTCGCTCAAATAGCGTTATTCCGACCTGAAAATGACAGAATATGAGTATTTTAGATTCATTTGTATTTATTTGTCAAACTGTCATAGAATGACATTTCCACTTTAGAAACATCAATTCTTGCATGTTTTTGAAGGACAGCATGGTTTATTTTGAATTCGTGTTGAGTTAGTGTGAAAAGTGCAGTATATGTTCATTTTGTGCTTTTCTCGCTCAAATAGCGTTATTCCGACCTGAAAATGACAGAATATGAGTATTTTAGATTCATTTGTATTTATTTGTCAAACTGTCATAGAATGACATTTCCACTTGAGAAACATCAATTCTTGCATGTTTTTGAAGGACAGCATGGTTTATTTTGAATTCGTGTTGAGTTAGTGTGAAAAGTGCAGTACATGTTCATTTTGTGCTTTTCTCGCTCAAATAGCGTTATTCCGACCTGAAAATGACAGAATATGAGTATTTTAGATTCATTTGTATTTATTTGTCAAACTGTCATAGAATGACATTTCCACTTTAGAAACATCAATTCTTGCATGTTTTTGAAGGACAGCATGGTTTATTTTGAATTCGTGTTGAGTTAGTGTGAAAAGTGCAGTACATGTTCATTTTGTGCTTTTCTCGCTCAAATAGCGTTATTCCGACCTGAAAATGACAGAATATGAGTATTTTAGATTCATTTGTATTTATTTGTCAAACTGTCATAGAATGACATTTCCACTTTAGAAACATCAATTCTTGCATGTTTTTGAAGGACAGCATGGTTTATTTTGAATTCGTGTTGAATTAGTGTGAAAAGTGCAGTATATGTTCATTTTGTGCTTTTCTCGCTCAAATAGCGTTATTCCGACCTGAAAATGACAGAATATGAGTATTTTAGATTCATTTGTATTTATTTGTCAAACTGTCATAGAATGACATTTCCACTTTAGAAACATCAATTCTTGCATGTTTTTGAAGGACAGCATGGTTTATTTTGAATTCGTGTTGAGTTAGTGTGAAAAGTGCAGTATATGTTCATTTTGTGCTTTTCTCGCTCAAATAGCGTTATTCCGACCTGAAAATGACAGAATATGAGTATTTTAGATTCATTTGTATTTATTTGTCAAACTGTCATAGAATGACATTTCCACTTTAGAAACATCAATTCTTGCATGTTTTTGAAGGACAGCATGGTTTATTTTGAATTCGTGTTGAGTTAGTGTGAAAAGTGCAGTATATGTTCATTTTGTGCTTTTCTCGCTCAAATAGCGTTATTCCGACCTGAAAATGACAGAATATGAGTATTTTAGATTCATTTGTATTTATTTGTCAAACTGTCATAGAATGACATTTCCACTTTAGAAACATCAATTCTTGCATGTTTTTGAAGGACAGCATGGTTTATTTTGAATTCGTGTTGAGTTAGTGTGAAAAGTGCAGTACATGTTCATTTTGTGCTTTTCTCGCTCAAATAGCGTTATTCCGACCTGAAAATGACAGAATATGAGTATTTTAGATTCATTTGTATTTATTTGTCAAACTGTCATAGAATGACATTTCCACTTTAGAAACATCAATTCTTGCATGTTTTTGAAGGACAGCATGGTTTATTTTGAATTCGTGTTGAGTTAGTGTGAAAAGTGCAGTACATGTTCATTTTGTGCTTTTCTCGCTCAAATAGCGTTATTCCGACCTGAAAATGACAGAATATGAGTATTTTAGATTCATTTGTATTTATTTGTCAAACTGTCATAGAATGACATTTCCACTTTAGAAACATCAATTCTTGCATGTTTTTGAAGGACAGCATGGTTTATTTTGAATTCGTGTTGAGTTAGTGTGAAAAGTGCAGTATATGTTCATTTTGTGCTTTTCTCGCTCAAATAGCGTTATTCCGACCTGAAAATGACAGAATATGAGTATTTTAGATTCATTTGTATTTATTTGTCAAACTGTCATAGAATGACATTTCCACTTGAGAAACATCAATTCTTGCATGTTTTTGAAGGACAGCATGGTTTATTTTGAATTCGTGTTGAGTTAGTGTGAAAAGTGCAGTACATGTTCATTTTGTGCTTTTCTCGCTCAAATAGCGTTATTCCGACCTGAAAATGACAGAATATGAGTATTTTAGATTCATTTGTATTTATTTGTCAAACTGTCATAGAATGACATTTCCACTTTAGAAACATCAATTCTTGCATGTTTTTGAAGGACAGCATGGTTTATTTTGAATTCGTGTTGAATTAGTGTGAAAAGTGCAGTATATGTTCATTTTGTGCTTTTCTCGCTCAAATAGCGTTATTCCGACCTGAAAATGACAGAATATGAGTATTTTAGATTCATTTGTATTTATTTGTCAAACTGTCATAGAATGACATTTCCACTTTAGAAACATCAATTCTTGCATGTTTTTGAAGGACAGCATGGTTTATTTTGAATTCGTGTTGAGTTAGTGTGAAAAGTGCAGTATATGTTCATTTTGTGCTTTTCTCGCTCAAATAGCGTTATTCCGACCTGAAAATGACAGAATATGAGTATTTTAGATTCATTTGTATTTATTTGTCAAACTGTCATAGAATGACATTTCCACTTTAGAAACATCAATTCTTGCATGTTTTTGAAGGACAGCATGGTTTATTTTGAATTCGTGTTGAGTTAGTGTGAAAAGTGCAGTATATGTTCATTTTGTGCTTTTCTCGCTCAAATAGCGTTATTTTGACCTGATAATGACAGAATATGAGTATTTTAGATTCATTTGTATTTATTTGTCAAACTGTCATAGAATGACATTTCCACTTTAGAAACATCAATTCTTGCATGTTTTTGAAGGACAGCATGGTTTATTTTGAATTCGTGTTGAGTTAGTGTGAAAAGTGCAGTATATGTTCATTTTGTGCTTTTCTCGCTCAAATAGCGTTATTCCGACCTGAAAATGACAGAATATGAGTATTTTAGATTCATTTGTATTTATTTGTCAAACTGTCATAGAATGACATTTCCACTTTAGAAACATCAATTCTTGCATGTTTTTGAAGGACAGCATGGTTTATTTTGAATTCGTGTTGAGTTAGTGTGAAAAGTGCAGTATATGTTCATTTTGTGCTTTTCTCGCTCAAATAGCGTTATTCCGACCTGAAAATGACAGAATATGAGTATTTTAGATTCATTTGTATTTATTTGTCAAACTGTCATAGAATGACATTTCCACTTTAGAAACATCAATTCTTGCATGTTTTTGAAGGACAGCATGGTTTATTTTGAATTCGTGTTGAGCTAGTGTGAAAAGTGCAGTATATGTTCATTTTGTGCTTTTCTCGCTCAAATAGCGTTATTCCGACCTGAAAATGACAGAATATGAGTATTTTAGATTCATTTGTATTTATTTGTCAAACTGTCATAGAATGACATTTCCACTTTAGAAACATCAATTCTTGCATGTTTTTGAAGGACAGCATGGTTTATTTTGAATTCGTGTTGAGTTAGTGTGAAAAGTGCAGTATATGTTCATTTTGTGCTTTTCTCGCTCAAATAGCGTTATTCCGACCTGAAAATGACAGAATATGAGTATTTTAGATTCATTTGTATTTATTTGTCAAACTGTCATAGAATGACATTTCCACTTGAGAAACATCAATTCTTGCATGTTTTTGAAGGACAGCATGGTTTATTTTGAATTCGTGTTGAGTTAGTGTGAAAAGTGCAGTACATGTTCATTTTGTGCTTTTCTCGCTCAAATAGCGTTATTCCGACCTGAAAATGACAGAATATGAGTATTTTAGATTCATTTGTATTTATTTGTCAAACTGTCATAGAATGACATTTCCACTTTAGAAACATCAATTCTTGCATGTTTTTGAAGGACAGCATGGTTTATTTTGAATTCGTGTTGAGTTAGTGTGAAAAGTGCAGTACATGTTCATTTTGTGCTTTTCTCGCTCAAATAGCGTTATTCCGACCTGAAAATGACAGAATATGAGTATTTTAGATTCATTTGTATATATTTGTCAAACTGTCATAGAATGACATTTCCACTTTAGAAACATCAATTCTTGCATGTTTTTGAAGGACAGCATGGTTTATTTTGAATTCGTGTTGAGTAAGTGTGAAAAGTGCAGTATATGTTCATTTTGTGCTTTTCTCGCTCAAATAGCGTTATTCCGACCTGAAAATGACAGAATATGAGTATTTTAGATTCATTTGTATTTATTTGTCAAACTGTCATAGAATGACATTTCCACTTTAGAAACATCAATTCTTGCATGTTTTTGAAGGACAGCATGGTTTATTTTGAATTCGTGTTGAGTTAGTGTGAAAAGTGCAGTACATGTTCATTTTGTGCTTTTCTCGCTCAAATAGCGTTATTCCGACCTGAAAATGACAGAATATGAGTATTTTAGATTCATTTGTATTTATTTGTCAAACTGTCATAGAATGACATTTCCACTTTAGAAACATCAATTCTTGCATGTTTTTGAAGGACAGCATGGTTTATTTTGAATTCGTGTTGAGTTAGTGTGAAAAGTGCAGTACATGTTCATTTTGTGCTTTTCTCGCTCAAATAGCGTTATTCCGACCTGAAAATGACAGAATATGAGTATTTTAGATTCATTTGTATTTATTTGTCAAACTGTCATAGAATGACATTTCCACTTTAGAAACATCAATTCTTGCATGTTTTTGAAGGACAGCATGGTTTATTTTGAATTCGTGTTGAGTAAGTGTGAAAAGTGCAGTATATGTTCATTTTGTGCTTTTCTCGCTCAAATAGCGTTATTCCGACCTGAAAATGACAGAATATGAGTATTTTAGATTCATTTGTATTTATTTGTCAAACTGTCATAGAATGACATTTCCACTTTAGAAACATCAATTCTTGCATGTTTTTGAAGGACAGCATGGTTTATTTTGAATTCGTGTTGAGTTAGTGTGAAAAGTGCAGTATATGTTCATTTTGTGCTTTTCTCGCTCAAATAGCGTTATTCCGACCTGAAAATGACAGAATATGAGTATTTTAGATTCATTTGTATTTATTTGTCAAACTGTCATAGAATGACATTTCCACTTTAGAAACATCAATTCTTGCATGTTTTTGAAGGACAGCATGGTTTATTTTGAATTCGTGTTGAGTTAGTGTGAAAAGTGCAGTATATGTTCATTTTGTGCTTTTCTCGCTCAAATAGCGTTATTTTGACCTGATAATGACAGAATATGAGTATTTTAGATTCATTTGTATTTATTTGTCAAACTGTCATAGAATGACATTTCCACTTTAGAAACATCAATTCTTGCATGTTTTTGAAGGACAGCATGGTTTATTTTGAATTCGTGTTGAGTTAGTGTGAAAAGTGCAGTACATGTTCATTTTGTGCTTTTCTCGCTCAAATAGCGTTATTCCGACCTGAAAATGACAGAATATGAGTATTTTAGATTCATTTGTATTTATTTGTCAAACTGTCATAGAATGACATTTCCACTTTAGAAACATCAATTCTTGCATGTTTTTGAAGGACAACATGGTTTATTTTGAATTCGTGTTGAGTTAGTGTGAAAAGTGCAGTATATGTTCATTTTGTGCTTTTCTCGCTCAAATAGCGTTATTTTGACCTGAAAATGACAGAATATGAGTATTTTAGATTCATTTGTATTTATTTGTCAAACTGTCATAGAATGACATTTCCACTTTAGAAACATCAATTCTTGCATGTTTTTGAAGGACAGCATGGTTTATTTTGAATTCGTGTTGAGTTAGTGTGAAAAGTGCAGTATATGTTCATTTTGTGCTTTTCTCGCTCAAATAGCGTTATTCCGACCTGAAAATGACAGAATATGAGTATTTTAGATTCATTTGTATTTATTTGTCAAACTGTCATAGAATGACATTTCCACTTTAGAAACATCAATTCTTGCATGTTTTTGAAGGACAACATGGTTTATTTTGAATTCGTGTTGAGTTAGTGTGAAAAGTGCAGTATATGTTCATTTTGTACTTTTCTCGCTCAAATAGCGTTATTCCGACCTGAAAATGACAGAATATGAGTATTTTAGATTCATTTGTATTTATTTGTCAAACTGTCATAGAATGACATTTCCACTTTAGAAACATCAATTCTTGCATGTTTTTGAAGGACAGCATGGTTTATTTTGAATTCGTGTTGAGTTAGTGTGAAAAGTGCAGTATATGTTCATTTTGTGCTTTTCTCGCTCAAATAGCGTTATTCCGACCTGAAAATGACAGAATATGAGTATTTTAGATTCATTTGTATTTATTTGTCAAACTGTCATAGAATGACATTTCCACTTTAGAAACATCAATTCTTGCATGTTTTTGAAGGACAGCATGGTTTATTTTGAATTCGTGTTGAGTTAGTGTGAAAAGTGCAGTATATGTTCATTTTGTGCTTTTCTCGCTCAAATAGCGTTATTCCGACCTGAAAATGACAGAATATGAGTATTTTAGATTCATTTGTATTTATTTGTCAAACTGTCATAGAATGACATTTCCACTTTAGAAACATCAATTCTTGCATGTTTTTGAAGGACAGCATGGTTTATTTTGAATTCGTGTTGAGTTAGTGTGAAAAGTGCAGTATATGTTCATTTTGTGCTTTTCTCGCTCAAATAGCGTTATTCCGACCTGAAAATGACAGAATATGAGTATTTTAGATTCATTTGTATTTATTTGTCAAACTGTCATAGAATGACATTTCCACTTTAGAAACATCAATTCTTGCATGTTTTTGAAGGACAGCATGGTTTATTTTGAATTCGTGTTGAGTTAGTGTGAAAAGTGCAGTATATGTTCATTTTGTGCTTTTCTCGCTCAAATAGCGTTATTCCGACCTGAAAATGACAGAATATGAGTATTTTAGATTCATTTGTATTTATTTGTCAAACTGTCATAGAATGACATTTCCACTTTAGAAACATCAATTCTTGCATGTTTTTGAAGGACAGCATGGTTTATTTTGAATTCGTGTTGAGCTAGTGTGAAAAGTGCAGTATATGTTCATTTTGTGCTTTTCTCGCTCAAATAGCGTTATTCCGACCTGAAAATGACAGAATATGAGTATTTTAGATTCATTTGTATTTATTTGTCAAACTGTCATAGAATGACATTTCCACTTTAGAAACATCAATTCTTGCATGTTTTTGAAGGACAGCATGGTTTATTTTGAATTCGTGTTGAGTTAGTGTGAAAAGTGCAGTACATGTTCATTTTGTGCTTTTCTCGCTCAAATAGCGTTATTCCGACCTGAAAATGACAGAATATGAGTATTTTAGATTCATTTGTATTTATTTGTCAAACTGTCATAGAATGACATTTCCACTTTAGAAACATCAATTCTTGCATGTTTTTGAAGGACAGCATGGTTTATTTTGAATTCGTGTTGAGTTAGTGTGAAAAGTGCAGTACATGTTCATTTTGTGCTTTTCTCGCTCAAATAGCGTTATTCCGACCTGAAAATGACAGAATATGAGTATTTTAGATTCATTTGTATATATTTGTCAAACTGTCATAGAATGACATTTCCACTTTAGAAACATCAATTCTTGCATGTTTTTGAAGGACAGCATGGTTTATTTTGAATTCGTGTTGAGTAAGTGTGAAAAGTGCAGTATATGTTCATTTTGTGCTTTTCTCGCTCAAATAGCGTTATTCCGACCTGAAAATGACAGAATATGAGTATTTTAGATTCATTTGTATTTATTTGTCAAACTGTCATAGAATGACATTTCCACTTTAGAAACATCAATTCTTGCATGTTTTTGAAGGACAGCATGGTTTATTTTGAATTCGTGTTGAGTTAGTGTGAAAAGTGCAGTACATGTTCATTTTGTGCTTTTCTCGCTCAAATAGCGTTATTCCGACCTGAAAATGACAGAATATGAGTATTTTAGATTCATTTGTATTTATTTGTCAAACTGTCATAGAATGACATTTCCACTTTAGAAACATCAATTCTTGCATGTTTTTGAAGGACAGCATGGTTTATTTTGAATTCGTGTTGAGTTAGTGTGAAAAGTGCAGTACATGTTCATTTTGTGCTTTTCTCGCTCAAATAGCGTTATTCCGACCTGAAAATGACAGAATATGAGTATTTTAGATTCATTTGTATTTATTTGTCAAACTGTCATAGAATGACATTTCCACTTTAGAAACATCAATTCTTGCATGTTTTTGAAGGACAGCATGGTTTATTTTGAATTCGTGTTGAGTAAGTGTGAAAAGTGCAGTATATGTTCATTTTGTGCTTTTCTCGCTCAAATAGCGTTATTCCGACCTGAAAATGACAGAATATGAGTATTTTAGATTCATTTGTATTTATTTGTCAAACTGTCATAGAATGACATTTCCACTTTAGAAACATCAATTCTTGCATGTTTTTGAAGGACAGCATGGTTTATTTTGAATTCGTGTTGAGTTAGTGTGAAAAGTGCAGTATATGTTCATTTTGTGCTTTTCTCGCTCAAATAGCGTTATTCCGACCTGAAAATGACAGAATATGAGTATTTTAGATTCATTTGTATTTATTTGTCAAACTGTCATAGAATGACATTTCCACTTTAGAAACATCAATTCTTGCATGTTTTTGAAGGACAGCATGGTTTATTTTGAATTCGTGTTGAGTTAGTGTGAAAAGTGCAGTATATGTTCATTTTGTGCTTTTCTCGCTCAAATAGCGTTATTTTGACCTGATAATGACAGAATATGAGTATTTTAGATTCATTTGTATTTATTTGTCAAACTGTCATAGAATGACATTTCCACTTTAGAAACATCAATTCTTGCATGTTTTTGAAGGACAGCATGGTTTATTTTGAATTCGTGTTGAGTTAGTGTGAAAAGTGCAGTACATGTTCATTTTGTGCTTTTCTCGCTCAAATAGCGTTATTCCGACCTGAAAATGACAGAATATGAGTATTTTAGATTCATTTGTATTTATTTGTCAAACTGTCATAGAATGACATTTCCACTTTAGAAACATCAATTCTTGCATGTTTTTGAAGGACAACATGGTTTATTTTGAATTCGTGTTGAGTTAGTGTGAAAAGTGCAGTATATGTTCATTTTGTGCTTTTCTCGCTCAAATAGCGTTATTTTGACCTGAAAATGACAGAATATGAGTATTTTAGATTCATTTGTATTTATTTGTCAAACTGTCATAGAATGACATTTCCACTTTAGAAACATCAATTCTTGCATGTTTTTGAAGGACAGCATGGTTTATTTTGAATTCGTGTTGAGTTAGTGTGAAAAGTGCAGTATATGTTCATTTTGTGCTTTTCTCGCTCAAATAGCGTTATTCCGACCTGAAAATGACAGAATATGAGTATTTTAGATTCATTTGTATTTATTTGTCAAACTGTCATAGAATGACATTTCCACTTTAGAAACATCAATTCTTGCATGTTTTTGAAGGACAACATGGTTTATTTTGAATTCGTGTTGAGTTAGTGTGAAAAGTGCAGTATATGTTCATTTTGTACTTTTCTCGCTCAAATAGCGTTATTCCGACCTGAAAATGACAGAATATGAGTATTTTAGATTCATTTGTATTTATTTGTCAAACTGTCATAGAATGACATTTCCACTTTAGAAACATCAATTCTTGCATGTTTTTGAAGGACAGCATGGTTTATTTTGAATTCGTGTTGAGTTAGTGTGAAAAGTGCAGTATATGTTCATTTTGTGCTTTTCTCGCTCAAATAGCGTTATTCCGACCTGAAAATGACAGAATATGAGTATTTTAGATTCATTTGTATTTATTTGTCAAACTGTCATAGAATGACATTTCCACTTTAGAAACATCAATTCTTGCATGTTTTTGAAGGACAGCATGGTTTATTTTGAATTCGTGTTGAGTTAGTGTGAAAAGTGCAGTATATGTTCATTTTGTGCTTTTCTCGCTCAAATAGCGTTATTCCGACCTGAAAATGACAGAATATGAGTATTTTAGATTCATTTGTATTTATTTGTCAAACTGTCATAGAATGACATTTCCACTTTAGAAACATCAATTCTTGCATGTTTTTGAAGGACAGCATGGTTTATTTTGAATTCGTGTTGAGTTAGTGTGAAAAGTGCAGTATATGTTCATTTTGTGCTTTTCTCGCTCAAATAGCGTTATTCCGACCTGAAAATGACAGAATATGAGTATTTTAGATTCATTTGTATTTATTTGTCAAACTGTCATAGAATGACATTTCCACTTTAGAAACATCAATTCTTGCATGTTTTTGAAGGACAACATGGTTTATTTTGAATTCGTGTTGAGTTAGTGTGAAAAGTGCAGTATATGTTCATTTTGTACTTTTCTCGCTCAAATAGCGTTATTCCGACCTGAAAATGACAGAATATGAGTATTTTAGATTCATTTGTATTTATTTGTCAAACTGTCATAGAATGACATTTCCACTTTAGAAACATCAATTCTTGCATGTTTTTGAAGGACAGCATGGTTTATTTTGAATTCGTGTTGAGTTAGTGTGAAAAGTGCAGTATATGTTCATTTTGTGCTTTTCTCGCTCAAATAGCGTTATTCCGACCTGAAAATGACAGAATATGAGTATTTTAGATTCATTTGTATTTATTTGTCAAACTGTCATAGAATGACATTTCCACTTTAGAAACATCAATTCTTGCATGTTTTTGAAGGACAGCATGGTTTATTTTGAATTCGTGTTGAGTTAGTGTGAAAAGTGCAGTATATGTTCATTTTGTGCTTTTCTCGCTCAAATAGCGTTATTCCGACCTGAAAATGACAGAATATGAGTATTTTAGATTCATTTGTATTTATTTGTCAAACTGTCATAGAATGACATTTCCACTTTAGAAACATCAATTCTTGCATGTTTTTGAAGGACAGCATGGTTTATTTTGAATTCGTGTTGAGTTAGTGTGAAAAGTGCAGTATATGTTCATTTTGTGCTTTTCTCGCTCAAATAGCGTTATTCCGACCTGAAAATGACAGAATATGAGTATTTTAGATTCATTTGTATTTATTTGTCAAACTGTCATAGAATGACATTTCCACTTTAGAAACATCAATTCTTGCATGTTTTTGAAGGACAGCATGGTTTCTTTTGAATTCGTGTTGAGTTAGTGTGAAAAGTGCAGTATATGTTCATTTTGTGCTTTTCTCGCTCAAATAGCGTTATTTTGACCTGAAAATGACAGAATATGAGTATTTTAGATTCATTTGTATTTATTTGTCAAACTGTCATAGAATGACATTTCCACTTTAGAAACATCAATTCTTGCATGTTTTTGAAGGACAGCATGGTTTATTTTGAATTCGTGTTGAGTTAGTGTGAAAAGTGCAGTATATGTTCATTTTGTGCTTTTCTCGCTCAAATAGCGTTATTTTGACCTGATAATGACAGAATATGAGTATTTTAGATTCATTTGTATTTATTTGTCAAACTGTCATAGAATGACATTTCCACTTTAGAAACATCAATTCTTGCATGTTTTTGAAGGACAGCATGGTTTATTTTGAATTCGTGTTGAGTTAGTGTGAAAAGTGCAGTATATGTTCATTTTGTGCTTTTCTCGCTCAAATAGCGTTATTCCGACCTGAAAATGACAGAATATGAGTATTTTAGATTCATTTGTATTTATTTGTCAAACTGTCATAGAATGACATTTCCACTTTAGAAACATCAATTCTTGCATGTTTTTGAAGGACAGCATGGTTTATTTTGAATTCGTGTTGAGTTAGTGTGAAAAGTGCAGTATATGTTCATTTTGTGCTTTTCTCGCTCAAATAGCGTTATTCCGACCTGAAAATGACAGAATATGAGTATTTTAGATTCATTTGTATTTATTTGTCAAACTGTCATAGAATGACATTTCCACTTGAGAAACATCAATTCTTGCATGTTTTTGAAGGACAGCATGGTTTATTTTGAATTCGTGTTGAGTTAGTGTGAAAAGTGCAGTACATGTTCATTTTGTGCTTTTCTCGCTCAAATAGCGTTATTCCGACCTGAAAATGACAGAATATGAGTATTTTAGATTCATTTGTATTTATTTGTCAAACTGTCATAGAATGACATTTCCACTTTAGAAACATCAATTCTTGCATGTTTTTGAAGGACAGCATGGTTTATTTTGAATTCGTGTTGAGTTAGTGTGAAAAGTGCAGTACATGTTCATTTTGTGCTTTTCTCGCTCAAATAGCGTTATTCCGACCTGAAAATGACAGAATATGAGTATTTTAGATTCATTTGTATTTATTTGTCAAACTGTCATAGAATGACATTTCCACTTTAGAAACATCAATTCTTGCATGTTTTTGAAGGACAGCATGGTTTATTTTGAATTCGTGTTGAGTTAGTGTGAAAAGTGCAGTATATGTTCATTTTGTGCTTTTCTCGCTCAAATAGCGTTATTCCGACCTGAAAATGACAGAATATGAGTATTTTAGATTCATTTGTATTTATTTGTCAAACTGTCATAGAATGACATTTCCACTTGAGAAACATCAATTCTTGCATGTTTTTGAAGGACAGCATGGTTTATTTTGAATTCGTGTTGAGTTAGTGTGAAAAGTGCAGTACATGTTCATTTTGTGCTTTTCTCGCTCAAATAGCGTTATTCCGACCTGAAAATGACAGAATATGAGTATTTTAGATTCATTTGTATTTATTTGTCAAACTGTCATAGAATGACATTTCCACTTTAGAAACATCAATTCTTGCATGTTTTTGAAGGACAGCATGGTTTATTTTGAATTCGTGTTGAGTTAGTGTGAAAAGTGCAGTACATGTTCATTTTGTGCTTTTCTCGCTCAAATAGCGTTATTCCGACCTGAAAATGACAGAATATGAGTATTTTAGATTCATTTGTATTTATTTGTCAAACTGTCATAGAATGACATTTCCACTTTAGAAACATCAATTCTTGCATGTTTTTGAAGGACAGCATGGTTTATTTTGAATTCGTGTTGAGTTAGTGTGAAAAGTGCAGTACATGTTCATTTTGTGCTTTTCTCGCTCAAATAGCGTTATTCCGACCTGAAAATGACAGAATATGAGTATTTTAGATTCATTTGTATTTATTTGTCAAACTGTCATAGAATGACATTTCCACTTTAGAAACATCAATTCTTGCATGTTTTTGAAGGACAGCATGGTTTATTTTGAATTCGTGTTGAGTTAGTGTGAAAAGTGCAGTATATGTTCATTTTGTGCTTTTCTCGCTCAAATAGCGTTATTCCGACCTGAAAATGACAGAATATGAGTATTTTAGATTCATTTGTATTTATTTGTCAAACTGTCATAGAATGACATTTCCACTTGAGAAACATCAATTCTTGCATGTTTTTGAAGGACAGCATGGTTTATTTTGAATTCGTGTTGAGTTAGTGTGAAAAGTGCAGTACATGTTCATTTTGTGCTTTTCTCGCTCAAATAGCGTTATTCCGACCTGAAAATGACAGAATATGAGTATTTTAGATTCATTTGTATTTATTTGTCAAACTGTCATAGAATGACATTTCCACTTTAGAAACATCAATTCTTGCATGTTTTTGAAGGACAGCATGGTTTATTTTGAATTCGTGTTGAGTTAGTGTGAAAAGTGCAGTACATGTTCATTTTGTGCTTTTCTCGCTCAAATAGCGTTATTCCGACCTGAAAATGACAGAATATGAGTATTTTAGATTCATTTGTATTTATTTGTCAAACTGTCATAGAATGACATTTCCACTTTAGAAACATCAATTCTTGCATGTTTTTGAAGGACAGCATGGTTTATTTTGAATTCGTGTTGAGTTAGTGTGAAAAGTGCAGTATATGTTCATTTTGTGCTTTTCTCGCTCAAATAGCGTTATTCCGACCTGAAAATGACAGAATATGAGTATTTTAGATTCATTTGTATTTATTTGTCAAACTGTCATAGAATGACATTTCCACTTGAGAAACATCAATTCTTGCATGTTTTTGAAGGACAGCATGGTTTATTTTGAATTCGTGTTGAGTTAGTGTGAAAAGTGCAGTACATGTTCATTTTGTGCTTTTCTCGCTCAAATAGCGTTATTCCGACCTGAAAATGACAGAATATGAGTATTTTAGATTCATTTGTATTTATTTGTCAAACTGTCATAGAATGACATTTCCACTTTAGAAACATCAATTCTTGCATGTTTTTGAAGGACAGCATGGTTTATTTTGAATTCGTGTTGAGTTAGTGTGAAAAGTGCAGTACATGTTCATTTTGTGCTTTTCTCGCTCAAATAGCGTTATTCCGACCTGAAAATGACAGAATATGAGTATTTTAGATTCATTTGTATTTATTTGTCAAACTGTCATAGAATGACATTTCCACTTTAGAAACATCAATTCTTGCATGTTTTTGAAGGACAGCATGGTTTATTTTGAATTCGTGTTGAGTTAGTGTGAAAAGTGCAGTACATGTTCATTTTGTGCTTTTCTCGCTCAAATAGCGTTATTCCGACCTGAAAATGACAGAATATGAGTATTTTAGATTCATTTGTATTTATTTGTCAAACTGTCATAGAATGACATTTCCACTTTAGAAACATCAATTCTTGCATGTTTTTGAAGGACAGCATGGTTTATTTTGAATTCGTGTTGAGTTAGTGTGAAAAGTGCAGTATATGTTCATTTTGTGCTTTTCTCGCTCAAATAGCGTTATTCCGACCTGAAAATGACAGAATATGAGTATTTTAGATTCATTTGTATTTATTTGTCAAACTGTCATAGAATGACATTTCCACTTTAGAAACATCAATTCTTGCATGTTTTTGAAGGACAGCATGGTTTATTTTGAATTCGTGTTGAGTTAGTGTGAAAAGTGCAGTATATGTTCATTTTGTGCTTTTCTCGCTCAAATAGCGTTATTTTGACCTGATAATGACAGAATATGAGTATTTTAGATTCATTTGTATTTATTTGTCAAACTGTCATAGAATGACATTTCCACTTTAGAAACATCAATTCTTGCATGTTTTTGAAGGACAGCATGGTTTATTTTGAATTCGTGTTGAGTTAGTGTGAAAAGTGCAGTATATGTTCATTTTGTGCTTTTCTCGCTCAAATAGCGTTATTCCGACCTGAAAATGACAGAATATGAGTATTTTAGATTCATTTGTATTTATTTGTCAAACTGTCATAGAATGACATTTCCACTTGAGAAACATCAATTCTTGCATGTTTTTGAAGGACAGCATGGTTTATTTTGAATTCGTGTTGAGTTAGTGTGAAAAGTGCAGTACATGTTCATTTTGTGCTTTTCTCGCTCAAATAGCGTTATTCCGACCTGAAAATGACAGAATATGAGTATTTTAGATTCATTTGTATTTATTTGTCAAACTGTCATAGAATGACATTTCCACTTTAGAAACATCAATTCTTGCATGTTTTTGAAGGACAGCATGGTTTATTTTGAATTCGTGTTGAGTTAGTGTGAAAAGTGCAGTACATGTTCATTTTGTGCTTTTCTCGCTCAAATAGCGTTATTCCGACCTGAAAATGACAGAATATGAGTATTTTAGATTCATTTGTATTTATTTGTCAAACTGTCATAGAATGACATTTCCACTTTAGAAACATCAATTCTTGCATGTTTTTGAAGGACAGCATGGTTTATTTTGAATTCGTGTTGAGTTAGTGTGAAAAGTGCAGTATATGTTCATTTTGTGCTTTTCTCGCTCAAATAGCGTTATTCCGACCTGAAAATGACAGAATATGAGTATTTTAGATTCATTTGTATTTATTTGTCAAACTGTCATAGAATGACATTTCCACTTGAGAAACATCAATTCTTGCATGTTTTTGAAGGACAGCATGGTTTATTTTGAATTCGTGTTGAGTTAGTGTGAAAAGTGCAGTACATGTTCATTTTGTGCTTTTCTCGCTCAAATAGCGTTATTCCGACCTGAAAATGACAGAATATGAGTATTTTAGATTCATTTGTATTTATTTGTCAAACTGTCATAGAATGACATTTCCACTTTAGAAACATCAATTCTTGCATGTTTTTGAAGGACAGCATGGTTTATTTTGAATTCGTGTTGAGTTAGTGTGAAAAGTGCAGTACATGTTCATTTTGTGCTTTTCTCGCTCAAATAGCGTTATTCCGACCTGAAAATGACAGAATATGAGTATTTTAGATTCATTTGTATTTATTTGTCAAACTGTCATAGAATGACATTTCCACTTTAGAAACATCAATTCTTGCATGTTTTTGAAGGACAGCATGGTTTATTTTGAATTCGTGTTGAGTTAGTGTGAAAAGTGCAGTACATGTTCATTTTGTGCTTTTCTCGCTCAAATAGCGTTATTCCGACCTGAAAATGACAGAATATGAGTATTTTAGATTCATTTGTATTTATTTGTCAAACTGTCATAGAATGACATTTCCACTTTAGAAACATCAATTCTTGCATGTTTTTGAAGGACAGCATGGTTTATTTTGAATTCGTGTTGAGTTAGTGTGAAAAGTGCAGTACATGTTCATTTTGTGCTTTTCTCGCTCAAATAGCGTTATTCCGACCTGAAAATGACAGAATATGAGTATTTTAGATTCATTTGTATATATTTGTCAAACTGTCATAGAATGACATTTCCACTTTAGAAACATCAATTCTTGCATGTTTTTGAAGGACAGCATGGTTTATTTTGAATTCGTGTTGAGTAAGTGTGAAAAGTGCAGTATATGTTCATTTTGTGCTTTTCTCGCTCAAATAGCGTTATTCCGACCTGAAAATGACAGAATATGAGTATTTTAGATTCATTTGTATTTATTTGTCAAACTGTCATAGAATGACATTTCCACTTTAGAAACATCAATTCTTGCATGTTTTTGAAGGACAGCATGGTTTATTTTGAATTCGTGTTGAGTTAGTGTGAAAAGTGCAGTACATGTTCATTTTGTGCTTTTCTCGCTCAAATAGCGTTATTCCGACCTGAAAATGACAGAATATGAGTATTTTAGATTCATTTGTATTTATTTGTCAAACTGTCATAGAATGACATTTCCACTTTAGAAACATCAATTCTTGCATGTTTTTGAAGGACAGCATGGTTTATTTTGAATTCGTGTTGAGTAAGTGTGAAAAGTGCAGTACATGTTCATTTTGTGCTTTTCTCGCTCAAATAGCGTTATTCCGACCTGAAAATGACAGAATATGAGTATTTTAGATTCATTTGTATTTATTTGTCAAACTGTCATAGAATGACATTTCCACTTTAGAAACATCAATTCTTGCATGTTTTTGAAGGACAGCATGGTTTATTTTGAATTCGTGTTGAGTAAGTGTGAAAAGTGCAGTATATGTTCATTTTGTGCTTTTCTCGCTCAAATAGCGTTATTCCGACCTGAAAATGACAGAATATGAGTATTTTAGATTCATTTGTATATATTTGTCAAACTGTCATAGAATGACATTTCCACTTTAGAAACATCAATTCTTGCATGTTTTTGAAGGACAGCATGGTTTATTTTGAATTCGTGTTGAGTAAGTGTGAAAAGTGCAGTATATGTTCATTTTGTGCTTTTCTCGCTCAAATAGCGTTATTCCGACCTGAAAATGACAGAATATGAGTATTTTAGATTCATTTGTATTTATTTGTCAAACTGTCATAGAATGACATTTCCACTTTAGAAACATCAATTCTTGCATGTTTTTGAAGGACAGCATGGTTTATTTTGAATTCGTGTTGAGTTAGTGTGAAAAGTGCAGTACATGTTCATTTTGTGCTTTTCTCGCTCAAATAGCGTTATTCCGACCTGAAAATGACAGAATATGAGTATTTTAGATTCATTTGTATTTATTTGTCAAACTGTCATAGAATGACATTTCCACTTTAGAAACATCAATTCTTGCATGTTTTTGAAGGACAGCATGGTTTATTTTGAATTCGTGTTGAGTTAGTGTGAAAAGTGCAGTACATGTTCATTTTGTGCTTTTCTCGCTCAAATAGCGTTATTCCGACCTGAAAATGACAGAATATGAGTATTTTAGATTCATTTGTATTTATTTGTCAAACTGTCATAGAATGACATTTCCACTTTAGAAACATCAATTCTTGCATGTTTTTGAAGGACAGCATGGTTTATTTTGAATTCGTGTTGAGTTAGTGTGAAAAGTGCAGTACATGTTCATTTTGTGCTTTTCTCGCTCAAATAGCGTTATTCCGACCTGAAAATGACAGAATATGAGTATTTTAGATTCATTTGTATTTATTTGTCAAACTGTCATAGAATGACATTTCCACTTTAGAAACATCAATTCTTGCATGTTTTTGAAGGACAGCATGGTTTATTTTGAATTCGTGTTGAGTTAGTGTGAAAAGTGCAGTATATGTTCATTTTGTGCTTTTCTCGCTCAAATAGCGTTATTCCGACCTGAAAATGACAGAATATGAGTATTTTAGATTCATTTGTATTTATTTGTCAAACTGTCATAGAATGACATTTCCACTTGAGAAACATCAATTCTTGCATGTTTTTGAAGGACAGCATGGTTTATTTTGAATTCGTGTTGAGTTAGTGTGAAAAGTGCAGTACATGTTCATTTTGTGCTTTTCTCGCTCAAATAGCGTTATTCCGACCTGAAAATGACAGAATATGAGTATTTTAGATTCATTTGTATTTATTTGTCAAACTGTCATAGAATGACATTTCCACTTTAGAAACATCAATTCTTGCATGTTTTTGAAGGACAGCATGGTTTATTTTGAATTCGTGTTGAGTTAGTGTGAAAAGTGCAGTACATGTTCATTTTGTGCTTTTCTCGCTCAAATAGCGTTATTCCGACCTGAAAATGACAGAATATGAGTATTTTAGATTCATTTGTATTTATTTGTCAAACTGTCATAGAATGACATTTCCACTTTAGAAACATCAATTCTTGCATGTTTTTGAAGGACAGCATGGTTTATTTTGAATTCGTGTTGAATTAGTGTGAAAAGTGCAGTATATGTTCATTTTGTGCTTTTCTCGCTCAAATAGCGTTATTCCGACCTGAAAATGACAGAATATGAGTATTTTAGATTCATTTGTATTTATTTGTCAAACTGTCATAGAATGACATTTCCACTTTAGAAACATCAATTCTTGCATGTTTTTGAAGGACAGCATGGTTTATTTTGAATTCGTGTTGAGTTAGTGTGAAAAGTGCAGTATATGTTCATTTTGTGCTTTTCTCGCTCAAATAGCGTTATTCCGACCTGAAAATGACAGAATATGAGTATTTTAGATTCATTTGTATTTATTTGTCAAACTGTCATAGAATGACATTTCCACTTGAGAAACATCAATTCTTGCATGTTTTTGAAGGACAGCATGGTTTATTTTGAATTCGTGTTGAGTTAGTGTGAAAAGTGCAGTACATGTTCATTTTGTGCTTTTCTCGCTCAAATAGCGTTATTCCGACCTGAAAATGACAGAATATGAGTATTTTAGATTCATTTGTATTTATTTGTCAAACTGTCATAGAATGACATTTCCACTTTAGAAACATCAATTCTTGCATGTTTTTGAAGGACAGCATGGTTTATTTTGAATTCGTGTTGAGTTAGTGTGAAAAGTGCAGTACATGTTCATTTTGTGCTTTTCTCGCTCAAATAGCGTTATTCCGACCTGAAAATGACAGAATATGAGTATTTTAGATTCATTTGTATTTATTTGTCAAACTGTCATAGAATGACATTTCCACTTTAGAAACATCAATTCTTGCATGTTTTTGAAGGACAGCATGGTTTATTTTGAATTCGTGTTGAGTTAGTGTGAAAAGTGCAGTACATGTTCATTTTGTGCTTTTCTCGCTCAAATAGCGTTATTCCGACCTGAAAATGACAGAATATGAGTATTTTAGATTCATTTGTATTTATTTGTCAAACTGTCATAGAATGACATTTCCACTTTAGAAACATCAATTCTTGCATGTTTTTGAAGGACAGCATGGTTTATTTTGAATTCGTGTTGAGTTAGTGTGAAAAGTGCAGTACATGTTCATTTTGTGCTTTTCTCGCTCAAATAGCGTTATTCCGACCTGAAAATGACAGAATATGAGTATTTTAGATTCATTTGTATATATTTGTCAAACTGTCATAGAATGACATTTCCACTTTAGAAACATCAATTCTTGCATGTTTTTGAAGGACAGCATGGTTTATTTTGAATTCGTGTTGAGTAAGTGTGAAAAGTGCAGTATATGTTCATTTTGTGCTTTTCTCGCTCAAATAGCGTTATTCCGACCTGAAAATGACAGAATATGAGTATTTTAGATTCATTTGTATTTATTTGTCAAACTGTCATAGAATGACATTTCCACTTTAGAAACATCAATTCTTGCATGTTTTTGAAGGACAGCATGGTTTATTTTGAATTCGTGTTGAGTTAGTGTGAAAAGTGCAGTACATGTTCATTTTGTGCTTTTCTCGCTCAAATAGCGTTATTCCGACCTGAAAATGACAGAATATGAGTATTTTAGATTCATTTGTATTTATTTGTCAAACTGTCATAGAATGACATTTCCACTTTAGAAACATCAATTCTTGCATGTTTTTGAAGGACAGCATGGTTTATTTTGAATTCGTGTTGAGTAAGTGTGAAAAGTGCAGTACATGTTCATTTTGTGCTTTTCTCGCTCAAATAGCGTTATTCCGACCTGAAAATGACAGAATATGAGTATTTTAGATTCATTTGTATTTATTTGTCAAACTGTCATAGAATGACATTTCCACTTTAGAAACATCAATTCTTGCATGTTTTTGAAGGACAGCATGGTTTATTTTGAATTCGTGTTGAGTAAGTGTGAAAAGTGCAGTATATGTTCATTTTGTGCTTTTCTCGCTCAAATAGCGTTATTCCGACCTGAAAATGACAGAATATGAGTATTTTAGATTCATTTGTATATATTTGTCAAACTGTCATAGAATGACATTTCCACTTTAGAAACATCAATTCTTGCATGTTTTTGAAGGACAGCATGGTTTATTTTGAATTCGTGTTGAGTTAGTGTGAAAAGTGCAGTACATGTTCATTTTGTGCTTTTCTCGCTCAAATAGCGTTATTCCGACCTGAAAATGACAGAATATGAGTATTTTAGATTCATTTGTATTTATTTGTCAAACTGTCATAGAATGACATTTCCACTTTAGAAACATCAATTCTTGCATGTTTTTGAAGGACAGCATGGTTTATTTTGAATTCGTGTTGAGTTAGTGTGAAAAGTGCAGTACATGTTCATTTTGTGCTTTTCTCGCTCAAATAGCGTTATTCCGACCTGAAAATGACAGAATATGAGTATTTTAGATTCATTTGTATTTATTTGTCAAACTGTCATAGAATGACATTTCCACTTTAGAAACATCAATTCTTGCATGTTTTTGAAGGACAGCATGGTTTATTTTGAATTCGTGTTGAGTAAGTGTGAAAAGTGCAGTATATGTTCATTTTGTGCTTTTCTCGCTCAAATAGCGTTATTCCGACCTGAAAATGACAGAATATGAGTATTTTAGATTCATTTGTATTTATTTGTCAAACTGTCATAGAATGACATTTCCACTTTAGAAACATCAATTCTTGCATGTTTTTGAAGGACAGCATGGTTTATTTTGAATTCGTGTTGAGTAAGTGTGAAAAGTGCAGTATATGTTCATTTTGTGCTTTTCTCGCTCAAATAGCGTTATTCCGACCTGAAAATGACAGAATATGAGTATTTTAGATTCATTTGTATTTATTTGTCAAACTGTCATAGAATGACATTTCCACTTTAGAAACATCAATTCTTGCATGTTTTTGAAGGACAGCATGGTTTATTTTGAATTCGTGTTGAGTTAGTGTGAAAAGTGCAGTATATGTTCATTTTGTGCTTTTCTCGCTCAAATAGCGTTATTCCGACCTGAAAATGACAGAATATGAGTATTTTAGATTCATTTGTATTTATTTGTCAAACTGTCATAGAATGACATTTCCACTTTAGAAACATCAATTCTTGCATGTTTTTGAAGGACAGCATGGTTTATTTTGAATTCGTGTTGAGTTAGTGTGAAAAGTGCAGTACATGTTCATTTTGGGCTTTTCTCGCTCAAATAGCGTTATTCCGACCTGAAAATGACAGAATATGAGTATTTTAGATTCATTTGTATTTATTTGTCAAACTGTCATAGAATAACATTTCCACTTGAGAAACATCAATTCTTGCATGTTTTTGAAGGACAGCATGGTTTATTTTGAATTCGTGTTGAGTTAGTGTGAAAAGTGCAGTACATGTTCATTTTGTGCTTTTCTCGCTCAAATAGCGTTATTCCGACCTGAAAATGACAGAATATGAGTATTTTAGATTCATTTGTATTTATTTGTCAAACTGTCATAGAATGACATTTCCACTTTAGAAACATCAATTCTTGCATGTTTTTGAAGGACAGCATGGTTTATTTTGAATTCGTGTTGAGTTAGTGTGAAAAGTGCAGTACATGTTCATTTTGTGCTTTTCTCGCTCAAATAGCGTTATTCCGACCTGAAAATGACAGAATATGAGTATTTTAGATTCATTTGTATTTATTTGTCAAACTGTCATAGAATGACATTTCCACTTTAGAAACATCAATTCTTGCATGTTTTTGAAGGACAGCATGGTTTATTTTGAATTCGTGTTGAGTTAGTGTGAAAAGTGCAGTATATGTTCATTTTGTGCTTTTCTCGCTCAAATAGCGTTATTCCGACCTGAAAATGACAGAATATGAGTATTTTAGATTCATTTGTATTTATTTGTCAAACTGTCATAGAATGACATTTCCACTTTAGAAACATCAATTCTTGCATGTTTTTGAAGGACAGCATGGTTTATTTTGAATTCGTGTTGAGTTAGTGTGAAAAGTGCAGTACATGTTCATTTTGGGCTTTTCTCGCTCAAATAGCGTTATTCCGACCTGAAAATGACAGAATATGAGTATTTTAGATTCATTTGTATTTATTTGTCAAACTGTCATAGAATAACATTTCCACTTGAGAAACATCAATTCTTGCATGTTTTTGAAGGACAGCATGGTTTATTTTGAATTCGTGTTGAGTTAGTGTGAAAAGTGCAGTACATGTTCATTTTGTGCTTTTCTCGCTCAAATAGCGTTATTCCGACCTGAAAATGACAGAATATGAGTATTTTAGATTCATTTGTATTTATTTGTCAAACTGTCATAGAATGACATTTCCACTTTAGAAACATCAATTCTTGCATGTTTTTGAAGGACAGCATGGTTTATTTTGAATTCGTGTTGAGTTAGTGTGAAAAGTGCAGTACATGTTCATTTTGTGCTTTTCTCGCTCAAATAGCGTTATTCCGACCTGAAAATGACAGAATATGAGTATTTTAGATTCATTTGTATTTATTTGTCAAACTGTCATAGAATGACATTTCCACTTTAGAAACATCAATTCTTGCATGTTTTTGAAGGACAGCATGGTTTATTTTGAATTCGTGTTGAGTTAGTGTGAAAAGTGCAGTACATGTTCATTTTGTGCTTTTCTCGCTCAAATAGCGTTATTCCGACCTGAAAATGACAGAATATGAGTATTTTAGATTCATTTGTATATATTTGTCAAACTGTCATAGAATGACATTTCCACTTTAGAAACATCAATTCTTGCATGTTTTTGAAGGACAGCATGGTTTATTTTGAATTCGTGTTGAGTAAGTGTGAAAAGTGCAGTATATGTTCATTTTGTGCTTTTCTCGCTCAAATAGCGTTATTCCGACCTGAAAATGACAGAATATGAGTATTTTAGATTCATTTGTATTTATTTGTCAAACTGTCATAGAATGACATTTCCACTTTAGAAACATCAATTCTTGCATGTTTTTGAAGGACAGCATGGTTTATTTTGAATTCGTGTTGAGTTAGTGTGAAAAGTGCAGTACATGTTCATTTTGTGCTTTTCTCGCTCAAATAGCGTTATTCCGACCTGAAAATGACAGAATATGAGTATTTTAGATTCATTTGTATTTATTTGTCAAACTGTCATAGAATGACATTTCCACTTTAGAAACATCAATTCTTGCATGTTTTTGAAGGACAGCATGGTTTATTTTGAATTCGTGTTGAGTAAGTGTGAAAAGTGCAGTATATGTTCATTTTGTGCTTTTCTCGCTCAAATAGCGTTATTCCGACCTGAAAATGACAGAATATGAGTATTTTAGATTCATTTGTATTTATTTGTCAAACTGTCATAGAATGACATTTCCACTTTAGAAACATCAATTCTTGCATGTTTTTGAAGGACAGCATGGTTTATTTTGAATTCGTGTTGAGTTAGTGTGAAAAGTGCAGTATATGTTCATTTTGTGCTTTTCTCGCTCAAATAGCGTTATTCCGACCTGAAAATGACAGAATATGAGTATTTTAGATTCATTTGTATTTATTTGTCAAACTGTCATAGAATGACATTTCCACTTTAGAAACATCAATTCTTGCATGTTTTTGAAGGACAGCATGGTTTATTTTGAATTCGTGTTGAGTTAGTGTGAAAAGTGCAGTACATGTTCATTTTGTGCTTTTCTCGCTCAAATAGCGTTATTCCGACCTGAAAATGACAGAATATGAGTATTTTAGATTCATTTGTATATATTTGTCAAACTGTCATAGAATGACATTTCCACTTTAGAAACATCAATTCTTGCATGTTTTTGAAGGACAGCATGGTTTATTTTGAATTCGTGTTGAGTAAGTGTGAAAAGTGCAGTATATGTTCATTTTGTGCTTTTCTCGCTCAAATAGCGTTATTCCGACCTGAAAATGACAGAATATGAGTATTTTAGATTCATTTGTATTTATTTGTCAAACTGTCATAGAATGACATTTCCACTTTAGAAACATCAATTCTTGCATGTTTTTGAAGGACAGCATGGTTTATTTTGAATTCGTGTTGAGTTAGTGTGAAAAGTGCAGTATATGTTCATTTTGTGCTTTTCTCGCTCAAATAGCGTTATTCCGACCTGAAAATGACAGAATATGAGTATTTTAGATTCATTTGTATTTATTTGTCAAACTGTCATAGAATGACATTTCCACTTTAGAAACATCAATTCTTGCATGTTTTTGAAGGACAGCATGGTTTATTTTGAATTCGTGTTGAGTTAGTGTGAAAAGTGCAGTACATGTTCATTTTGGGCTTTTCTCGCTCAAATAGCGTTATTCCGACCTGAAAATGACAGAATATGAGTATTTTAGATTCATTTGTATTTATTTGTCAAACTGTCATAGAATGACATTTCCACTTGAGAAACATCAATTCTTGCATGTTTTTGAAGGACAGCATGGTTTATTTTGAATTCGTGTTGAGTTAGTGTGAAAAGTGCAGTACATGTTCATTTTGTGCTTTTCTCGCTCAAATAGCGTTATTCCGACCTGAAAATGACAGAATATGAGTATTTTAGATTCATTTGTATTTATTTGTCAAACTGTCATAGAATGACATTTCCACTTTAGAAACATCAATTCTTGCATGTTTTTGAAGGACAGCATGGTTTATTTTGAATTCGTGTTGAGTTAGTGTGAAAAGTGCAGTATATGTTCATTTTGTGCTTTTCTCGCTCAAATAGCGTTATTCCGACCTGAAAATGACAGAATATGAGTATTTTAGATTCATTTGTATTTATTTGTCAAACTGTCATAGAATGACATTTCCACTTGAGAAACATCAATTCTTGCATGTTTTTGAAGGACAGCATGGTTTATTTTGAATTCGTGTTGAGTTAGTGTGAAAAGTGCAGTACATGTTCATTTTGTGCTTTTCTCGCTCAAATAGCGTTATTCCGACCTGAAAATGACAGAATATGAGTATTTTAGATTCATTTGTATTTATTTGTCAAACTGTCATAGAATGACATTTCCACTTTAGAAACATCAATTCTTGCATGTTTTTGAAGGACAGCATGGTTTATTTTGAATTCGTGTTGAGTTAGTGTGAAAAGTGCAGTACATGTTCATTTTGTGCTTTTCTCGCTCAAATAGCGTTATTCCGACCTGAAAATGACAGAATATGAGTATTTTAGATTCATTTGTATTTATTTGTCAAACTGTCATAGAATGACATTTCCACTTTAGAAACATCAATTCTTGCATGTTTTTGAAGGACAGCATGGTTTATTTTGAATTCGTGTTGAGTTAGTGTGAAAAGTGCAGTACATGTTCATTTTGTGCTTTTCTCGCTCAAATAGCGTTATTCCGACCTGAAAATGACAGAATATGAGTATTTTAGATTCATTTGTATATATTTGTCAAACTGTCATAGAATGACATTTCCACTTTAGAAACATCAATTCTTGCATGTTTTTGAAGGACAGCATGGTTTATTTTGAATTCGTGTTGAGTAAGTGTGAAAAGTGCAGTATATGTTCATTTTGTGCTTTTCTCGCTCAAATAGCGTTATTCCGACCTGAAAATGACAGAATATGAGTATTTTAGATTCATTTGTATTTATTTGTCAAACTGTCATAGAATGACATTTCCACTTTAGAAACATCAATTCTTGCATGTTTTTGAAGGACAGCATGGTTTATTTTGAATTCGTGTTGAGTTAGTGTGAAAAGTGCAGTACATGTTCATTTTGTGCTTTTCTCGCTCAAATAGCGTTATTCCGACCTGAAAATGACAGAATATGAGTATTTTAGATTCATTTGTATTTATTTGTCAAACTGTCATAGAATGACATTTCCACTTTAGAAACATCAATTCTTGCATGTTTTTGAAGGACAGCATGGTTTATTTTGAATTCGTGTTGAGTTAGTGTGAAAAGTGCAGTACATGTTCATTTTGTGCTTTTCTCGCTCAAATAGCGTTATTCCGACCTGAAAATGACAGAATATGAGTATTTTAGATTCATTTGTATTTATTTGTCAAACTGTCATAGAATGACATTTCCACTTTAGAAACATCAATTCTTGCATGTTTTTGAAGGACAGCATGGTTTATTTTGAATTCGTGTTGAGTAAGTGTGAAAAGTGCAGTATATGTTCATTTTGTGCTTTTCTCGCTCAAATAGCGTTATTCCGACCTGAAAATGACAGAATATGAGTATTTTAGATTCATTTGTATTTATTTGTCAAACTGTCATAGAATGACATTTCCACTTTAGAAACATCAATTCTTGCATGTTTTTGAAGGACAGCATGGTTTATTTTGAATTCGTGTTGAGTTAGTGTGAAAAGTGCAGTATATGTTCATTTTGTGCTTTTCTCGCTCAAATAGCGTTATTCCGACCTGAAAATGACAGAATATGAGTATTTTAGATTCATTTGTATTTATTTGTCAAACTGTCATAGAATGACATTTCCACTTTAGAAACATCAATTCTTGCATGTTTTTGAAGGACAGCATGGTTTATTTTGAATTCGTGTTGAGTTAGTGTGAAAAGTGCAGTACATGTTCATTTTGTGCTTTTCTCGCTCAAATAGCGTTATTCCGACCTGAAAATGACAGAATATGAGTATTTTAGATTCATTTGTATATATTTGTCAAACTGTCATAGAATGACATTTCCACTTTAGAAACATCAATTCTTGCATGTTTTTGAAGGACAGCATGGTTTATTTTGAATTCGTGTTGAGTAAGTGTGAAAAGTGCAGTATATGTTCATTTTGTGCTTTTCTCGCTCAAATAGCGTTATTCCGACCTGAAAATGACAGAATATGAGTATTTTAGATTCATTTGTATTTATTTGTCAAACTGTCATAGAATGACATTTCCACTTTAGAAACATCAATTCTTGCATGTTTTTGAAGGACAGCATGGTTTATTTTGAATTCGTGTTGAGTTAGTGTGAAAAGTGCAGTACATGTTCATTTTGTGCTTTTCTCGCTCAAATAGCGTTATTCCGACCTGAAAATGACAGAATATGAGTATTTTAGATTCATTTGTATTTATTTGTCAAACTGTCATAGAATGACATTTCCACTTTAGAAACATCAATTCTTGCATGTTTTTGAAGGACAGCATGGTTTATTTTGAATTCGTGTTGAGTTAGTGTGAAAAGTGCAGTATATGTTCATTTTGTGCTTTTCTCGCTCAAATAGCGTTATTCCGACCTGAAAATGACAGAATATGAGTATTTTAGATTCATTTGTATTTATTTGTCAAACTGTCATAGAATGACATTTCCACTTTAGAAACATCAATTCTTGCATGTTTTTGAAGGACAGCATGGTTTATTTTGAATTCGTGTTGAGTTAGTGTGAAAAGTGCAGTACATGTTCATTTTGGGCTTTTCTCGCTCAAATAGCGTTATTCCGACCTGAAAATGACAGAATATGAGTATTTTAGATTCATTTGTATTTATTTGTCAAACTGTCATAGAATGACATTTCCACTTGAGAAACATCAATTCTTGCATGTTTTTGAAGGACAGCATGGTTTATTTTGAATTCGTGTTGAGTTAGTGTGAAAAGTGCAGTACATGTTCATTTTGTGCTTTTCTCGCTCAAATAGCGTTATTCCGACCTGAAAATGACAGAATATGAGTATTTTAGATTCATTTGTATTTATTTGTCAAACTGTCATAGAATGACATTTCCACTTTAGAAACATCAATTCTTGCATGTTTTTGAAGGACAGCATGGTTTATTTTGAATTCGTGTTGAGTTAGTGTGAAAAGTGCAGTATATGTTCATTTTGTGCTTTTCTCGCTCAAATAGCGTTATTCCGACCTGAAAATGACAGAATATGAGTATTTTAGATTCATTTGTATTTATTTGTCAAACTGTCATAGAATGACATTTCCACTTGAGAAACATCAATTCTTGCATGTTTTTGAAGGACAGCATGGTTTATTTTGAATTCGTGTTGAGTTAGTGTGAAAAGTGCAGTACATGTTCATTTTGTGCTTTTCTCGCTCAAATAGCGTTATTCCGACCTGAAAATGACAGAATATGAGTATTTTAGATTCATTTGTATATATTTGTCAAACTGTCATAGAATGACATTTCCACTTTAGAAACATCAATTCTTGCATGTTTTTGAAGGACAGCATGGTTTATTTTGAATTCGTGTTGAGTAAGTGTGAAAAGTGCAGTATATGTTCATTTTGTGCTTTTCTCGCTCAAATAGCGTTATTCCGACCTGAAAATGACAGAATATGAGTATTTTAGATTCATTTGTATTTATTTGTCAAACTGTCATAGAATGACATTTCCACTTTAGAAACATCAATTCTTGCATGTTTTTGAAGGACAGCATGGTTTATTTTGAATTCGTGTTGAGTTAGTGTGAAAAGTGCAGTACATGTTCATTTTGTGCTTTTCTCGCTCAAATAGCGTTATTCCGACCTGAAAATGACAGAATATGAGTATTTTAGATTCATTTGTATTTATTTGTCAAACTGTCATAGAATGACATTTCCACTTTAGAAACATCAATTCTTGCATGTTTTTGAAGGACAGCATGGTTTATTTTGAATTCGTGTTGAGTTAGTGTGAAAAGTGCAGTACATGTTCATTTTGTGCTTTTCTCGCTCAAATAGCGTTATTCCGACCTGAAAATGACAGAATATGAGTATTTTAGATTCATTTGTATTTATTTGTCAAACTGTCATAGAATGACATTTCCACTTTAGAAACATCAATTCTTGCATGTTTTTGAAGGACAGCATGGTTTATTTTGAATTCGTGTTGAGTAAGTGTGAAAAGTGCAGTATATGTTCATTTTGTGCTTTTCTCGCTCAAATAGCGTTATTCCGACCTGAAAATGACAGAATATGAGTATTTTAGATTCATTTGTATTTATTTGTCAAACTGTCATAGAATGACATTTCCACTTTAGAAACATCAATTCTTGCATGTTTTTGAAGGACAGCATGGTTTATTTTGAATTCGTGTTGAGTTAGTGTGAAAAGTGCAGTATATGTTCATTTTGTGCTTTTCTCGCTCAAATAGCGTTATTCCGACCTGAAAATGACAGAATATGAGTATTTTAGATTCATTTGTATTTATTTGTCAAACTGTCATAGAATGACATTTCCACTTTAGAAACATCAATTCTTGCATGTTTTTGAAGGACAGCATGGTTTATTTTGAATTCGTGTTGAGTTAGTGTGAAAAGTGCAGTACATGTTCATTTTGTGCTTTTCTCGCTCAAATAGCGTTATTCCGACCTGAAAATGACAGAATATGAGTATTTTAGATTCATTTGTATATATTTGTCAAACTGTCATAGAATGACATTTCCACTTTAGAAACATCAATTCTTGCATGTTTTTGAAGGACAGCATGGTTTATTTTGAATTCGTGTTGAGTAAGTGTGAAAAGTGCAGTATATGTTCATTTTGTGCTTTTCTCGCTCAAATAGCGTTATTCCGACCTGAAAATGACAGAATATGAGTATTTTAGATTCATTTGTATTTATTTGTCAAACTGTCATAGAATGACATTTCCACTTTAGAAACATCAATTCTTGCATGTTTTTGAAGGACAGCATGGTTTATTTTGAATTCGTGTTGAGTTAGTGTGAAAAGTGCAGTACATGTTCATTTTGTGCTTTTCTCGCTCAAATAGCGTTATTCCGACCTGAAAATGACAGAATATGAGTATTTTAGATTCATTTGTATTTATTTGTCAAACTGTCATAGAATGACATTTCCACTTTAGAAACATCAATTCTTGCATGTTTTTGAAGGACAGCATGGTTTATTTTGAATTCGTGTTGAGTTAGTGTGAAAAGTGCAGTATATGTTCATTTTGTGCTTTTCTCGCTCAAATAGCGTTATTCCGACCTGAAAATGACAGAATATGAGTATTTTAGATTCATTTGTATTTATTTGTCAAACTGTCATAGAATGACATTTCCACTTTAGAAACATCAATTCTTGCATGTTTTTGAAGGACAGCATGGTTTATTTTGAATTCGTGTTGAGTTAGTGTGAAAAGTGCAGTACATGTTCATTTTGGGCTTTTCTCGCTCAAATAGCGTTATTCCGACCTGAAAATGACAGAATATGAGTATTTTAGATTCATTTGTATTTATTTGTCAAACTGTCATAGAATGACATTTCCACTTGAGAAACATCAATTCTTGCATGTTTTTGAAGGACAGCATGGTTTATTTTGAATTCGTGTTGAGTTAGTGTGAAAAGTGCAGTACATGTTCATTTTGTGCTTTTCTCGCTCAAATAGCGTTATTCCGACCTGAAAATGACAGAATATGAGTATTTTAGATTCATTTGTATTTATTTGTCAAACTGTCATAGAATGACATTTCCACTTTAGAAACATCAATTCTTGCATGTTTTTGAAGGACAGCATGGTTTATTTTGAATTCGTGTTGAGTTAGTGTGAAAAGTGCAGTATATGTTCATTTTGTGCTTTTCTCGCTCAAATAGCGTTATTCCGACCTGAAAATGACAGAATATGAGTATTTTAGATTCATTTGTATTTATTTGTCAAACTGTCATAGAATGACATTTCCACTTGAGAAACATCAATTCTTGCATGTTTTTGAAGGACAGCATGGTTTATTTTGAATTCGTGTTGAGTTAGTGTGAAAAGTGCAGTACATGTTCATTTTGTGCTTTTCTCGCTCAAATAGCGTTATTCCGACCTGAAAATGACAGAATATGAGTATTTTAGATTCATTTGTATTTATTTGTCAAACTGTCATAGAATGACATTTCCACTTTAGAAACATCAATTCTTGCATGTTTTTGAAGGACAGCATGGTTTATTTTGAATTCGTGTTGAGTTAGTGTGAAAAGTGCAGTACATGTTCATTTTGTGCTTTTCTCGCTCAAATAGCGTTATTCCGACCTGAAAATGACAGAATATGAGTATTTTAGATTCATTTGTATTTATTTGTCAAACTGTCATAGAATGACATTTCCACTTTAGAAACATCAATTCTTGCATGTTTTTGAAGGACAGCATGGTTTATTTTGAATTCGTGTTGAGTTAGTGTGAAAAGTGCAGTACATGTTCATTTTGTGCTTTTCTCGCTCAAATAGCGTTATTCCGACCTGAAAATGACAGAATATGAGTATTTTAGATTCATTTGTATATATTTGTCAAACTGTCATAGAATGACATTTCCACTTTAGAAACATCAATTCTTGCATGTTTTTGAAGGACAGCATGGTTTATTTTGAATTCGTGTTGAGTAAGTGTGAAAAGTGCAGTATATGTTCATTTTGTGCTTTTCTCGCTCAAATAGCGTTATTCCGACCTGAAAATGACAGAATATGAGTATTTTAGATTCATTTGTATTTATTTGTCAAACTGTCATAGAATGACATTTCCACTTTAGAAACATCAATTCTTGCATGTTTTTGAAGGACAGCATGGTTTATTTTGAATTCGTGTTGAGTTAGTGTGAAAAGTGCAGTACATGTTCATTTTGTGCTTTTCTCGCTCAAATAGCGTTATTCCGACCTGAAAATGACAGAATATGAGTATTTTAGATTCATTTGTATTTATTTGTCAAACTGTCATAGAATGACATTTCCACTTTAGAAACATCAATTCTTGCATGTTTTTGAAGGACAGCATGGTTTATTTTGAATTCGTGTTGAGTTAGTGTGAAAAGTGCAGTACATGTTCATTTTGTGCTTTTCTCGCTCAAATAGCGTTATTCCGACCTGAAAATGACAGAATATGAGTATTTTAGATTCATTTGTATTTATTTGTCAAACTGTCATAGAATGACATTTCCACTTTAGAAACATCAATTCTTGCATGTTTTTGAAGGACAGCATGGTTTATTTTGAATTCGTGTTGAGTAAGTGTGAAAAGTGCAGTATATGTTCATTTTGTGCTTTTCTCGCTCAAATAGCGTTATTCCGACCTGAAAATGACAGAATATGAGTATTTTAGATTCATTTGTATTTATTTGTCAAACTGTCATAGAATGACATTTCCACTTTAGAAACATCAATTCTTGCATGTTTTTGAAGGACAGCATGGTTTATTTTGAATTCGTGTTGAGTTAGTGTGAAAAGTGCAGTATATGTTCATTTTGTGCTTTTCTCGCTCAAATAGCGTTATTCCGACCTGAAAATGACAGAATATGAGTATTTTAGATTCATTTGTATTTATTTGTCAAACTGTCATAGAATGACATTTCCACTTTAGAAACATCAATTCTTGCATGTTTTTGAAGGACAGCATGGTTTATTTTGAATTCGTGTTGAGTTAGTGTGAAAAGTGCAGTACATGTTCATTTTGTGCTTTTCTCGCTCAAATAGCGTTATTCCGACCTGAAAATGACAGAATATGAGTATTTTAGATTCATTTGTATATATTTGTCAAACTGTCATAGAATGACATTTCCACTTTAGAAACATCAATTCTTGCATGTTTTTGAAGGACAGCATGGTTTATTTTGAATTCGTGTTGAGTAAGTGTGAAAAGTGCAGTATATGTTCATTTTGTGCTTTTCTCGCTCAAATAGCGTTATTCCGACCTGAAAATGACAGAATATGAGTATTTTAGATTCATTTGTATTTATTTGTCAAACTGTCATAGAATGACATTTCCACTTTAGAAACATCAATTCTTGCATGTTTTTGAAGGACAGCATGGTTTATTTTGAATTCGTGTTGAGTTAGTGTGAAAAGTGCAGTACATGTTCATTTTGTGCTTTTCTCGCTCAAATAGCGTTATTCCGACCTGAAAATGACAGAATATGAGTATTTTAGATTCATTTGTATTTATTTGTCAAACTGTCATAGAATGACATTTCCACTTTAGAAACATCAATTCTTGCATGTTTTTGAAGGACAGCATGGTTTATTTTGAATTCGTGTTGAGTTAGTGTGAAAAGTGCAGTACATGTTCATTTTGTGCTTTTCTCGCTCAAATAGCGTTATTCCGACCTGAAAATGACAGAATATGAGTATTTTAGATTCATTTGTATTTATTTGTCAAACTGTCATAGAATGACATTTCCACTTTAGAAACATCAATTCTTGCATGTTTTTGAAGGACAGCATGGTTTATTTTGAATTCGTGTTGAGTTAGTGTGAAAAGTGCAGTACATGTTCATTTTGTGCTTTTCTCGCTCAAATAGCGTTATTCCGACCTGAAAATGACAGAATATGAGTATTTTAGATTCATTTGTATTTATTTGTCAAACTGTCATAGAATGACATTTCCACTTTAGAAACATCAATTCTTGCATGTTTTTGAAGGACAGCATGGTTTATTTTGAATTCGTGTTGAGTTAGTGTGAAAAGTGCAGTACATGTTCATTTTGTGCTTTTCTCGCTCAAATAGCGTTATTCCGACCTGAAAATGACAGAATATGAGTATTTTAGATTCATTTGTATATATTTGTCAAACTGTCATAGAATGACATTTCCACTTTAGAAACATCAATTCTTGCATGTTTTTGAAGGACAGCATGGTTTATTTTGAATTCGTGTTGAGTAAGTGTGAAAAGTGCAGTATATGTTCATTTTGTGCTTTTCTCGCTCAAATAGCGTTATTCCGACCTGAAAATGACAGAATATGAGTATTTTAGATTCATTTGTATTTATTTGTCAAACTGTCATAGAATGACATTTCCACTTTAGAAACATCAATTCTTGCATGTTTTTGAAGGACAGCATGGTTTATTTTGAATTCGTGTTGAGTTAGTGTGAAAAGTGCAGTACATGTTCATTTTGTGCTTTTCTCGCTCAAATAGCGTTATTCCGACCTGAAAATGACAGAATATGAGTATTTTAGATTCATTTGTATTTATTTGTCAAACTGTCATAGAATGACATTTCCACTTTAGAAACATCAATTCTTGCATGTTTTTGAAGGACAGCATGGTTTATTTTGAATTCGTGTTGAGTTAGTGTGAAAAGTGCAGTACATGTTCATTTTGTGCTTTTCTCGCTCAAATAGCGTTATTCCGACCTGAAAATGACAGAATATGAGTATTTTAGATTCATTTGTATTTATTTGTCAAACTGTCATAGAATGACATTTCCACTTTAGAAACATCAATTCTTGCATGTTTTTGAAGGACAGCATGGTTTATTTTGAATTCGTGTTGAGTTAGTGTGAAAAGTGCAGTACATGTTCATTTTGTGCTTTTCTCGCTCAAATAGCGTTATTCCGACCTGAAAATGACAGAATATGAGTATTTTAGATTCATTTGTATTTATTTGTCAAACTGTCATAGAATGACATTTCCACTTTAGAAACATCAATTCTTGCATGTTTTTGAAGGACAGCATGGTTTATTTTGAATTCGTGTTGAGTTAGTGTGAAAAGTGCAGTACATGTTCATTTTGTGCTTTTCTCGCTCAAATAGCGTTATTCCGACCTGAAAATGACAGAATATGAGTATTTTAGATTCATTTGTATTTATTTGTCAAACTGTCATAGAATGACATTTCCACTTGAGAAACATCAATTCTTGCATGTTTTTGAAGGACAGCATGGTTTATTTTGAATTCGTGTTGAGTTAGTGTGAAAAGTGCAGTACATGTTCATTTTGTGCTTTTCTCGCTCAAATAGCGTTATTCCGACCTGAAAATGACAGAATATGAGTATTTTAGATTCATTTGTATTTATTTGTCAAACTGTCATAGAATGACATTTCCACTTTAGAAACATCAATTCTTGCATGTTTTTGAAGGACAGCATGGTTTATTTTGAATTCGTGTTGAGTTAGTGTGAAAAGTGCAGTACATGTTCATTTTGTGCTTTTCTCGCTCAAATAGCGTTATTCCGACCTGAAAATGACAGAATATGAGTATTTTAGATTCATTTGTATTTATTTGTCAAACTGTCATAGAATGACATTTCCACTTTAGAAACATCAATTCTTGCATGTTTTTGAAGGACAGCATGGTTTATTTTGAATTCGTGTTGAGTTAGTGTGAAAAGTGCAGTACATGTTCATTTTGTACTTTTCTCGCTCAAATAGCGTTATTCCGACCTGAAAATGACAGAATATGAGTATTTTAGATTCATTTGTATTTATTTGTCAAACTGTCATAGAATGACATTTCCACTTTAGAAACATCAATTCTTGCATGTTTTTGAAGGACAGCATGGTTTATTTTGAATTCGTGTTGAGTTAGTGTGAAAAGTGCAGTACATGTTCATTTTGTGCTTTTCTCGCTCAAATAGCGTTATTCCGACCTGAAAATGACAGAATATGAGTATTTTAGATTCATTTGTATTTATTTGTCAAACTGTCATAGAATGACATTTCCACTTTAGAAACATCAATTCTTGCATGTTTTTGAAGGACAGCATGGTTTATTTTGAATTCGTGTTGAGTAAGTGTGAAAAGTGCAGTATATGTTCATTTTGTGCTTTTCTCGCTCAAATAGCGTTATTCCGACCTGAAAATGACAGAATATGAGTATTTTAGATTCATTTGTATTTATTTGTCAAACTGTCATAGAATGACATTTCCACTTTAGAAACATCAATTCTTGCATGTTTTTGAAGGACAGCATGGTTTATTTTGAATTCGTGTTGAGTTAGTGTGAAAAGTGCAGTATATGTTCATTTTGTGCTTTTCTCGCTCAAATAGCGTTATTCCGACCTGAAAATGACAGAATATGAGTATTTTAGATTCATTTGTATTTATTTGTCAAACTGTCATAGAATGACATTTCCACTTTAGAAACATCAATTCTTGCATGTTTTTGAAGGACAGCATGGTTTATTTTGAATTCGTGTTGAGTTAGTGTGAAAAGTGCAGTATATGTTCATTTTGTGCTTTTCTCGCTCAAATAGCGTTATTCCGACCTGAAAATGACAGAATATGAGTATTTTAGATTCATTTGTATTTATTTGTCAAACTGTCATAGAATGACATTTCCACTTTAGAAACATCAATTCTTGAATGTTTTTGAAGGACAGCATGGTTTTTTTTGAATTCGTGTTGAGTTAGTGTGAAAAGTGCAGTACATGTTCATTTTGTGCTTTTCTCGCTCAAATAGCGTTATTCCGACCTGAAAATGACAGAATATGAGTATTTTAGATTCATTTGTATTTATTTGTCAAACTGTCATAGAATGACATTTCCACTTTAGAAACATCAATTCTTGCATGTTTTTGAAGGACAGCATGGTTTATTTTGAATTCGTGTTGAGTTAGTGTGAAAAGTGCAGTACATGTTCATTTTGTGCTTTTCTCGCTCAAATAGCGTTATTCCGACCTGAAAATGACAGAATATGAGTATTTTAGATTCATTTGTATTTATTTGTCAAACTGTCATAGAATGACATTTCCACTTTAGAAACATCAATTCTTGCATGTTTTTGAAGGACAGCATGGTTTATTTTGAATTCGTGTTGAGTTAGTGTGAAAAGTGCAGTATATGTTCATTTTGTGCTTTTCTCGCTCAAATAGCGTTATTCCGACCTGAAAATGACAGAATATGAGTATTTTAGATTCATTTGTATTTATTTGTCAAACTGTCATAGAATGACATTTCCACTTTAGAAACATCAATTCTTGCATGTTTTTGAAGGACAGCATGGTTTATTTTGAATTCGTGTTGAGTAAGTGTGAAAAGTGCAGTATATGTTCATTTTGTGCTTTTCTCGCTCAAATAGCGTTATTCCGACCTGAAAATGACAGAATATGAGTATTTTAGATTCATTTGTATTTATTTGTCAAACTGTCATAGAATGACATTTCCACTTTAGAAACATCAATTCTTGCATGTTTTTGAAGGACAGCATGGTTTATTTTGAATTCGTGTTGAGTTAGTGTGAAAAGTGCAGTACATGTTCATTTTGTGCTTTTCTCGCTCAAATAGCGTTATTCCGACCTGAAAATGACAGAATATGAGTATTTTAGATTCATTTGTATTTATTTGTCAAACTGTCATAGAATGACATTTCCACTTTAGAAACATCAATTCTTGCATGTTTTTGAAGGACAGCATGGTTTATTTTGAATTCGTGTTGAGTTAGTGTGAAAAGTGCAGTACATGTTCATTTTGTGCTTTTCTCGCTCAAATAGCGTTATTCCGACCTGAAAATGACAGAATATGAGTATTTTAGATTCATTTGTATTTATTTGTCAAACTGTCATAGAATGACATTTCCACTTTAGAAACATCAATTCTTGCATGTTTTTGAAGGACAGCATGGTTTATTTTGAATTCGTGTTGAGTAAGTGTGAAAAGTGCAGTATATGTTCATTTTGTGCTTTTCTCGCTCAAATAGCGTTATTCCGACCTGAAAATGACAGAATATGAGTATTTTAGATTCATTTGTATTTATTTGTCAAACTGTCATAGAATGACATTTCCACTTTAGAAACATCAATTCTTGCATGTTTTTGAAGGACAGCATGGTTTATTTTGAATTCGTGTTGAGTTAGTGTGAAAAGTGCAGTACATGTTCATTTTGTGCTTTTCTCGCTCAAATAGCGTTATTCCGACCTGAAAATGACAGAATATGAGTATTTTAGATTCATTTGTATTTATTTGTCAAACTGTCATAGAATGACATTTCCACTTTAGAAACATCAATTCTTGCATGTTTTTGAAGGACAGCATGGTTTATTTTGAATTCGTGTTGAGTTAGTGTGAAAAGTGCAGTACATGTTCATTTTGTGCTTTTCTCGCTCAAATAGCGTTATTCCGACCTGAAAATGACAGAATATGAGTATTTTAGATTCATTTGTATTTATTTGTCAAACTGTCATAGAATGACATTTCCACTTTAGAAACATCAATTCTTGCATGTTTTTGAAGGACAGCATGGTTTATTTTGAATTCGTGTTGAGTAAGTGTGAAAAGTGCAGTATATGTTCATTTTGTGCTTTTCTCGCTCAAATAGCGTTATTCCGACCTGAAAATGACAGAATATGAGTATTTTAGATTCATTTGTATTTATTTGTCAAACTGTCATAGAATGACATTTCCACTTTAGAAACATCAATTCTTGCATGTTTTTGAAGGACAGCATGGTTTATTTTGAATTCGTGTTGAGTTAGTGTGAAAAGTGCAGTACATGTTCATTTTGTGCTTTTCTCGCTCAAATAGCGTTATTCCGACCTGAAAATGACAGAATATGAGTATTTTAGATTCATTTGTATTTATTTGTCAAACTGTCATAGAATGACATTTCCACTTTAGAAACATCAATTCTTGCATGTTTTTGAAGGACAGCATGGTTTATTTTGAATTCGTGTTGAGTTAGTGTGAAAAGTGCAGTATATGTTCATTTTGTGCTTTTCTCGCTCAAATAGCGTTATTCCGACCTGAAAATGACAGAATATGAGTATTTTAGATTCATTTGTATTTATTTATCAAACTGTCATAGAATGACATTTCCACTTTAGAAACATCAATTCTTGCATGTTTTTGAAGGACAGCATGGTTTATTTTGAATTCGTGTTGAGTTAGTGTGAAAAGTGCAGTACATGTTCATTTTGTGCTTTTCTCGCTCAAATAGCGTTATTCCGACCTGAAAATGACAGAATATGAGTATTTTAGATTCATTTGTATTTATTTGTCAAACTGTCATAGAATGACATTTCCACTTTAGAAACATCAATTCTTGCATGTTTTTGAAGGACAGCATGGTTTATTTTGAATTCGTGTTGAGTAAGTGTGAAAAGTGCAGTACATGTTCATTTTGTGCTTTTCTCGCTCAAATAGCGTTATTCCGACCTGAAAATGACAGAATATGAGTATTTTAGATTCATTTGTATTTATTTGTCAAACTGTCATAGAATGACATTTCCACTTTAGAAACATCAATTCTTGCATGTTTTTGAAGGACAGCATGGTTTATTTTGAATTCCTGTTGAGTTAGTGTGAAAAGTGCAGTACATGTTCATTTTGTGCTTTTCTCGCTCAAATAGCGTTATTTTGACTTGAAAATGACGGAATATGAGTATTTTAGATTCATGTGTTTTTATGCATCAAACTGTCTGAGAATGACATTTCCACTTTAGAAACATCAATTCTTGCATGTTTTTGAAGGACAGCATGCTTTATTTTGAATTCGTGTTGAGTTAGTGTGAAAAGTGCAGTATATGTTCATTTTGTGCTTTTCTCGCTCAAATAGCGTTATTTTGACTTGAAAATGACGGAATATGAGTATTTTAGATTCATTTGTATTTATTTGTCAAACTGTCATAGAATGACATTTCCACTTTAGAAACATCAATTCTTGCATGTTTTTGAAGGACAGCATGGTTTATTTTGAATTCGTGTTGAGTTAGTGTGAAAAGTGCAGTACATGTTCATTTTGTGCTTTTCTCGCTCAAATAGCGTTATTCCGACCTGAAAATGACAGAATATGAGTATTTTAGATTCATTTGTATTTATTTGTCAAACTGTCATAGAATGACATTTCCACTTTAGAAACATCAATTCTTGCATGTTTTTGAAGGACAGCATGGTTTATTTTGAATTCGTGTTGAGTTAGTGTGAAAAGTGCAGTATATGTTCATTTTGTGCTTTTCTCGCTCAAATAGCGTTATTCCGACGTGAAAATGACAGAATATGAGTATTTTAGATTCATTTGTATTTATTTGTCAAACTGTCATAGAATGACATTTCCACTTTAGAAACATCAATTCTTGCATGTTTTTGAAGGACAGCATGGTTTATTTTGAATTCGTGTTGAGTTAGTGTGAAAAGTGCAGTACATGTTCATTTTGTGCTTTTCTCGCTCAAATAGCGTTATTCCGACCTGAAAATGACAGAATATGAGTATTTTAGATTCATTTGTATTTATTTGTCAAACTGTCATAGAATGACATTTCCACTTTAGAAACATCAATTCTTGCATGTTTTTGAAGGACAGCATGGTTTATTTTGAATTCGTGTTGAGTTAGTGTGAAAAGTGCAGTACATGTTCATTTTGTGCTTTTCTCGCTCAAATAGCGTTATTCCGACCTGAAAATGACAGAATATGAGTATTTTAGATTCATTTGTATTTATTTGTCAAACTGTCATAGAATGACATTTCCACTTTAGAAACATCAATTCTTGCATGTTTTTGAAGGACAGCATGGTTTATTTTGAATTCGTGTTGAGTTAGTGTGAAAAGTGCAGTATATGTTCATTTTGTGCTTTTCTCGCTCAAATAGCGTTATTCCGACCTGAAAATGACAGAATATGAGTATTTTAGATTCATTTGTATTTATTTGTCAAACTGTCATAGAATGACATTTCCACTTTAGAAACATCAATTCTTGCATGTTTTTGAAGGACAGCATGGTTTATTTTGAATTCGTGTTGAGTTAGTGTGAAAAGTGCAGTATATGTTCATTTTGTGCTTTTCTCGCTCAAATAGCGTTATTCCGACGTGAAAATGACAGAATATGAGTATTTTAGATTCATTTGTATTTATTTGTCAAACTGTCATAGAATGACATTTCCACTTTAGAAACATCAATTCTTGCATGTTTTTGAAGGACAGCATGGTTTATTTTGAATTCGTGTTGAGTTAGTGTGATAAGTGCAGTACATGTTCATTTTGTGCTTTTCTCGCTCAAATAGCGTTATTCCGACCTGAAAATGACAGAATATGAGTATTTTAGATTCATTTGTATTTATTTGTCAAACTGTCATAGAATGACATTTCCACTTTAGAAACATCAATTCTTGCATGTTTTTGAAGGACAGCATGGTTTATTTTGAATTCGTGTTGAGTAAGTGTGAAAAGTGCAGTATATGTTCATTTTGTGCTTTTCTCGCTCAAATAGCGTTATTCCGACCTGAAAATGACAGAATATGAGTATTTTAGATTCATTTGTATTTATTTGTCAAACTGTCATAGAATGACATTTCCACTTTAGAAACATCAATTCTTGCATGTTTTTGAAGGACAGCATGGTTTATTTTGAATTCGTGTTGAGTTAGTGTGAAAAGTGCAGTATATGTTCATTTTGTGCTTTTCTCGCTCAAATAGCGTTATTCCGACGTGAAAATGACAGAATATGAGTATTTTAGATTCATTTGTATTTATTTGTCAAACTGTCATAGAATGACATTTCCACTTTAGAAACATCAATTCTTGCATGTTTTTGAAGGACAGCATGGTTTATTTTGAATTCGTGTTGAGTTAGTGTGAAAAGTGCAGTACATGTTCATTTTGTGCTTTTCTCGCTCAAATAGCGTTATTCCGACCTGAAAATGACAGAATATGAGTATTTTAGATTCATTTGTATTTATTTGTCAAACTGTCATAGAATGACATTTCCACTTTAGAAACATCAATTCTTGCATGTTTTTGAAGGACAGCATGGTTTATTTTGAATTCGTGTTGAGTTAGTGTGAAAAGTGCAGTACATGTTCATTTTGTGCTTTTCTCGCTCAAATAGCGTTATTCCGACCTGAAAATGACAGAATATGAGTATTTTAGATTCATTTGTATTTATTTGTCAAACTGTCATAGAATGACATTTCCACTTTAGAAACATCAATTCTTGCATGTTTTTGAAGGACAGCATGGTTTATTTTGAATTCGTGTTGAGTTAGTGTGAAAAGTGCAGTATATGTTCATTTTGTGCTTTTCTCGCTCAAATAGCGTTATTCCGACCTGAAAATGACAGAATATGAGTATTTTAGATTCATTTGTATTTATTTGTCAAACTGTCATAGAATGACATTTCCACTTTAGAAACATCAATTCTTGCATGTTTTTGAAGGACAGCATGGTTTATTTTGAATTCGTGTTGAGTTAGTGTGAAAAGTGCAGTATATGTTCATTTTGTGCTTTTCTCGCTCAAATAGCGTTATTCCGACGTGAAAATGACAGAATATGAGTATTTTAGATTCATTTGTATTTATTTGTCAAACTGTCATAGAATGACATTTCCACTTTAGAAACATCAATTCTTGCATGTTTTTGAAGGACAGCATGGTTTATTTTGAATTCGTGTTGAGTTAGTGTGATAAGTGCAGTACATGTTCATTTTGTGCTTTTCTCGCTCAAATAGCGTTATTCCGACCTGAAAATGACAGAATATGAGTATTTTAGATTCATTTGTATTTATTTGTCAAACTGTCATAGAATGACATTTCCACTTTAGAAACATCAATTCTTGCATGTTTTTGAAGGACAGCATGGTTTATTTTGAATTCGTGTTGAGTAAGTGTGAAAAGTGCAGTATATGTTCATTTTGTGCTTTTCTCGCTCAAATAGCGTTATTCCGACCTGAAAATGACAGAATACGAGTATTTTAGATTCATTTGTATTTATTTGTCAAACTGTCATAGAATGACATTTCCACTTTAGAAACATCAATTCTTGCATGTTTTTGAAGGACAGCATGGTTTATTTTGAATTCCTGTTGAGTTAGTGTGAAAAGTGCAGTACATGTTCATTTTGTGCTTTTCTCGCTCAAATAGCGTTATTTTGACTTGAAAATGACAGAATATGAGTATTTTAGATTCATGTGTTTTTATGCATCAAACTGTCTGAGAATGACATTTCCACTTTAGAAACATCAATTCTTGCATGTTTTTGAAGGACAGCATGCTTTATTTTGAATTCGTGTTGAGTTAGTGTGAAAAGTGCAGTATATGTTCATTTTGTGCTTTTCTCGCTCAAATAGCGTTATTTTGACTTGAAAATGACGGAATATGAGTATTTTAGATTCATTTGTATTTATTTGTCAAACTGTCATAGAATGACATTTCCACTTTAGAAACATCAAGTCTTGCATGTTTTTGAAGGACAGCATGGTTTATTTTGAATTCGTGTTGAGTTAGTGTGAAAAGTGCAGTATATGTTCATTTTGTGCTTTTCTCGCTCAAATAGCGTTATTTTGACTTGAAAATGACAGAATATGAGTATTTTAGATTCATTTGTATTTATTTATCAAACTGTCATAGAATGACATTTCCACTTTAGAAACATCAATTCTTGCATGTTTTTGAAGGACAGCATGGTTTATTTTGAATTCGTGTTGAGTTAGTGTGAAAAGTGCAGTATATGTTCATTTTGTGCTTTTCTCGCTCAAATAGCGTTATTTTGACTTGAAAATGACGGAATATGAGTATTTTAGATTCATGTGTTTTTATGCATCAAACTGTCTGAGAATGACATTTCCACTTTAGAAACATCAATTCTTGCATGTTTTTGAAGGACAGCACGGTTTATTTTGAATTCCTGTTGAGTTAGTGTGAAAAGTGCAGTATATGTTCATTTTGTGCTTTTCTCGCTCAAATAGCGTTATTTTGACCTGAAAATGACGGAATATGAGTATTTTAGATTCATTTGTATTTATGCATCAAACTGTCATAGAATGACATTTCCACTTTAGAAACATCAATTCTTGCATGTTTTTGAAGGACAGCATGGTTTATTTTGAATTCGTGTTGAGTTAGTGTGAAAAGTGCAGTATATGTTCATTTTGTGCTTTTCTCGCTCAAATAGCGTTATTTTGACTTGAAAATGACGGAATATGAGTATTTTAGATTCATTTGTATCTATTTGTCAAACTGTCATAGAATGACATTTCCACTTTAGAAACATCAATTCTTGCATGTTTTTGAAGGACAGCATGGTTTATTTTGAATTCGTGTTGAGTTAGTGTGAAAAGTGCAGTATATGTTCATTTTGTGCTTTTCTCGCTCAAATAGCGTTATTTTGACCGGAAAATGACAGAAGGTGATTGTTTTAGATTCATGTGTTTTTATGCATCAAGCTGTCTGAGAATGACAATTCCACGGTAGAAACATCAATTCTTGCATGTTTTTGAAGGACAGCATGGTTTGTTTTGAATTCCTGTTGAGTGAGTGTAAAAAGTGCAGTATATGTTCATTTTGTGCTTTTCTCGCTCATTTTGACAGGAAAATCATATGAATGTTACTTTTTAAGATTCATCCTGTCAAGACCACATGAATTCAACAGTAATTTAAACGAAGTCAAATTCAACAATTATGTTGCTGAATGTTGCAATGTCAACATGGGCAACAAGAGGACAAAATGAACATGTATTTTTAACAGCAACTGAAAAAAAGTCAAATTAAACGATGTTGTTCTTTAAAAACACTCACATTTGAGTGTTTCTCAGGTGGAATTGACATTCTGACAGTGTGACATATAAAAATAAATGAATCTGAAATGGTGACGCTCATTTGATTTTACAGTCAAAATCACACTACATGAGCGAGACAAGCACAAATTGAACATTTGTCGTACTTTTCACAATATCTGAAAAAGAAGTCAAATTAAAACATGTTGTCCTTCATACACATTCACATTTGAGTGTTACTAAAGTGGAATTTTCATTCTGAGACAGTGTGACACATGAAAACAAATGAATCTTAAATGGTGACGCTCATTTGATTTTACAGTCAAAAGCACACTACATGAGCGAGCCACGCACAAATTGAACATTTGTAGTACTTTTCACAGTATCTGAAAAAGAAGTCAAATTAAAACATGTTGTCCTTCATAAACAGTCACATTTGAGTGTTGCTCAGGTGGAATTGTCATTCTGAGACAGTGTGACACATAAAAACAAATGAATCTTAAATGGTGACGATCATTTGATTTTACAGTCAAAATCACACTACATGAGCGAGCCACGCACAAATTGAACATTTGTCGTACTTTTCACAGTATCTGAAAAAGAAGTCAAATTAAAACATGTTCTCCTTCATAAACATTCACATTTGAGTGTTGCTCAGGTGGAATTGTCATTCTGAGACAGTGTGACACATAAAAACAAATGAATCTTAAATGGTGACGATCATTTGATTTTACAGTCAAAATCACACTACATGAGCGAGCCACACAAAAACTCAACATTTGTCGTATTCTTCACAGTATCAGAAAAAGACGTCAAATTAAAACATATTGTCCTACATAAACATTCACGGTTGAATGTTTCCAAAGTGGAATTGTCATTCTGAGAGAGTGTGACACATAAAAACAAATGTATCGTAAATGGTGACGCTCATTTGATTTTACAGTCAAAATCACTCTACATGAGCGAGCCACGCACAAACTGAACACTTGTCGTAATTTTCACAGTATCTGAAAAAGAAGTCAAATTAAAACATATTGTCCTTCATAAACATTCACATTTCAGTGTTTCTTAGGTGGAATTGTCATTCTGAGACAGTGTGACACATAAAAACAAATGAATCTTAAATGGTGACGCTCATTTGATTTTACAGTCAAAATCACACTACATGAGCGAGAAAAGCACAAATTGAACACTTGTCGTACTTTTCACAGTATCTGAAAAAGAAGTCAAATTAAAATATGTTGTCCTTCATAAACATTCACAGTTGAATGTTTCCAGAGTGGAATTGTCATTCTGAGACAGTGTGACACATAAAAACAAATGAATCTTAAATGGTGACGCTCATTTGATTTTACAGTCAAAATCACACTACATGAGCGAGAAAAGCACAAATTGAACATTTGTCGTACTTTTCACAGTATCTGAAAAAGAAGTCAAATTAAAACATGTTGTCCTTCATAAACATTCACAGTTGAACATTTCCAGAGTGGAATTGTCATTCTGAGACAGTGTGACACATAAAAACAAATGAATCTTAAATGGTGACGCTCATCTGATTTCACAGTCAAAATCACACTACATGAGCGAGACAAGCACAAATTGAACATTTGTCGTGCTTTTCACAGTATCTGAAAAAGAAGTCAAATGAAATAATGCTGTCCTTCATACACATTCACATTTGAGTGTTACTAAAGTGGAATTTTCATTCTGAGACAGTGTGACACATGAAAACAAATGAATCTTAAATGGTGACGCTCATTTGATTTTACAGTCAAAATCACACTACATGAGCGAGCCACACAAAAACTGAACATTTGTCGAACTTTTCACAGTACCTGAAACAGAAGTCAAATTAAAACATATTGTCCTTCATAAACATTCACGGTTGAATGTTTCCAAAGTGGAATTGTCATTCTGAGACAGTGTGACACATGAAAACAAATGAATCTTAAATGGTGACGCTCATTTGATTTCACAGTCAAAATCACACTACATGAGCGAGCCACGCGCAAACTGAACACTTGTCGTACTTTTCACAGTATCTGAAAAAGAAGTCAAATTAAAACATGTTGTCCTTCATAAACATTCACGCTTGAATGTTTCCAAAGTGGAATTGTCATTCTGAGACAGTGTGACACATGAAAACAAATGAATCTTAAATGGTGACGCTCATTTGATTTTACAGTCAAAATCACACTACATGAGCGAGAAAAGCACAAATTGAACATTTGTCGTACTTTTCACAGTATCTGAAAAAGAAGTCAAATTAAAACATATTGTCCTTCATAAACATTCACGGTTGAATGTTTCCAAAGTGGAATTGTCATTCTGAGACAGTGTGACACATGAAAACAAATGAATCTTAAATGGTGACGCTCATTTGATTTCACAGTCAAAATCACACTACATGAGCGAGCCACGCACAAACTGAACACTTGTCGTACTTTTCACAGTATCTGAAAAAGAAGTCAAATTAAAACATATTGTCCTTCATGAACATTCACATTTGAGTGTTTCTTAGGTGGAATTGTCATTCTGAGACAGTGTGACACATAAAAACAAATGAATCTTAAATGGTGACGCTCATTTGATTTTACAGTCAAAATCACACTACATGAGCGAGCCACGCACAAATTGAACATTTGTCGTACTTTTCACAGTATCTGAAAAAGAAGTCAAATTAAAACATGTTGTCATTCATAAACATTCACGGTTGAATGTTTACAAAGTGGAATTGTCATTCTGAGACTGTGACACATGAAAACAAATGAATCTTAAATGGTGACGCTCATTTGATTTTACAGTCAAAATCACACTACATGAGCGAGCCACGCACAAATTGAACATTTGTCGTACTTTTCACAGTATCTGAAAAAGAAGTCAAATTAAAACATGTTGTCCTTCATAAACATTCACGCTTGAATGTTTCCAAAGTGGAATTGTCATTCTGAGACAGTGTGACACATGAAAACAAATGAATCTTAAATGGTGACGCTCATTTGATTTTACAGTCAAAATCACACTACATGAGCGAGCCACGCACAAACTGAACACTTGTCGTACTTTTCACAGTATCTGAAAAAGAAGTCAAATTAAAACATGTTGTCCTTCATAAACATTCACAGTTGAATGTTTCCAGAGTGGAATTGTCATTCTGAGACAGTGTGACACATAAAAACAAATGAATCTTAAATGGTGACGCTCATTTGATTTTACAGTCAAAATCACTCTACATGAGCGAGCCACGCACAAACTGAACATTTGTCGTAATTTTCACAGTATATGAAAAAGAAGTCAAATTAAAACATATTGTCCTTCATAAATATTCACATTTGAGTGTTTCTAAAGTGGAATTGTCATTCTGAGACTGTGACACATAAAAACAAATGAATCTTAAATGGTGACGCTCATTTGATTTTACAGTCAAAATCACACTACATGAGTGATAAGAGCACAACATCAACACTTGTATTTTTCACATTAACTCTAACGGAAGTCCAATTAAACTATGTTGTCATTCATAAACATTCACATTTGAGTGTTGTTCAGGTGGAACTGTCATTCTGAGACTGTGACACATAAAAACAAATGAATTTTAACGGTGACGCTCATTTGATTTTACAGTCAAAATCACACTACATGAGCGAGCCACACAAAAACTGAACATTTGTCGAACTTTTCACAGTACCTGAAACAGAAGTCAAATTAAAACATATTGTCCTTCATAAACATTCACAGTTGAATGTTTCCAGAGTGGAATTGTCATTCTGAGACAGTGTGACACATAAAAACAAATGAATCTTAAATGGTGATGATCATTTGATTTTACAGTCAAAATCACACTACATGAGCGAGCCACACAAAAACTGAACATTTGTCGTACTTTTCACAGCACCTGAAAAAGAAGTCAATTTAAAACTTTTTGTCCTTCATAAACATTCACATTTGAGTATTGTTCAGGTGGAATTGTCATTCCGAGACAGTGTGACACATAAAAACAAATGAATCTTAAATGGTGACGATCATTTGATTTTACAGTCACAATCACACTACATGAGCGAGCCACACAAAAACTGAACACTTGTCGTACTTTTCACAGTACCTGAAAAAGAAGTCAAATTAAAACATGTTGTCCTTCATAAACATTCACGGTTGAATGTTTCCAAAGTGGAATTCTCATTCTGAGACAGTGTGACACATGAAAACAAATGAATCTTAAATGGTGACGCTCATTTGATTTCACAGTCAAAATCACACTACATGAGCGAGAAAAGCACAAATTGAACATTTGTCGTACTTTTCACAGTACCTGAAAAAGAAGTCAAATTAAAACATATTGTCCTTCATGAACATTCACATTTGAGTGTTTCTAAAGTGGAATTGTCATTCTGAGACAGTGTGACACATAAAAACAAATGAATCTTAAACGGTGACGATCATTTGATTTTACAGTCAAAATCACACTACATGAGCGAGAAAAGCACAAATTGAACATTTGTCGTACTTTTCACAGTATCTGAAAAAGAAGTCAAATTAAAACATATTGTCCTTCATAAACATTCACGGTTGAATGTTTCCAAAGTGGAATTGTCATTCTGAGACAGTGTGACACATGAAAACAAATGAATCTTAAATGGTGACGCTCATTTGATTTCACAGTCAAAATCACACTACATGAGCGAGCCACGCACAAACTGAACACTTGTCGTACTTTTCACAGTATCTGAAAAAGAAGTCAAATTAAAACATATTGTCCTTCATGAACATTCACATTTGAGTGTTTCTTAGGTGGAATTGTCATTCTGAGACAGTGTGACACATGAAAACAAATGAATCTTAAATGGTGACGCTCATTTGATTTTACAGTCAAAATCACACTACATGAGCGAGAAAAGCACAAATTGAACATTTGTCTTACTTTTCACAGTATCTGAAAAAGAAGTCAAATGAAAACATGTTGTCATTCATAAACATTCACGGTTGAATGTTTCCAAAGTGGAATTGTCATTCTGAGACTGTGACACATGAAAACAAATGAATCTTAAATGGTGACGCTCATTTGATTTTACAGTCAAAATCACACTACATGAGCGAGCCACGCACAAATTGAACATTTGTCGTACTTTTCACAGTATCTGAAAAAGAAGTCAAATTAAAACATGTTGTCCTTCATAAACATTCACGCTTGAATGTTTCCAAAGTGGAATTGTCATTCTGAGACAGTGTGACACATGAAAACAAATGAATCTTAAATGGTGACGCTCATTTGATTTTACAGTCAAAATCACACTACATGAGCGAGCCACGCACAAACTGAACACTTGTCGTACTTTTCACAGTATCTGAAAAAGAAGTCAAATTAAAACATGTTGTCCTTCATAAACATTCACAGTTGAATGTTTCCAGAGTGGAATTGTCATTCTGAGACAGTGTGACACATAAAAACAAATGAATCTTAAATGGTGACGCTCATTTGATTTTACAGTCAAAATCACTCTACATGAGCGAGCCACGCACAAACTGAACATTTGTCGTAATTTTCACAGTATATGAAAAAGAAGTCAAATTAAAACATATTGTCCTTCATAAATATTCACATTTGAGTGTTTCTAAAGTGGAATTGTCATTCTGAGACTGTGACACATAAAAACAAATGAATCTTAAATGGTGACGCTCATTTGATTTTACAGTCAAAATCACACTACATGAGTGATAAGAGCACAACATCAACACTTGTATTTTTCACATTAACTCTAACGGAAGTCCAATTAAACTATGTTGTCATTCATAAACATTCACATTTGAGTGTTGCTCAGGTGGAACTGTCATTCTGAGACTGTGACACATAAAAACAAATGAATTTTAACGGTGACGCTCATTTGATTTTACAGTCAAAATCACACTACATGAGCGAGCCACACAAAAACTGAACATTTGTCGAACTTTTCACAGTACCTGAAACAGAAGTCAAATTAAAACATATTGTCCTTCATAAACATTCACAGTTGAATGTTTCCAGAGTGGAATTGTCATTCTGAGACAGTGTGACACATAAAAACAAATGAATCTTAAATGGTGACGCTCATTTGATTTTACAGTCAAAATCACTCTACATGAGCGAGCCACGCACAAACTGAACATTTGTCGTACTTTTCACAGTATCTGAAAAAGAAGTCAAATTAAAACATGTTGTCCTTCATAAACATTCACATTTGAGTGTTGCTCAGGTGGAATTGTCATTCTGAGACAGTGTGACACATAAAAACAAATGAATCTTAAATGGTGACGCTCATTTGATTTTACAGTCAAAATCACACTATATGAGCGAGAAAAGCACAAATTGAACATTTGTCGTACTTTTCACAGTATCTGAAAAAGAAGTCAAATGAAAACATGTTGTCCTTCATAAACATTCACAGTTGAACATTTCCAGAGTGGAATTGTCATTCTGAGACAGTGTGACACATAAAAACAAATGAATCTTAAATGGTGACGCTCATTTGATTTCACAGTCAAAATCACACTACATGAGCGAGAAAAGCACAAATTGAACATTTGTCGTACTTTTCACAGTATCTGAAAAAGAAGTCAAATGAAATAATGCTGTCCTTCATACACATTCACATTTGAGTGTTTCTAAAGTGGAATTGTCATTCTGAGACAGTGTGACACATGAAAACAAATGAATCTTAAATGGTGACGCTCATTTGATTTTACAGTCAAAAGCACACTACATGAGCGAGCCACGCACAAATTGAACATTTGTAGTACTTTTCACAGTATCTGAAAAAGAAGTCAAATTAAAACATGTTGTCCTTCATAAACATTCACATTTGAGTGTTGCTCAGGTGGAATTGTCATTCTGAGACAGTGTGACACATAAAAACAAATGAATCTTAAATGGTGACGATCATTTGATTTTACAGTCAAAATCACACTACATGAGCGAGCCACGCACAAATTGAACATTTGTCGTACTTTTCACAATATCTGAAAAAGAAGTCAAATTAAAACATGTTGTCCTTCATAAACATTCACATTTGAGTGTTGCTCAGGTGGAATTGTCATTCTGAGACAGTGTGACACATAAAAACAAATGAATCTTAAATGGTGACGATCATTTGATTTTACAGTCAAAATCACACTACATGAGCGAGCCACGCACAAATTGAACATTTGTCGTACTTTTCACAATATCTGAAAAAGAAGTCAAATTAAAACATGTTCTCCTTCATAAACATTCACATTTGAGTGTTGCTCAGGTGGAATTGTCATTCTGAGACAGTGTGACACATAAAAACAAATGAATCTTAAATGGTGACGATCATTTGATTTTACAGTCAAAATCACACTACATGAGCGAGCCACGCACAAATTGAACATTTGTCGTACTTTTCACAATATCTGAAAAAGAAGTCAAATTAAAACATGTTCTCCTTCATAAACATTCACATTTGAGTGTTGCTCAGGTGGAATTGTCATTCTGAGACAGTGTGACACATAAAAACAAATGAATCTTAAATGGTGACGATCATTTGATTTTACAGTCAAAATCACACTACATGAGCGAGCCACGCACAAATTGAACATTTGTCGTACTTTTCACAATATCTGAAAAAGAAGTCAAATTAAAACATATTGTCCTTCATAAACATTCACGGTTGAATGTTTCCAAAGTGGAATTGTCATTCTGAGACAGTGTGACACATGAAAACAAATGAATCTTAAATGGTGACGCTCATTTGATTTCACAGTCAAAATCACACTACATGAGCGAGCCACGCACAAACTGAACACTTGTCGTACTTTTCACAGTATCTGAAAAAGAAGTCAAATTAAAACATATTGTCCTTCATAAATATTCACATTTGAGTGTTTCTAAAGTGGAATTGTCATTCTGAGACTGTGACACATAAAAACAAATGAATCTTAAATGGTGACGCTCATTTGATTTTACAGTCAAAATCACACTACATGAGTGATAAGAGCACAACATCAACACTTGTATTTTTCACATTAACTCTAACGGAAGTCCAAATAAACTATGTTGTCATTCATAAACATTCACATTTGAGTGTTGCTCAGGTGGAACTGTCATTCTGAGACTGTGACACAAAAAAACAAATGAATTTTAACGGTGACGCTCATTTGATTTTACAGTCAAAATCACACTACATGAGCGAGCCACACAAAAACTGAACATTTGTCGAACTTTTCACAGTACCTGAAACAGAAGTCAAATTAAAACATATTGTCCTTCATGAACATTCACATTTGAGTGTTTCTTAGGTGGAATTGTCATTCTGAGACAGTGTGACACATGAAAACAAATGAATCTTAAATGGTGACGCTCATTTGATTTTACAATCAAAAGCACACTACATGAGCGAGCCACGCACAAATTGAACATTTGTCGTACTTTTCACAGTATCTGAAAAAGAAGTCAAATTAAAACATGTTGTCCTTCATAAACATTCACATTTGAGTGTTGCTCAGGTGGAATTGTCATTCTGAGACAGTGTGACACATAAAAACAAATGAATCTTAAATGGTGACGATCATTTGATTTTACAGTCAAAATCACACTACATGAGCGAGCCACGCACAAATTGAACATTTGTCGTACTTTTCACAATATCTGAAAAAGAAGTCAAATTAAAACATGTTCTCCTTCATAAACATTCACATTTGAGTGTTGCTCAGGTGGAATTGTCATTCTGACACAGTGTGACACATAAAAACAAATGAATCTTAAATGGTGACGATCATTTGATTTTACAGTCAAAATCACAGTACATGAGCGAGCCAAACAAAAACTGAACATTTGTCGTACTTTTCACAGTACCTGAAAAAGAAGTCAAATTAAAACATATTGTCCTTCATAAACATTCACGGTTGAATGTTTCCAAAGTGGAATTGTCATTCTGAGACAGTGTGACACATGAAAACAAATGAATCTTAAACGGTGACGCTCATTTGATTTCACAGTCAAAATCACACTACATGAGCGAGCCACGCACAAACTGAACACTTGTCGTACTTTTCACAGTATCTGAAAAAGAAGTCAAATTAAAACATATTGTCCTTCATGAACATTCACATTTGAGTGTTTCTTAGGTGGAATTGTCATTCTGAGACAGTGTGACACATAAAAACAAATGAATCTTAAATGGTCACGCTCATTTGATTTTACAGTCAAAATCACACTACATGAGCGAGAAAAGCACAAATTGAACATTTGTCGTACTTTTCACAGTATCTGAAAAAGAAGTCAAATGAAATAATGCTGTCCTTCATACACATTCACATTTGAGTGTTTTTAAAGTGGAATTGTCATTCTGACACAGTGTGACACATGAAAACAAATGAATCTTAAATGGTGACGATCATTTGATTTTACAGTCAAAATCACACTACATGAGCGAGCCACGCACAAATTGAACATTTGTCGTACTTTTCACAGTACCTGAAAAAGAAGTCAAATTAAAACATATTGTCCTTCATAAACATTCACGGTTGAATGTTTCCAAAGTGGAATTGTCATTCTGAGACAGTGTGACACATGAAAACAAATGAATCTTAAACGGTGACGCTCATTTGATTTCACAGTCAAAATCACACTACATGAGCGAGCCACGCACAAACTGAACACTTGTCGTACTTTTCACAGTATCTGAAAAAGAAGTCAAATTAAAACATATTGTCCTTCATAAACATTCACATTTGAGTGTTGCTCAGGTGGAATTGTCATTCTGAGACAGTGTGACACATAAAAACAAATGAATCTTAAATGGTGACGATCATTTGATTTTACAGTCAAAATCACACTACATGAGCGAGCCACGCACAAATTGAACATTTGTCGTACTTTTCACAATATCTGAAAAAGAAGTCAAATTAAAACATGTTCTCCTTCATAAACATTCACATTTGAGTGTTGCTCAGGTGGAATTGTCATTCTGAGACAGTGTGACACATAAAAACAAATGAATCTTAAATGGTGACGATCATTTGATTTTACAGTCAAAATCACACTACATGAGCGAGCCACGCACAAATTGAACATTTGTCGTACTTTTCACAATATCTGAAAAAGAAGTCAAATTAAAACATATTGTCCTTCATAAACATTCACGGTTGAATGTTTCCAAAGTGGAATTGTCATTCTGAGACAGTGTGACACATGAAAACAAATGAATCTTAAATGGTGACGCTCATTTGATTTCACAGTCAAAATCACACTACATGAGCGAGCCACGCACAAACTGAACACTTGTCGTACTTTTCACAGTATCTGAAAAAGAAGTCAAATTAAAACATATTGTCCTTCATAAATATTCACATTTGAGTGTTTCTAAAGTGGAATTGTCATTCTGAGACTGTGACACATAAAAACAAATGAATCTTAAATGGTGACGCTCATTTGATTTTACAGTCAAAATCACACTACATGAGTGATAAGAGCACAACATCAACACTTGTATTTTTCACATTAACTCTAACGGAAGTCCAAATAAACTATGTTGTCATTCATAAACATTCACATTTGAGTGTTGCTCAGGTGGAACTGTCATTCTGAGACTGTGACACATAAAAACAAATGAATTTTAACGGTGACGCTCATTTGATTTTACAGTCAAAATCACACTACATGAGCGAGCCACACAAAAACTGAACATTTGTCGAACTTTTCACAGTACCTGAAACAGAAGTCAAATTAAAACATATTGTCCTTCATGAACATTCACATTTGAGTGTTTCTTAGGTGGAATTGTCATTCTGAGACAGTGTGACACATGAAAACAAATGAATCTTAAATGGTGACGCTCATTTGATTTTACAATCAAAAGCACACTACATGAGCGAGCCACGCACAAATTGAACATTTGTCGTACTTTTCACAGTATCTGAAAAAGAAGTCAAATTAAAACATGTTGTCCTTCATAAACATTCACATTTGAGTGTTGCTCAGGTGGAATTGTCATTCTGAGACAGTGTGACACATAAAAACAAATGAATCTTAAATGGTGACGATCATTTGATTTTATAGTCAAAATCACACTACATGAGCGAGCCACGCACAAATTGAACATTTGTCGTACTTTTCACAATATCTGAAAAAGAAGTCAAATTAAAACATGTTCTCCTTCATAAACATTCACATTTGAGTGTTGCTCAGGTGGAATTGTCATTCTGACACAGTGTGACACATAAAAACAAATGAATCTTAAATGGTGACGATCATTTGATTTTACAGTCAAAATCACAGTACATGAGCGAGCCAAACAAAAACTGAACATTTGTCGTACTTTTCACAGTACCTGAAAAAGAAGTCAAATTAAAACATATTGTCCTTCATAAACATTCACGGTTGAATGTTTCCAAAGTGGAATTGTCATTCTGAGACAGTGTGACACATGAAAACAAATGAATCTTAAACGGTGACGCTCATTTGATTTCACAGTCAAAATCACACTACATGAGCGAGCCACGCACAAACTGAACACTTGTCGTACTTTTCACAGTATCTGAAAAAGAAGTCAAATTAAAACATATTGTCCTTCATGAACATTCACATTTGAGTGTTTCTTAGGTGGAATTGTCATTCTGAGACAGTGTGACACATAAAAACAAATGAATCTTAAATGGTCACGCTCATTTGATTTTACAGTCAAAATCACACTACATGAGCGAGAAAAGCACAAATTGAACATTTGTCGTACTTTTCACAGTATCTGAAAAAGAAGTCAAATGAAATAATGCTGTCCTTCATACACATTCACATTTGAGTGTTTTTAAAGTGGAATTGTCATTCTGACACAGTGTGACACATAAAAACAAATGAATCTTAAATGGTGACGATCATTTGATTTTACAGTCAAAATCACATTACATGAGCGAGCCACGCACAAATTGAACATTTGTCGTACTTTTCACAGTATCTGAAAAAGAAGTCAAATTAAAACATGTTCTCCTTCATAAACATTCACGGTTGAATGTTTCCAAAGTGGAATTGTCATTCTGAGACAGTGTGACACATGAAAACAAATGAATCTTAAATGGTGACGATCATTTGATTTTACAGTCAAAATCACTCTACATGAGCGAGCCACGCACAAACTGAACATTTGTCGTAATTTTCACAGTATCTGAAAAAGAAGTCAAATTAAAACATATTGTCCTTCATAAATATTCACATTTGAGTGTTTCTAAAGTGGAATTGTCATTCTGAGACTGTGACACATAAAAACAAATGAATCTTAAATGGTGACGCTCATTTGATTTTACAGTCAAAATCACACTACATTAGTGATAAGAGCACAACATCAACACTTGTATTTTTCACATTAACTCTAACGGATGTCCAATTAAACCATGTTGTCCTTCATAAACATTCACATTTGAGTGTTGCTCAGGTGGAATTGTCATTCTGAGACTGTGACACATAAAAACAAATGAATCTTAAACGGTGACGCTCATCTGATTTCACAGTCAAAATCACACTACATGAGCAAGACAAGCACAAATTGAACATTTGTCGTGCTTTTCACAGTATCTGAAAAAGAAGTCAAATGAAATAATGCTGTCCTTCATACACATTCACATTTGAGTGTTTCTAAAGTGGAATTGTCATTCTGTCACAGTGTGACACATAAAAACAAATGAATCTTAAATGGTGACGATCATTTGATTTTGCAGTCAAAATCACACTACATGAGCGAGCCACGCACAAATTGAACATTTGTCGTACTTTTCACAGTATCTGAAAAAGAAGTCAAATTAAAACATGTTGTCCTTCATAAACATTCACATTTGAGTATTGCTCAGGTGGAATTGTCATTCTGACACAGTGTGACACATAAAAACAAATGAATCTTAAATGGTGACGATCATTTGATTTTACAGTCAAAATCACACTACATGAGCGAGCCAAACAAAAACTGAACATTTGTCGTACTTTTCACAGTACCTGAAAAAGAAGTCAAATTAAAACATATTGTCCTTCATAAACATTCACGGTTGAATGTTTCCAAAGTGGAATTGTCATTCTGAGACAGTGTGAGACATGAAAACAAATGAATCTTAAATGGTGACGCTCATTTGATTTTACAGTCAAAATCACACTACATGAGCGAGAAAAGCACAAATTGAACATTTGTCGTACTTTTCACAGTATCTGAAAAAGAAGTCAAATGAAATAATGCTGTCCTTCATACACATTCACATTTGAGTGTTTTTAAAGTGGAATTGTCATTCTGACACAGTGTGACACATAAAAACAAATGAATCTTAAATGGTGACGATCATTTGATTTTACAGTCAAAATCACATTACATGAGCGAGCCACGCACAAATTGAACATTTGTCGTACTTTTCACAGTACCTGAAAAAGAAGTCAAATTAAAACATGTTCTCCTTCATAAACATTCACGGTTGAATGTTTCCAAAGTGGAATTGTCATTCTGAGACAGTGTGACACATGAAAACAAATGAATCTTAAATGGTGACGCTCATTTGATTTTACAGTCAAAATCACACTACATGAGCGAGACAAGCACAAATTGAACATTTGTCGTACTTTTCACAGTATCTGAAAAAGAAGTCAAATTAAAACATGTTGTCCTTCATAAACATTCACAGTTGAATGTTTCCAGAGTGGAATTGTCATTCTGAGACAGTGTGACACATAAAAACAAATAAATCTTAAATGGTGACGCTCATTTGATTTTACAGTCAAAATCACTCTACATGAGCGAGCCACGCACAAACTGAACATTTGTCGTAATTTTCACAGTATCTGAAAAAGAAGTCAAATTAAAACATATTGTCCTTCATAAATATTCACATTTGAGTGTTTCTAAAGTGGAATTGTCATTCTGAGACTGTGACACATAAAAACAAATGAATCTTAAATGGTGACGCTCATTTGATTTTACAGTCAAAATCACACTACATGAGTGATAAGAGCACAACATCAACACTTGTATTTTTCACATTAACTCTAACGGAAGTCCAATTAAACCATGTTGTCCTTCATAAACATTCACATTTGAGTGTTGCTCAGGTGGAATTGTCATTCTGAGACTGTGACACATAAAAACAAATGAATCTTAAACGGTGACGCTCATTTGATTTTACAGTCAAAATCACACTACATGAGCGAGCCACACAAAAACTGAACATTTGTCGTACTTTTCACAGTACCTGAAACAGAAGTCAAATTAAAACATGTTGTCATTCATAAACATTCACGGTTGAATATTTCCAAAGTGGAATTGTCATTCTGAGACTGTGACACATGAAAACAAATGAATCTTAAATGGTGACGCTCATTTGATTTTACAGTCAAAATCACACTACATGAGCGAGCCACGCACAAATTGAACATTTGTCGTACTTTTCACAGTATCTGAAAAAGAAGTCAAATTAAAACATGTTGTCCTTCATAAACATTCACATTTGAGTGTTGCTCAGGTGGAATTGTCATTCTGACACAGTGTGACACATAAAAACAAATGAATCTTAAATGGTGACGATCATTTGATTTTACAGTCAAAATCACACTACATGAGCAAGCCACGCACAAATTGAACATTTGTCGTACTTTTCACAGTATCTGAAAAAGAAGTCAAATTAAAACATGTTCTCCTTCATAAACATTCACATTTGAGTGTTCCTCAGGTGGAATTGTCATTCTGAGACAGTGTGACACATAAAAACAAATGAATCTTAAATGGTGACGATCATTTGATTTTACAGTCAAAATCACACTACATGAGCGAGCCAAACAAAAACTGAACATTTGTCGTACTTTTCACAGTATCTGAAAAAGAAGTCAAATTAAAACATATTGTCCTTCATAAACATTCACGGTTGAGTGTTTCTAAAGTGGAATTGTCATTCTGACACAGTGTGACACATAAAAACAAATGAATCTTAAATGGTGACGATCATTTGATTTTACAGTCAAAATCACATTACATGAGCGAGCCACGCACAAATTGAACATTTGTCGTACTTTTCACAGTATCTGAAAAAGAAGTCAAATGAAATAATACTGTCCTTCATACACATTCACATTTGAGTGTTTCTAAAGTGGAATTGTCATTCTGACACAGTGTGACACATAAAAACAAATGAATCTTAAATGGTGACGCTCATCTGATTTCACAGTCAAAATCACACTACATGAGCAAGACAAGCACAAATTGAACATTTGTCGTGCTTTTCACAGTATCTGAAAAAGAAGTCAAATGAAATAATGCTGTCCTTCATACACATTCACATTTGAGTGTTTCTAAAGTGGAATTGTCATTCTGTCACAGTGTGACACATAAAAACAAATGAATCTTAAATGGTGACGATCATTTGATTTTGCAGTCAAAATCACACTACATGAGCGAGCCACGCACAAATTGAACATTTGTCGTACTTTTCACAGTATCTGAAAAAGAAGTCAAATTAAAACATGTTGTCCTTCATAAACATTCACATTTGAGTGTTGCTCAGGTGGAATTGTCATTCTGACACAGTGTGACACATAAAAACAAATGAATCTTAAATGGTGACGATCATTTGATTTTACAGTCAAAATCACACTACATGAGCGAGCCAAACAAAAACTGAACATTTGTCGTACTTTTCACAGTACCTGAAAAAGAAGTCAAATTAAAACATATTGTCCTTCATAAACATTCACGGTTGAGTGTTTCTAAAGTGGAATTGTCATTCTGACACAGTGTGACACATAAAAACAAATGAATCTTAAATGGTGACGATCATTTGATTTTACAGTCAAAATCACATTACATGAGCGAGCCATGCACAAATTGAACATTTGTCGTACTTTTCACAGTATCTGAAAAAGAAGTCAAATGAAATAATACTGTCCTTCATACACATTCACATTTGAGTGTTTCTAAAGTGGAATTGTCATTCTGACACAGTGTGACACATAAAAACAAATGAATCTTAAATGGTGACGCTCATCTGATTTCACAGTCAAAATCACACTACATGAGCAAGACAAGCACAAATTGAACATTTGTCGTGCTTTTCACAGTATCTGAAAAAGAAGTCAAATGAAATAATGCTGTCCTTCATACACATTCACATTTGAGTGTTTCTAAAGTGGAATTGTCATTCTGTCACAGTGTGACACATAAAAACAAATGAATCTTAAATGGTGACGATCATTTGATTTTGCAGTCAAAATCACACTACATGAGCGAGCCACGCACAAATTGAACATTTGTCGTACTTTTCACAGTATCTGAAAAAGAAGTCAAATTAAAACATGTTGTCCTTCATAAACATTCACATTTGAGTGTTGCTCAGGTGGAATTGTCATTCTGACACAGTGTGACACATAAAAACAAATGAATCTTAAATGGTGACGATCATTTGATTTTACAGTCAAAATCACACTACATGAGCGAGCCAAACAAAAACTGAACATTTGTCGTACTTTTCACAGTACCTGAAAAAGAAGTCAAATTAAAACATATTGTCCTTCATACACATTCACATTTGAGTGTTTTTAAAGTGGAATTGTCATTCTGACACAGTGTGACACATAAAAACAAATGAATCTTAAATGGTGACGATCATTTGATTTTACAGTCAAAATCACATTACATGAGCGAGCCACGCACAAATTGAACATTTGTCGTACTTTTCACAGTATCTGAAAAAGAAGTCAAATTAAAACATGTTCTCCTTCATAAACATTCACGGTTGAATGTTTCCAAAGTGGAATTGTCATTCTGAGACAGTGTGACACATGAAAACAAATGAATCTTAAATGGTGACGATCATTTGATTTTACAGTCAAAATCACTCTACATGAGCGAGCCACGCACAAACTGAACATTTGTCGTAATTTTCACAGTATCTGAAAAAGAAGTCAAATTAAAACATATTGTCCTTCATAAATATTCACATTTGAGTGTTTCTAAAGTGGAATTGTCATTCTGAGACTGTGACACATAAAAACAAATGAATCTTAAATGGTGACGCTCATTTGATTTTACAGTCAAAATCACACTACATTAGTGATAAGAGCACAACATCAACACTTGTATTTTTCACATTAACTCTAACGGATGTCCAATTAAACCATGTTGTCCTTCATAAACATTCACATTTGAGTGTTGCTCAGGTGGAATTGTCATTCTGAGACTGTGACACATAAAAACAAATGAATCTTAAACGGTGACGCTCATCTGATTTCACAGTCAAAATCACACTACATGAGCAAGACAAGCACAAATTGAACATTTGTCGTGCTTTTCACAGTATCTGAAAAAGAAGTCAAATGAAATAATGCTGTCCTTCATACACATTCACATTTGAGTGTTTCTAAAGTGGAATTGTCATTCTGTCACAGTGTGACACATAAAAACAAATGAATCTTAAATGGTGACGATCATTTGATTTTGCAGTCAAAATCACACTACATGAGCGAGCCACGCACAAATTGAACATTTGTCGTACTTTTCACAGTATCTGAAAAAGAAGTCAAATTAAAACATGTTGTCCTTCATAAACATTCACATTTGAGTATTGCTCAGGTGGAATTGTCATTCTGACACAGTGTGACACATAAAAACAAATGAATCTTAAATGGTGACGATCATTTGATTTTACAGTCAAAATCACACTACATGAGCGAGCCAAACAAAAACTGAACATTTGTCGTACTTTTCACAGTACCTGAAAAAGAAGTCAAATTAAAACATATTGTCCTTCATAAACATTCACGGTTGAATGTTTCCAAAGTGGAATTGTCATTCTGAGACAGTGTGAGACATGAAAACAAATGAATCTTAAATGGTGACGCTCATTTGATTTTACAGTCAAAATCACACTACATGAGCGAGAAAAGCACAAATTGAACATTTGTCGTACTTTTCACAGTATCTGAAAAAGAAGTCAAATGAAATAATGCTGTCCTTCATACACATTCACATTTGAGTGTTTTTAAAGTGGAATTGTCATTCTGACACAGTGTGACACATAAAAACAAATGAATCTTAAATGGTGACGATCATTTGATTTTACAGTCAAAATCACATTACATGAGCGAGCCACGCACAAATTGAACATTTGTCGTACTTTTCACAGTACCTGAAAAAGAAGTCAAATTAAAACATGTTCTCCTTCATAAACATTCACGGTTGAATGTTTCCAAAGTGGAATTGTCATTCTGAGACAGTGTGACACATGAAAACAAATGAATCTTAAATGGTGACGCTCATTTGATTTTACAGTCAAAATCACACTACATGAGCGAGACAAGCACAAATTGAACATTTGTCGTACTTTTCACAGTATCTGAAAAAGAAGTCAAATTAAAACATGTTGTCCTTCATAAACATTCACAGTTGAATGTTTCCAGAGTGGAATTGTCATTCTGAGACAGTGTGACACATAAAAACAAATAAATCTTAAATGGTGACGCTCATTTGATTTTACAGTCAAAATCACTCTACATGAGCGAGCCACGCACAAACTGAACATTTGTCGTAATTTTCACAGTATCTGAAAAAGAAGTCAAATTAAAACATATTGTCCTTCATAAATATTCACATTTGAGTGTTTCTAAAGTGGAATTGTCATTCTGAGACTGTGACACATAAAAACAAATGAATCTTAAATGGTGACGCTCATTTGATTTTACAGTCAAAATCACACTACATGAGTGATAAGAGCACAACATCAACACTTGTATTTTTCACATTAACTCTAACGGAAGTCCAATTAAACCATGTTGTCCTTCATAAACATTCACATTTGAGTGTTGCTCAGGTGGAATTGTCATTCTGAGACTGTGACACATAAAAACAAATGAATCTTAAACGGTGACGCTCATTTGATTTTACAGTCAAAATCACACTACATGAGCGAGCCACACAAAAACTGAACATTTGTCGTACTTTTCACAGTACCTGAAACAGAAGTCAAATTAAAACATGTTGTCATTCATAAACATTCACGGTTGAATATTTCCAAAGTGGAATTGTCATTCTGAGACTGTGACACATGAAAACAAATGAATCTTAAATGGTGACGCTCATTTGATTTTACAGTCAAAATCACACTACATGAGCGAGCCACGCACAAATTGAACATTTGTCGTACTTTTCACAGTATCTGAAAAAGAAGTCAAATTAAAACATGTTGTCCTTCATAAACATTCACATTTGAGTGTTGCTCAGGTGGAATTGTCATTCTGACACAGTGTGACACATAAAAACAAATGAATCTTAAATGGTGACGATCATTTGATTTTACAGTCAAAATCACACTACATGAGCAAGCCACGCACAAATTGAACATTTGTCGTACTTTTCACAGTATCTGAAAAAGAAGTCAAATTAAAACATGTTCTCCTTCATAAACATTCACATTTGAGTGTTCCTCAGGTGGAATTGTCATTCTGAGACAGTGTGACACATAAAAACAAATGAATCTTAAATGGTGACGATCATTTGATTTTACAGTCAAAATCACACTACATGAGCGAGCCAAACAAAAACTGAACATTTGTCGTACTTTTCACAGTATCTGAAAAAGAAGTCAAATTAAAACATATTGTCCTTCATAAACATTCACGGTTGAGTGTTTCTAAAGTGGAATTGTCATTCTGACACAGTGTGACACATAAAAACAAATGAATCTTAAATGGTGACGATCATTTGATTTTACAGTCAAAATCACATTACATGAGCGAGCCACGCACAAATTGAACATTTGTCGTACTTTTCACAGTATCTGAAAAAGAAGTCAAATGAAATAATACTGTCCTTCATACACATTCACATTTGAGTGTTTCTAAAGTGGAATTGTCATTCTGACACAGTGTGACACATAAAAACAAATGAATCTTAAATGGTGACGCTCATCTGATTTCACAGTCAAAATCACACTACATGAGCAAGACAAGCACAAATTGAACATTTGTCGTGCTTTTCACAGTATCTGAAAAAGAAGTCAAATGAAATAATGCTGTCCTTCATACACATTCACATTTGAGTGTTTCTAAAGTGGAATTGTCATTCTGTCACAGTGTGACACATAAAAACAAATGAATCTTAAATGGTGACGATCATTTGATTTTGCAGTCAAAATCACACTACATGAGCGAGCCACGCACAAATTGAACATTTGTCGTACTTTTCACAGTATCTGAAAAAGAAGTCAAATTAAAACATGTTGTCCTTCATAAACATTCACATTTGAGTATTGCTCAGGTGGAATTGTCATTCTGACACAGTGTGACACATAAAAACAAATGAATCTTAAATGGTGACGATCATTTGATTTTACAGTCAAAATCACACTACATGAGCGAGCCAAACAAAAACTGAACATTTGTCGTACTTTTCACAGTACCTGAAAAAGAAGTCAAATTAAAACATATTGTCCTTCATAAACATTCACGGTTGAATGTTTCCAAAGTGGAATTGTCATTCTGAGACAGTGTGAGACATGAAAACAAATGAATCTTAAATGGTGACGCTCATTTGATTTTACAGTCAAAATCACACTACATGAGCGAGAAAAGCACAAATTGAACATTTGTCGTACTTTTCACAGTATCTGAAAAAGAAGTCAAATGAAATAATGCTGTCCTTCATACACATTCACATTTGAGTGTTTTTAAAGTGGAATTGTCATTCTGACACAGTGTGACACATAAAAACAAATGAATCTTAAATGGTGACGATCATTTGATTTTACAGTCAAAATCACATTACATGAGCGAGCCACGCACAAATTGAACATTTGTCGTACTTTTCACAGTACCTGAAAAAGAAGTCAAATTAAAACATGTTCTCCTTCATAAACATTCACGGTTGAATGTTTCCAAAGTGGAATTGTCATTCTGAGACAGTGTGACACATGAAAACAAATGAATCTTAAATGGTGACGCTCATTTGATTTTACAGTCAAAATCACACTACATGAGCGAGACAAGCACAAATTGAACATTTGTCGTACTTTTCACAGTATCTGAAAAAGAAGTCAAATTAAAACATGTTGTCCTTCATAAACATTCACAGTTGAATGTTTCCAGAGTGGAATTGTCATTCTGAGACAGTGTGACACATAAAAACAAATAAATCTTAAATGGTGACGCTCATTTGATTTTACAGTCAAAATCACTCTACATGAGCGAGCCACGCACAAACTGAACATTTGTCGTAATTTTCACAGTATCTGAAAAAGAAGTCAAATTAAAACATATTGTCCTTCATAAATATTCACATTTGAGTGTTTCTAAAGTGGAATTGTCATTCTGAGACTGTGACACATAAAAACAAATGAATCTTAAATGGTGACGCTCATTTGATTTTACAGTCAAAATCACACTACATGAGTGATAAGAGCACAACATCAACACTTGTATTTTTCACATTAACTCTAACGGAAGTCCAATTAAACCATGTTGTCCTTCATAAACATTCACATTTGAGTGTTGCTCAGGTGGAATTGTCATTCTGAGACTGTGACACATAAAAACAAATGAATCTTAAACGGTGACGCTCATTTGATTTTACAGTCAAAATCACACTACATGAGCGAGCCACACAAAAACTGAACATTTGTCGTACTTTTCACAGTACCTGAAACAGAAGTCAAATTAAAACATGTTGTCATTCATAAACATTCACGGTTGAATATTTCCAAAGTGGAATTGTCATTCTGAGACTGTGACACATGAAAACAAATGAATCTTAAATGGTGACGCTCATTTGATTTTACAGTCAAAATCACACTACATGAGCGAGCCACGCACAAATTGAACATTTGTCGTACTTTTCACAGTATCTGAAAAAGAAGTCAAATTAAAACATGTTGTCCTTCATAAACATTCACATTTGAGTGTTGCTCAGGTGGAATTGTCATTCTGACACAGTGTGACACATAAAAACAAATGAATCTTAAATGGTGACGATCATTTGATTTTACAGTCAAAATCACACTACATGAGCAAGCCACGCACAAATTGAACATTTGTCGTACTTTTCACAGTATCTGAAAAAGAAGTCAAATTAAAACATGTTCTCCTTCATAAACATTCACATTTGAGTGTTCCTCAGGTGGAATTGTCATTCTGAGACAGTGTGACACATAAAAACAAATGAATCTTAAATGGTGACGATCATTTGATTTTACAGTCAAAATCACACTACATGAGCGAGCCAAACAAAAACTGAACATTTGTCGTACTTTTCACAGTATCTGAAAAAGAAGTCAAATTAAAACATATTGTCCTTCATAAACATTCACGGTTGAGTGTTTCTAAAGTGGAATTGTCATTCTGACACAGTGTGACACATAAAAACAAATGAATCTTAAATGGTGACGATCATTTGATTTTACAGTCAAAATCACATTACATGAGCGAGCCACGCACAAATTGAACATTTGTCGTACTTTTCACAGTATCTGAAAAAGAAGTCAAATGAAATAATACTGTCCTTCATACACATTCACATTTGAGTGTTTCTAAAGTGGAATTGTCATTCTGACACAGTGTGACACATAAAAACAAATGAATCTTAAATGGTGACGCTCATCTGATTTCACAGTCAAAATCACACTACATGAGCAAGACAAGCACAAATTGAACATTTGTCGTGCTTTTCACAGTATCTGAAAAAGAAGTCAAATTAAAACATGTTGTCCTTCATAAACATTCACATTTGAGTATTGCTCAGGTGGAATTGTCATTCTGACACAGTGTGACACATAAAAACAAATGAATCTTAAATGGTGACGATCATTTGATTTTACAGTCAAAATCACACTACATGAGCGAGCCAAACAAAAACTGAACATTTGTCGTACTTTTCACAGTACCTGAAAAAGAAGTCAAATTAAAACATATTGTCCTTCATAAACATTCACGGTTGAATGTTTCCAAAGTGGAATTGTCATTCTGAGACAGTGTGAGACATGAAAACAAATGAATCTTAAATGGTGACGCTCATTTGATTTTACAGTCAAAATCACACTACATGAGCGAGAAAAGCACAAATTGAACATTTGTCGTACTTTTCACAGTATCTGAAAAAGAAGTCAAATGAAATAATGCTGTCCTTCATACACATTCACATTTGAGTGTTTTTAAAGTGGAATTGTCATTCTGACACAGTGTGACACATAAAAACAAATGAATCTTAAATGGTGACGATCATTTGATTTTACAGTCAAAATCACATTACATGAGCGAGCCACGCACAAATTGAACATTTGTCGTACTTTTCACAGTACCTGAAAAAGAAGTCAAATTAAAACATGTTCTCCTTCATAAACATTCACGGTTGAATGTTTCCAAAGTGGAATTGTCATTCTGAGACAGTGTGACACATGAAAACAAATGAATCTTAAATGGTGACGCTCATTTGATTTTACAGTCAAAATCACACTACATGAGCGAGACAAGCACAAATTGAACATTTGTCGTACTTTTCACAGTATCTGAAAAAGAAGTCAAATTAAAACATGTTGTCCTTCATAAACATTCACAGTTGAATGTTTCCAGAGTGGAATTGTCATTCTGAGACAGTGTGACACATAAAAACAAATAAATCTTAAATGGTGACGCTCATTTGATTTTACAGTCAAAATCACTCTACATGAGCGAGCCACGCACAAACTGAACATTTGTCGTAATTTTCACAGTATCTGAAAAAGAAGTCAAATTAAAACATATTGTCCTTCATAAATATTCACATTTGAGTGTTTCTAAAGTGGAATTGTCATTCTGAGACTGTGACACATAAAAACAAATGAATCTTAAATGGTGACGCTCATTTGATTTTACAGTCAAAATCACACTACATGAGTGATAAGAGCACAACATCAACACTTGTATTTTTCACATTAACTCTAACGGAAGTCCAATTAAACCATGTTGTCCTTCATAAACATTCACATTTGAGTGTTGCTCAGGTGGAATTGTCATTCTGAGACTGTGACACATAAAAACAAATGAATCTTAAACGGTGACGCTCATTTGATTTTACAGTCAAAATCACACTACATGAGCGAGCCACACAAAAACTGAACATTTGTCGTACTTTTCACAGTACCTGAAACAGAAGTCAAATTAAAACATGTTGTCATTCATAAACATTCACGGTTGAATATTTCCAAAGTGGAATTGTCATTCTGAGACTGTGACACATGAAAACAAATGAATCTTAAATGGTGACGCTCATTTGATTTTACAGTCAAAATCACACTACATGAGCGAGCCACGCACAAATTGAACATTTGTCGTACTTTTCACAGTATCTGAAAAAGAAGTCAAATTAAAACATGTTGTCCTTCATAAACATTCACATTTGAGTGTTGCTCAGGTGGAATTGTCATTCTGACACAGTGTGACACATAAAAACAAATGAATCTTAAATGGTGACGATCATTTGATTTTACAGTCAAAATCACACTACATGAGCAAGCCACGCACAAATTGAACATTTGTCGTACTTTTCACAGTATCTGAAAAAGAAGTCAAATTAAAACATGTTCTCCTTCATAAACATTCACATTTGAGTGTTCCTCAGGTGGAATTGTCATTCTGAGACAGTGTGACACATAAAAACAAATGAATCTTAAATGGTGACGATCATTTGATTTTACAGTCAAAATCACACTACATGAGCGAGCCAAACAAAAACTGAACATTTGTCGTACTTTTCACAGTATCTGAAAAAGAAGTCAAATTAAAACATATTGTCCTTCATAAACATTCACGGTTGAGTGTTTCTAAAGTGGAATTGTCATTCTGACACAGTGTGACACATAAAAACAAATGAATCTTAAATGGTGACGATCATTTGATTTTACAGTCAAAATCACATTACATGAGCGAGCCACGCACAAATTGAACATTTGTCGTACTTTTCACAGTATCTGAAAAAGAAGTCAAATGAAATAATACTGTCCTTCATACACATTCACATTTGAGTGTTTCTAAAGTGGAATTGTCATTCTGACACAGTGTGACACATAAAAACAAATGAATCTTAAATGGTGACGCTCATCTGATTTCACAGTCAAAATCACACTACATGAGCAAGACAAGCACAAATTGAACATTTGTCGTGCTTTTCACAGTATCTGAAAAAGAAGTCAAATGAAATAATGCTGTCCTTCATACACATTCACATTTGAGTGTTTCTAAAGTGGAATTGTCATTCTGTCACAGTGTGACACATAAAAACAAATGAATCTTAAATGGTGACGATCATTTGATTTTGCAGTCAAAATCACACTACATGAGCGAGCCACGCACAAATTGAACATTTGTCGTACTTTTCACAGTATCTGAAAAAGAAGTCAAATTAAAACATGTTGTCCTTCATAAACATTCACATTTGAGTGTTGCTCAGGTGGAATTGTCATTCTGACACAGTGTGACACATAAAAACAAATGAATCTTAAATGGTGACGATCATTTGATTTTACAGTCAAAATCACACTACATGAGCGAGCCAAACAAAAACTGAACATTTGTCGTACTTTTCACAGTACCTGAAAAAGAAGTCAAATTAAAACATATTGTCCTTCATAAACATTCACGGTTGAGTGTTTCTAAAGTGGAATTGTCATTCTGACACAGTGTGACACATAAAAACAAATGAATCTTAAATGGTGACGATCATTTGATTTTACAGTCAAAATCACATTACATGAGCGAGCCATGCACAAATTGAACATTTGTCGTACTTTTCACAGTATCTGAAAAAGAAGTCAAATGAAATAATACTGTCCTTCATACACATTCACATTTGAGTGTTTCTAAAGTGGAATTGTCATTCTGACACAGTGTGACACATAAAAACAAATGAATCTTAAATGGTGACGCTCATCTGATTTCACAGTCAAAATCACACTACATGAGCAAGACAAGCACAAATTGAACATTTGTCGTGCTTTTCACAGTATCTGAAAAAGAAGTCAAATGAAATAATGCTGTCCTTCATACACATTCACATTTGAGTGTTTCTAAAGTGGAATTGTCATTCTGTCACAGTGTGACACATAAAAACAAATGAATCTTAAATGGTGACGATCATTTGATTTTGCAGTCAAAATCACACTACATGAGCGAGCCACGCACAAATTGAACATTTGTCGTACTTTTCACAGTATCTGAAAAAGAAGTCAAATTAAAACATGTTGTCCTTCATAAACATTCACATTTGAGTGTTGCTCAGGTGGAATTGTCATTCTGACACAGTGTGACACATAAAAACAAATGAATCTTAAATGGTGACGATCATTTGATTTTACAGTCAAAATCACACTACATGAGCGAGCCAAACAAAAACTGAACATTTGTCGTACTTTTCACAGTACCTGAAAAAGAAGTCAAATTAAAACATATTGTCCTTCATAAACATTCACGGTTGAATGTTTCCAAAGTGGAATTGTCATTCTGAGACAGTGTGACACATGAAAACAAATGAATCTTAAATGGTGACGCTCATTTGATTTTACAGTCAAAATCACACTACATGAGCGAGAAAAGCACAAATTGAACATTTGTCGTACTTTTCACAGTATCTGAAAAAGAAGTCAAATGAAATAATACTGTCCTTCATACACATTCACATTTGAGTGTCTCTAAAGTGGAATTGTCATTCTGACACAGTGTGACACATAAAAACAAATGAATCTTAAATGGTGACGATCATTTGATTTTACAGTCAAAATCACATTACATGAGCGAGCCACGCACAAATTGAACATTTGTCGTACTTTTCACAGTATCTGAAAAAGAAGTCAAATTAAAACATGTTCTCCTTCATAAACATTCACATTTGAGTGTTGCTCAGGTGGAATTGTCATTCTGAGACAGTGTGACACATAAAAACAAATGAATCTTAAATGGTGACGATCATTTGATTTTACAGTCAAAATCACACTACATGAGCGAGCCACGCACAAATTGAACATTTGTCGTACTTTTCACAGTATCTGAAAAAGAAGTCAAATTAAAACATGTTCTCCTTCATAAACATTCACATTTGAGTGTTCCTCAGGTGGAATTGTCATTCTGAGACAGTGTGACACATAAAAACAAATGAATCTTAAATGGTGACGATCATTTGATTTTACAGTCAAAATCACACTACATGAGCGAGCCAAACAAAAACTGAACATTTGTCGTACTTTTCACAGTACCTGAAAAAGAAGTCAAATTAAAACATATTGTCCTTCATAAACATTCACGGTTGAATGTTTCCAAAGTGGAATTGTCATTCTGAGACAGTGTGACACATGAAAACAAATGAATCTTAAATGGTGACGCTCATTTGATTTTACAGTCAAAATCACACTACATGAGCGAGCCACGCACAAATTGAACATTTGTCGTACTTTTCACAGTATCTGAAAAAGAAGTCAAATTAAAACATGTTGTCCTTCATAAACATTCACATTTGAGTGTTGCTCAGGTGGAATTGTCATTCTGACACAGTGTGACACATAAAAACAAATGAATCTTAAATGGTGACGATCATTTGATTTTACAGTCAAAATCACACTACATGAGCGAGCCAAACAAAAACTGAACATTTGTCGTACTTTTCACAGTACCTGAAAAAGAAGTCAAATTAAAACATATTGTCCTTCATAAACATTCACGGTTGAATGTTTCCAAAGTGGAATTGTCATTCTGAGACAGTGTGACACATGAAAACAAATGAATCTTAAATGGTGACGCTCATTTGATTTTACAGTCAAAATCACACTACATGAGCGAGCCACGCACAAATTGAACATTTGTCGTACTTTTCACAGTATCTGAAAAAGAAGTCAAATTAAAACATGTTGTCCTTCATAAACATTCACATTTGAGTGTTGCTCAGGTGGAATTGTCATTCTGACACAGTGTGACACATAAAAACAAATGAATCTTAAATGGTGACGCTCATTTGATTTTACAGTCAAAATCACACTACATGAGCGAGCCACGCACAAATTGAACATTTGTCATACTTTTCATAGTACCTGAAAAAGAAGTCAAATTAAGACATATTGTCCTTCATAAACATTCACGGTTGAATGTTTCCAAAGTGGAATTGTCATTCTGAGACAGTGTGACACATGAAAACAAATGAATCTTAAATGGTGACGATCATTTGATTTTACAGTCAAAATCACACTACATGAGCGAGCCACGCACAAATTGAACATTTGTCGTACTTTTCACAGTACCTGAAAAAGAAGTCAAATTAAAACATGTTCTCCTTCATAAACATTCACATTTGAGTGTTCCTCAGGTGGAATTGTCATTCTGAGACAGTGTGACACATAAAAACAAATGAATCTTAAATGGTGACGATCATTTGATTTTACAGTCAAAATCACACTACATGAGCGAGCCAAACAAAAACTGAACATTTGTCGTACTTTTCACAGTACCTGAAAAAGAAGTCAAATTAAAACATATTGTCCTCCATAAACATTCACGGTTGAATGTTTCCAAAGTGGAATTGTCATTCTGAGACAGGGTGACACATGAAAACAAATGAATCTTAAATGGTGACGCTCATTTGATTTTACAGTCAAAATCACACTACATGAGCGAGCCACGCACAAATTGAACATTTGTCGTACTTTTCACAGTATCTGAAAAAGAAGTCAAATTAAAACATGTTGTCCTTCATAAACATTCACATTTGAGTGTTGCTCAGGTGGATTTGTCATTCTGACACAGTGTGACACATAAAAACAAATGAATCTTAAATGGTGACGCTCATTTGATTTTACAGTCAAAATCACACTACATGAGCGAGCCACGCACAAATTGAACATTTGTCATACTTTTCATAGTACCTGAAAAAGAAGTCAAATTAAGACATATTGTCCTTCATAAACATTCACGGTTGAATGTTTCCAAAGTGGAATTGTCATTCTGAGACAGTGTGACACATGAAAACAAATGAATCTTAAATGGTGACGATCATTTGATTTTACAGTCAAAATCACACTACATGAGCGAGCCACGCACAAATTGAACATTTGTCGTACTTTTCACAGTACCTGAAAAAGAAGTCAAATTAAAACATGTTCTCCTTCATAAACATTCACATTTGAGTGTTCCTCAGGTGGAATTGTCATTCTGAGACAGTGTGACACATAAAAACAAATGAATCTTAAATGGTGACGATCATTTGATTTTACAGTCAAAATCACACTACATGAGCGAGCCAAACAAAAACTGAACATTTGTCGTACTTTTCACAGTACCTGAAAAAGAAGTCAAATTAAAACATATTGTCCTCCATAATCATTCACGGTTGAATGTTTCCAAAGTGGAATTGTCATTCTGAGACAGGGTGACACATGAAAACAAATGAATCTTAAATGGTGACGCTCATTTGATTTTACAGTCAAAATCACACTACATGAGCGAGCCACGCACAAATTGAACATTTGTCGTACTTTTCACAGTATCTGAAAAAGAAGTCAAATTAAAACATGTTGTCCTTCATAAACATTCACATTTGAGTGTTGCTCAGGTGGATTTGTCATTCTGACACAGTGTGACACATAAAAACAAATGAATCTTAAATGGTGACGCTCATTTGATTTTACAGTCAAAATCACACTACATGAGCGAGCCACGCACAAATTGAACATTTGTCATACTTTTCATAGTACCTGAAAAAGAAGTCAAATTAAGACATATTGTCCTTCATAAACATTCACGGTTGAATGTTTCCAAAGTGGAATTGTCATTCTGAGACAGTGTGACACATGAAAACAAATGAATCTTAAATGGTGACGCTCATTTGATTTTACAGTCAAAATCACATTACATGAGCGAGCCACGCACAAATTGAACATTTGTCGTACTTTTCACAGTATCTGAAAAAGAAGTCAAATTAAAACATGTTCTCCTTCATAAACATTCACATTTGAGTGTTGCTCAGGTGGAATTGTCATTCTGAGACAGTGTGACACATAAAAACAAATGAATCTTAAATGGTGACGATCATTTGATTTTACAGTCAAAATCACACTACATGAGCGAGCCACGCACAAATTGAACATTTGTCGTACTTTTCACAGTATCTGAAAAAGAAGTCAAATTAAAACATGTTCTCCTTCATAAACATTCACATTTGAGTGTTCCTCAGGTGGAATTGTCATTCTGAGACAGTGTGACACATAAAAACAAATGAATCTTAAATGGTGACGATCATTTGATTTTACAGTCAAAATCACACTACATGAGCGAGCCACGCACAAATTGAACATTTGTCGTACTTTTCACAGTATCTGAAAAAGAAGTCAAATTAAAACATATTGTCCTTCATAAACATTCACGGTTGAGTGTTTCTAAAGTGGAATTGTCATTCTGACACAGTGTGACACATAAAAACAAATGAATCTTAAATGGTGACGATCATTTGATTTTACAGTCAAAATCACATTACATGAGCGAGCCACGCACAAATTGAACATTTGTCGTACTTTTCACAGTATCTGAAAAAGAAGTCAAATGAAATAATACTGTCCTTCATACACATTCACATTTGAGTGTTTCTAAAGTGGAATTGTCATTCTGACACAGTGTGACACATAAAAACAAATGAATCTTAAATGGTGACGATCATTTGATTTTACAGTCAAAATCACATTACATGAGCGAGCCACGCACAAATTGAACATTTGTCGTACTTTTCACAGTATCTGAAAAAGAAGTCAAATTAAAACATGTTCTCCTTCATAAACATTCACATTTGAGTGTTGCTCAGGTGGAATTGTCATTCTGAGACAGTGTGACACATAAAAACAAATGAATCTTAAATGGTGACGATCATTTGATTTTACAGTCAAAATCACACTACATGAGCGAGCCACGCACAAATTGAACATTTGTCGTACTTTTCACAGTATCTGAAAAAGAAGTCAAATTAAAACATGTTCTCCTTCATAAACATTCACATTTGAGTGTTCCTCAGGTGGAATTGTCATTCTGAGACAGTGTGACACATAAAAACAAATGAATCTTAAATGGTGACGATCATTTGATTTTACAGTCAAAATCACACTACATGAGCGAGCCAAACAAAAACTGAACATTTGTCGTACTTTTCACAGTACCTGAAAAAGAAGTCAAATTAAAACATATTGTCCTTCATAAACATTCACAGTTGAATGTTTCCAAAGTGGAATTGTCATTCTGAGACAGTGTGACACATGAAAACAAATGAATCTTAAATGGTGACGCTCATTTGATTTTACAGTCAAAATCACACTACATGAGCGAGCCACGCACAAATTGAACATTTGTCATACTTTTCACAGTATCTGAAAAAGAAGTCAAATTAAAACATGTTGTCCTTCATAAACATTCACATTTGAGTGTTGCTCAGGTGGAATTGTCATTCTGACACAGTGTGACACATAAAAACAAATGAATCTTAAATGGTGACGCTCATTTGATTTTACAGTCAAAATCACACTACATGAGCGAGCCACGCACAAATTGAACATTTGTCATACTTTTCATAGTACCTGAAAAAGAAGTCAAATTAAGACATATTGTCCTTCATAAACATTCACGGTTGAATGTTTCCAAAGTGGAATTGTCATTCTGAGACAGTGTGACACATGAAAACAAATGAATCTTAAATGGTGACGATCATTTGATTTTACAGTCAAAATCACACTACATGAGCGAGCCACGCACAAATTGAACATTTGTCGTACTTTTCACAGTATCTGAAAAAGAAGTCAAATTAAAACATGTTCTCCTTCATAAACATTCACATTTGAGTGTTCCTCAGGTGGAATTGTCATTCTGAGACAGTGTGACACATAAAAACAAATGAATCTTAAATGGTGACGATCATTTGATTTTACAGTCAAAATCACACTACATGAGCGAGCCAAACAAAAACTGAACATTTGTCGTACTTTTCACAGTACCTGAAAAAGAAGTCAAATTAAAACATATTGTCCTCCATAAACATTCACGGTTGAATGTTTCCAAAGTGGAATTGTCATTCTGAGACAGGGTGACACATGAAAACAAATGAATCTTAAATGGTGACGCTCATTTGATTTTACAGTCAAAATCACACTACATGAGCGAGCCACGCACAAATTGAACATTTGTCGTACTTTTCACAGTATCTGAAAAAGAAGTCAAATTAAAACATGTTGTCCTTCATAAACATTCACATTTGAGTGTTGCTCAGGTGGATTTGTCATTCTGACACAGTGTGACACATAAAAACAAATGAATCTTAAATGGTGACGCTCATTTGATTTTACAGTCAAAATCACACTACATGAGCGAGCCACGCACAAATTGAACATTTGTCATACTTTTCATAGTACCTGAAAAAGAAGTCAAATTAAGACATATTGTCCTTCATAAACATTCACGGTTGAATGTTTCCAAAGTGGAATTGTCATTCTGAGACAGTGTGACACATGAAAACAAATGAATCTTAAATGGTGACGCTCATTTGATTTTACAGTCAAAATCACATTACATGAGCGAGCCACGCACAAATTGAACATTTGTCGTACTTTTCACAGTATCTGAAAAAGAAGTCAAATTAAAACATGTTCTCCTTCATAAACATTCACATTTGAGTGTTGCTCAGGTGGAATTGTCATTCTGAGACAGTGTGACACATAAAAACAAATGAATCTTAAATGGTGACGATCATTTGATTTTACAGTCAAAATCACACTACATGAGCGAGCCACGCACAAATTGAACATTTGTCGTACTTTTCACAGTATCTGAAAAAGAAGTCAAATTAAAACATGTTCTCCTTCATAAACATTCACATTTGAGTGTTCCTCAGGTGGAATTGTCATTCTGAGACAGTGTGACACATAAAAACAAATGAATCTTAAATGGTGACGATCATTTGATTTTACAGTCAAAATCACACTACATGAGCGAGCCAAACAAAAACTGAACATTTGTCGTACTTTTCACAGTACCTGAAAAAGAAGTCAAATTAAAACATATTGTCCTTCATAAACATTCACGGTTGAGTGTTTCTAAAGTGGAATTGTCATTCTGACACAGTGTGACACATAAAAACAAATGAATCTTAAATGGTGACGATCATTTGATTTTACAGTCAAAATCACATTACATGAGCGAGCCACGCACAAATTGAACATTTGTCGTACTTTTCACAGTATCTGAAAAAGAAGTCAAATGAAATAATACTGTCCTTCATACACATTCACATTTGAGTGTTTCTAAAGTGGAATTGTCATTCTGACACAGTGTGACACATAAAAACAAATGAATCTTAAATGGTGACGCTCATCTGATTTCACAGTCAAAATCACACTACATGAGCAAGACAAGCACAAATTGAACATTTGTTGTGCTTTTCACAGTATCTGAAAAAGAAGTCAAATGAAATAATGCTGTCCTTCATACACATTCACATTTGAGTGTTTCTAAAGTGGAATTGTCATTCTGTCACAGTGTGACACATAAAAACAAATGAATCTTAAATGGTGACGATCATTTGATTTTACAGTCAAAATCACACTACATGAGCGAGCCACGCACAAATTGAACATTTGTCGTACTTTTCACAGTATCTGAAAAAGAAGTCAAATTAAAACATGTTCTCCTTCATAAACATTCACATTTGAGTTTTGCTCAGGTGGAATTGTCATTCTGAGACAGTGTGACACATAAAAACAAATGAATCTTAAATGTTGACGATCATTTGATTTTACAGTCAAAATCACACTACATGAGCGAGCCACGCACAAATTGAACATTTGTCGTACTTTTCACAGTATCTGAAAAAGAAGTCAAATTAAAACATGTTCTCCTTCATAAACATTCACATTTGAGTGTTCCTCAGGTGGAATTGTCATTCTGAGACAGTGTGACACATAAAAACAAATGAATCTTAAATGGTGACGATCATTTGATTTTACAGTCAAAATCACACTACATGAGCGAGCCAAACAAAAACTGAACATTTGTCGTACTTTTCACAGTACCTGAAAAAGAAGTCAAATTAAAACATATTGTCCTTCATAAACATTCACGGTTGAATGTTTCCAAAGTGGAATTGTCATTCTGAGACAGTGTGACACATGAAAACAAATGAATCTTAAATGGTGACGCTCATTTGATTTTACAGTCAAAATCACACTACATGAGCGAGCCACGCACAAATTGAACATTTGTCATACTTTTCACAGTATCTGAAAAAGAAGTCAAATTAAAACATGTTGTCCTTCATAAACATTCACATTTGAGTGTTGCTCAGGTGGAATTGTCATTCTGACACAGTGTGACACATAAAAACAAATGAATCTTAAATGGTGACGCTCATTTGATTTTACAGTCAAAATCACACTACATGAGCGAGCCACGCACAAATTGAACATTTGTCATACTTTTCATAGTACCTGAAAAAGAAGTCAAATTAAGACATATTGTCCTTCATAAACATTCACGGTTGAATGTTTCCAAAGTGGAATTGTCATTCTGAGACAGTGTGACACATGAAAACAAATGAATCTTAAATGGTGACGATCATTTGATTTTACAGTCAAAATCACACTACATGAGCGAGCCACGCACAAATTGAACATTTGTCGTACTTTTCACAGTATCTGAAAAAGAAGTCAAATTAAAACATGTTCTCCTTCATAAACATTCACATTTGAGTGTTCCTCAGGTGGAATTGTCATTCTGAGACAGTGTGACACATAAAAACAAATGAATCTTAAATGGTGACGATCATTTGATTTTACAGTCAAAATCACACTACATGAGCGAGCCAAACAAAAACTGAACATTTGTCGTACTTTTCACAGTACCTGAAAAAGAAGTCAAATTAAAACATATTGTCCTCCATAAACATTCACGGTTGAATGTTTCCAAAGTGGAATTGTCATTCTGAGACAGGGTGACACATGAAAACAAATGAATCTTAAATGGTGACGCTCATTTGATTTTACAGTCAAAATCACACTACATGAGCGAGCCACGCACAAATTGAACATTTGTCGTACTTTTCACAGTATCTGAAAAAGAAGTCAAATTAAAACATGTTGTCCTTCATAAACATTCACATTTGAGTGTTGCTCAGGTGGATTTGTCATTCTGACACAGTGTGACACATAAAAACAAATGAATCTTAAATGGTGACGCTCATTTGATTTTACAGTCAAAATCACACTACATGAGCGAGCCACGCACAAATTGAACATTTGTCATACTTTTCATAGTACCTGAAAAAGAAGTCAAATTAAGACATATTGTCCTTCATAAACATTCACGGTTGAATGTTTCCAAAGTGGAATTGTCATTCTGAGACAGTGTGACACATGAAAACAAATGAATCTTAAATGGTGACGCTCATTTGATTTTACAGTCAAAATCACATTACATGAGCGAGCCACGCACAAATTGAACATTTGTCGTACTTTTCACAGTATCTGAAAAAGAAGTCAAATTAAAACATGTTCTCCTTCATAAACATTCACATTTGAGTGTTGCTCAGGTGGAATTGTCATTCTGAGACAGTGTGACACATAAAAACAAATGAATCTTAAATGGTGACGATCATTTGATTTTACAGTCAAAATCACACTACATGAGCGAGCCACGCACAAATTGAACATTTGTCGTACTTTTCACAGTATCTGAAAAAGAAGTCAAATTAAAACATGTTGTCCTTCATAAACATTCACATTTGAGTGTTCCTCAGGTGGAATTGTCATTCTGAGACAGTGTGACACATAAAAACAAATGAATCTTAAATGGTGACGATCATTTGATTTTACAGTCAAAATCACACTACATGAGCGAGCCAAACAAAAACTGAACATTTGTCGTACTTTTCACAGTACCTGAAAAAGAAGTCAAATTAAAACATATTGTCCTTCATAAACATTCACATTTGAGTGTTCCTCAGGTGGAATTGTCATTCTGAGACAGTGTGACACATAAAAACAAATGAATCTTAAATGGTGACGATCATTTGATTTTACAGTCAAAATCACACTACATGAGCGAGCCAAACAAAAACTGAACATTTGTCGTACTTTTCACAGTACCTGAAAAAGAAGTCAAATTAAAACATATTGTCCTTCATAAACATTCACGGTTGAGTGTTTCTAAAGTGGAATTGTCATTCTGACACAGTGTGACACATAAAAACAAATGAATCTTAAATGGTGACGATCATTTGATTTTACAGTCAAAATCACATTACATGAGCGAGCCACGCACAAATTGAACATTTGTCGTACTTTTCACAGTATCTGAAAAAGAAGTCAAATTAAAACATGTTCTCCTTCATAAACATTCACATTTGAGTGTTCCTCAGGTGGAATTGTCATTCTGAGACAGTGTGACACATAAAAACAAATGAATCTTAAATGGTGACGATCATTTGATTTTACAGTCAAAATCACACTACATGAGCGAGCCAAACAAAAACTGAACATTTGTCGTACTTTTCACAGTACCTGAAAAAGAAGTCAAATTAAAACATATTGTCCTTCATAAACATTCACGGTTGAATGTTTCCAAAGTGGAATTGTCATTCTGAGACAGTGTGACACATGAAAACAAATGAATCTTAAATGGTGACGCTCATTTGATTTTACAGTCAAAATCACACTACATGAGCGAGCCACGCACAAATTGAACATTTGTCATACTTTTCACAGTATCTGAAAAAGAAGTCAAATTAAAACATGTTGTCCTTCATAAACATTCACATTTGAGTGTTGCTCAGGTGGAATTGTCATTCTGACACAGTGTGACACATAAAAACAAATGAATCTTAAATGGTGACGCTCATTTGATTTTACAGTCAAAATCACACTACATGAGCGAGCCACGCACAAATTGAACATTTGTCATACTTTTCATAGTACCTGAAAAAGAAGTCAAATTAAGACATATTGTCCTTCATAAACATTCACGGTTGAATGTTTCCAAAGTGGAATTGTCATTCTGAGACAGTGTGACACATGAAAACAAATGAATCTTAAATGGTGACGATCATTTGATTTTACAGTCAAAATCACACTACATGAGCGAGCCACGCACAAATTGAACATTTGTCGTACTTTTCACAGTATCTGAAAAAGAAGTCAAATTAAAACATGTTCTCCTTCATAAACATTCACATTTGAGTGTTCCTCAGGTGGAATTGTCATTCTGAGACAGTGTGACACATAAAAACAAATGAATCTTAAATGGTGACGATCATTTGATTTTACAGTCAAAATCACACTACATGAGCGAGCCAAACAAAAACTGAACATTTGTCGTACTTTTCACAGTACCTGAAAAAGAAGTCAAATTAAAACATATTGTCCTCCATAAACATTCACGGTTGAATGTTTCCAAAGTGGAATTGTCATTCTGAGACAGGGTGACACATGAAAACAAATGAATCTTAAATGGTGACGCTCATTTGATTTTACAGTCAAAATCACACTACATGAGCGAGCCACGCACAAATTGAACATTTGTCGTACTTTTCACAGTATCTGAAAAAGAAGTCAAATTAAAACATGTTGTCCTTCATAAACATTCACATTTGAGTGTTGCTCAGGTGGATTTGTCATTCTGACACAGTGTGACACATAAAAACAAATGAATCTTAAATGGTGACGCTCATTTGATTTTACAGTCAAAATCACACTACATGAGCGAGCCACGCACAAATTGAACATTTGTCATACTTTTCATAGTACCTGAAAAAGAAGTCAAATTAAGACATATTGTCCTTCATAAACATTCACGGTTGAATGTTTCCAAAGTGGAATTGTCATTCTGAGACAGTGTGACACATGAAAACAAATGAATCTTAAATGGAGACGCTCATTTGATTTTACAGTCAAAATCACATTACATGAGCGAGCCACGCACAAATTGAACATTTGTCGTACTTTTCACAGTATCTGAAAAAGAAGTCAAATTAAAACATGTTCTCCTTCATAAACATTCACATTTGAGTGTTGCTCAGGTGGAATTGTCATTCTGAGACAGTGTGACACATAAAAACAAATGAATCTTAAATGGTGACGATCATTTGATTTTACAGTCAAAATCACACTACATGAGCGAGCCACGCACAAATTGAACATTTGTCGTACTTTTCACAGTATCTGAAAAAGAAGTCAAATTAAAACATGTTCTCCTTCATAAACATTCACATTTGAGTGTTCCTCAGGTGGAATTGTCATTCTGAGACAGTGTGACACATAAAAACAAATGAATCTTAAATGGTGACGATCATTTGATTTTACAGTCAAAATCACACTACATGAGCGAGCCAAACAAAAACTGAACATTTGTCGTACTTTTCACAGTACCTGAAAAAGAAGTCAAATTAAAACATATTGTCCTTCATAAACATTCACATTTGAGTGTTCCTCAGGTGGAATTGTCATTCTGAGACAGTGTGACACATAAAAACAAATGAATCTTAAATGGTGACGATCATTTGATTTTACAGTCAAAATCACACTACATGAGCGAGCCAAACAAAAACTGAACATTTGTCGTACTTTTCACAGTACCTGAAAAAGAAGTCAAATTAAAACATATTGTCCTTCATAAACATTCACGGTTGAGTGTTTCTAAAGTGGAATTGTCATTCTGACACAGTGTGACACATAAAAACAAATGAATCTTAAATGGTGACGATCATTTGATTTTACAGTCAAAATCACACTACATGAGCGAGCCAAACAAAAACTGAACATTTGTCGTACTTTTCACAGTACCTGAAAAAGAAGTCAAATTAAAACATATTGTCCTTCATAAACATTCACGGTTGAATGTTTCCAAAGTGGAATTGTCATTCTGAGACAGTGTGACACATGAAAACAAATGAATCTTAAATGGTGACGCTCATTTGATTTTACAGTCAAAATCACACTACATGAGCGAGCCACGCACAAATTGAACATTTGTCATACTTTTCACAGTATCTGAAAAAGAAGTCAAATTAAAACATGTTGTCCTTCATAAACATTCACATTTGAGTGTTGCTCAGGTGGAATTGTCATTCTGACACAGTGTGACACATAAAAACAAATGAATCTTAAATGGTGACGCTCATTTGATTTTACAGTCAAAATCACACTACATGAGCGAGCCACGCACAAATTGAACATTTGTCATACTTTTCATAGTACCTGAAAAAGAAGTCAAATTAAGACATATTGTCCTTCATAAACATTCACGGTTGAATGTTTCCAAAGTGGAATTGTCATTCTGAGACAGTGTGACACATGAAAACAAATGAATCTTAAATGGTGACGATCATTTGATTTTACAGTCAAAATCACACTACATGAGCGAGCCACGCACAAATTGAACATTTGTCGTACTTTTCACAGTATCTGAAAAAGAAGTCAAATTAAAACATGTTCTCCTTCATAAACATTCACATTTGAGTGTTCCTCAGGTGGAATTGTCATTCTGAGACAGTGTGACACATAAAAACAAATGAATCTTAAATGGTGACGATCATTTGATTTTACAGTCAAAATCACACTACATGAGCGAGCCAAACAAAAACTGAACATTTGTCGTACTTTTCACAGTACCTGAAAAAGAAGTCAAATTAAAACATATTGTCCTCCATAAACATTCACGGTTGAATGTTTCCAAAGTGGAATTGTCATTCTGAGACAGGGTGACACATGAAAACAAATGAATCTTAAATGGTGACGCTCATTTGATTTTACAGTCAAAATCACACTACATGAGCGAGCCACGCACAAATTGAACATTTGTCGTACTTTTCACAGTATCTGAAAAAGAAGTCAAATTAAAACATGTTGTCCTTCATAAACATTCACATTTGAGTGTTGCTCAGGTGGATTTGTCATTCTGACACAGTGTGACACATAAAAACAAATGAATCTTAAATGGTGACGCTCATTTGATTTTACAGTCAAAATCACACTACATGAGCGAGCCACGCACAAATTGAACATTTGTCATACTTTTCATAGTACCTGAAAAAGAAGTCAAATTAAGACATATTGTCCTTCATAAACATTCACGGTTGAATGTTTCCAAAGTGGAATTGTCATTCTGAGACAGTGTGACACATGAAAACAAATGAATCTTAAATGGTGACGCTCATTTGATTTTACAGTCAAAATCACATTACATGAGCGAGCCACGCACAAATTGAACATTTGTCGTACTTTTCACAGTATCTGAAAAAGAAGTCAAATTAAAACATGTTCTCCTTCATAAACATTCACATTTGAGTGTTGCTCAGGTGGAATTGTCATTCTGAGACAGTGTGACACATAAAAACAAATGAATCTTAAATGGTGACGATCATTTGATTTTACAGTCAAAATCACACTACATGAGCGAGCCACGCACAAATTGAACATTTGTCGTACTTTTCACAGTATCTGAAAAAGAAGTCAAATTAAAACATGTTCTCCTTCATAAACATTCACATTTGAGTGTTCCTCAGGTGGAATTGTCATTCTGAGACAGTGTGACACATAAAAACAAATGAATCTTAAATGGTGACGATCATTTGATTTTACAGTCAAAATCACACTACATGAGCGAGCCAAACAAAAACTGAACATTTGTCGTACTTTTCACAGTACCTGAAAAAGAAGTCAAATTAAAACATATTGTCCTTCATAAACATTCACATTTGAGTGTTCCTCAGGTGGAATTGTCATTCTGAGACAGTGTGACACATAAAAACAAATGAATCTTAAATGGTGACGATCATTTGATTTTACAGTCAAAATCACACTACATGAGCGAGCCAAACAAAAACTGAACATTTGTCGTACTTTTCACAGTACCTGAAAAAGAAGTCAAATTAAAACATATTGTCCTTCATAAACATTCACGGTTGAGTGTTTCTAAAGTGGAATTGTCATTCTGACACAGTGTGACACATAAAAACAAATGAATCTTAAATGGTGACGATCATTTGATTTTACAGTCAAAATCACATTACATGAGCGAGCCACGCACAAATTGAACATTTGTCGTACTTTTCACAGTATCTGAAAAAGAAGTCAAATGAAATAATACTGTCCTTCATACACATTCACATTTGAGTGTTTCTAAAGTGGAATTGTCATTCTGACACAGTGTGACACATAAAAACAAATGAATCTTAAATGGTGACGCTCATCTGATTTCACAGTCAAAATCACACTACATGAGCAAGACAAGCACAAATTGAACATTTGTTGTGCTTTTCACAGTATCTGAAAAAGAAGTCAAATGAAATAATGCTGTCCTTCATACACATTCACATTTGAGTGTTTCTAAAGTGGAATTGTCATTCTGTCACAGTGTGACACATAAAAACAAATGAATCTTAAATGGTGACGATCATTTGATTTTACAGTCAAAATCACACTACATGAGCGAGCCACGCACAAATTGAACATTTGTCGTACTTTTCACAGTATCTGAAAAAGAAGTCAAATTAAAACATGTTCTCCTTCATAAACATTCACATTTGAGTGTTGCTCAGGTGGAATTGTCATTCTGAGACAGTGTGACACATAAAAACAAATGAATCTTAAATGGTGACGATCATTTGATTTTACAGTCAAAATCACACTACATGAGCGAGCCACGCACAAATTGAACATTTGTCGTACTTTTCACAGTATCTGAAAAAGAAGTCAAATTAAAACATGTTCTCCTTCATAAACATTCACATTTGAGTGTTCCTCAGGTGGAATTGTCATTCTGAGACAGTGTGACACATAAAAACAAATGAATCTTAAATGGTGACGATCATTTGATTTTACAGTCAAAATCACACTACATGAGCGAGCCAAACAAAAACTGAACATTTGTCGTACTTTTCACAGTACCTGAAAAAGAAGTCAAATTAAGACATATTGTCCTTCATAAACATTCACGGTTGAATGTTTCCAAAGTGGAATTGTCATTCTGAGACAGTGTGACACATGAAAACAAATGAATCTTAAATGGTGACGCTCATTTGATTTTACAGTCAAAATCACATTACATGAGCGAGCCACGCACAAATTGAACATTTGTCGTACTTTTCACAGTATCTGAAAAAGAAGTCAAATTAAAACATGTTCTCCTTCATAAACATTCACATTTGAGTGTTGCTCAGGTGGAATTGTCATTCTGAGACAGTGTGACACATAAAAACAAATGAATCTTAAATGGTGACGATCATTTGATTTTACAGTCAAAATCACACTACATGAGCGAGCCACGCACAAATTGAACATTTGTCGTACTTTTCACAGTATCTGAAAAAGAAGTCAAATTAAAACATGTTCTCCTTCATAAACATTCACATTTGAGTGTTCCTCAGGTGGAATTGTCATTCTGAGACAGTGTGACACATAAAAACAAATGAATCTTAAATGGTGACGATCATTTGATTTTACAGTCAAAATCACACTACATGAGCGAGCCAAACAAAAACTGAACATTTGTCGTACTTTTCACAGTACCTGAAAAAGAAGTCAAATTAAAACATATTGTCCTTCATAAACATTCACATTTGAGTGTTCCTCAGGTGGAATTGTCATTCTGAGACAGTGTGACACATAAAAACAAATGAATCTTAAATGGTGACGATCATTTGATTTTACAGTCAAAATCACACTACATGAGCGAGCCAAACAAAAACTGAACATTTGTCGTACTTTTCACAGTACCTGAAAAAGAAGTCAAATTAAAACATATTGTCCTTCATAAACATTCACGGTTGAGTGTTTCTAAAGTGGAATTGTCATTCTGACACAGTGTGACACATAAAAACAAATGAATCTTAAATGGTGACGATCATTTGATTTTACAGTCAAAATCACACTACATGAGCGAGCCAAACAAAAACTGAACATTTGTCGTACTTTTCACAGTACCTGAAAAAGAAGTCAAATTAAAACATATTGTCCTTCATAAACATTCACGGTTGAATGTTTCCAAAGTGGAATTGTCATTCTGAGACAGTGTGACACATGAAAACAAATGAATCTTAAATGGTGACGCTCATTTGATTTTACAGTCAAAATCACACTACATGAGCGAGCCACGCACAAATTGAACATTTGTCATACTTTTCACAGTATCTGAAAAAGAAGTCAAATTAAAACATGTTGTCCTTCATAAACATTCACATTTGAGTGTTGCTCAGGTGGAATTGTCATTCTGACACAGTGTGACACATAAAAACAAATGAATCTTAAATGGTGACGCTCATTTGATTTTACAGTCAAAATCACACTACATGAGCGAGCCACGCACAAATTGAACATTTGTCATACTTTTCATAGTACCTGAAAAAGAAGTCAAATTAAGACATATTGTCCTTCATAAACATTCACGGTTGAATGTTTCCAAAGTGGAATTGTCATTCTGAGACAGTGTGACACATGAAAACAAATGAATCTTAAATGGTGACGATCATTTGATTTTACAGTCAAAATCACACTACATGAGCGAGCCACGCACAAATTGAACATTTGTCGTACTTTTCACAGTATCTGAAAAAGAAGTCAAATTAAAACATGTTCTCCTTCATAAACATTCACATTTGAGTGTTCCTCAGGTGGAATTGTCATTCTGAGACAGTGTGACACATAAAAACAAATGAATCTTAAATGGTGACGATCATTTGATTTTACAGTCAAAATCACACTACATGAGCGAGCCAAACAAAAACTGAACATTTGTCGTACTTTTCACAGTACCTGAAAAAGAAGTCAAATTAAAACATATTGTCCTCCATAAACATTCACGGTTGAATGTTTCCAAAGTGGAATTGTCATTCTGAGACAGGGTGACACATGAAAACAAATGAATCTTAAATGGTGACGCTCATTTGATTTTACAGTCAAAATCACACTACATGAGCGAGCCACGCACAAATTGAACATTTGTCGTACTTTTCACAGTATCTGAAAAAGAAGTCAAATTAAAACATGTTGTCCTTCATAAACATTCACATTTGAGTGTTGCTCAGGTGGATTTGTCATTCTGACACAGTGTGACACATAAAAACAAATGAATCTTAAATGGTGACGCTCATTTGATTTTACAGTCAAAATCACACTACATGAGCGAGCCACGCACAAATTGAACATTTGTCATACTTTTCATAGTACCTGAAAAAGAAGTCAAATTAAGACATATTGTCCTTCATAAACATTCACGGTTGAATGTTTCCAAAGTGGAATTGTCATTCTGAGACAGTGTGACACATGAAAACAAATGAATCTTAAATGGTGACGCTCATTTGATTTTACAGTCAAAATCACATTACATGAGCGAGCCACGCACAAATTGAACATTTGTCGTACTTTTCACAGTATCTGAAAAAGAAGTCAAATTAAAACATGTTCTCCTTCATAAACATTCACATTTGAGTGTTGCTCAGGTGGAATTGTCATTCTGAGACAGTGTGACACATAAAAACAAATGAATCTTAAATGGTGACGATCATTTGATTTTACAGTCAAAATCACACTACATGAGCGAGCCACGCACAAATTGAACATTTGTCGTACTTTTCACAGTATCTGAAAAAGAAGTCAAATTAAAACATGTTCTCCTTCATAAACATTCACATTTGAGTGTTCCTCAGGTGGAATTGTCATTCTGAGACAGTGTGACACATAAAAACAAATGAATCTTAAATGGTGACGATCATTTGATTTTACAGTCAAAATCACACTACATGAGCGAGCCAAACAAAAACTGAACATTTGTCGTACTTTTCACAGTACCTGAAAAAGAAGTCAAATTAAAACATATTGTCCTTCATAAACATTCACATTTGAGTGTTCCTCAGGTGGAATTGTCATTCTGAGACAGTGTGACACATAAAAACAAATGAATCTTAAATGGTGACGATCATTTGATTTTACAGTCAAAATCACACTACATGAGCGAGCCAAACAAAAACTGAACATTTGTCGTACTTTTCACAGTACCTGAAAAAGAAGTCAAATTAAAACATATTGTCCTTCATAAACATTCACGGTTGAGTGTTTCTAAAGTGGAATTGTCATTCTGACACAGTGTGACACATAAAAACAAATGAATCTTAAATGGTGACGATCATTTGATTTTACAGTCAAAATCACATTACATGAGCGAGCCACGCACAAATTGAACATTTGTCGTACTTTTCACAGTATCTGAAAAAGAAGTCAAATGAAATAATACTGTCCTTCATACACATTCACATTTGAGTGTTTCTAAAGTGGAATTGTCATTCTGACACAGTGTGACACATAAAAACAAATGAATCTTAAATGGTGACGCTCATCTGATTTCACAGTCAAAATCACACTACATGAGCAAGACAAGCACAAATTGAACATTTGTTGTGCTTTTCACAGTATCTGAAAAAGAAGTCAAATGAAATAATGCTGTCCTTCATACACATTCACATTTGAGTGTTTCTAAAGTGGAATTGTCATTCTGTCACAGTGTGACACATAAAAACAAATGAATCTTAAATGGTGACGATCATTTGATTTTACAGTCAAAATCACACTACATGAGCGAGCCACGCACAAATTGAACATTTGTCGTACTTTTCACAGTATCTGAAAAAGAAGTCAAATTAAAACATGTTCTCCTTCATAAACATTCACATTTGAGTGTTGCTCAGGTGGAATTGTCATTCTGAGACAGTGTGACACATAAAAACAAATGAATCTTAAATGGTGACGATCATTTGATTTTACAGTCAAAATCACACTACATGAGCGAGCCACGCACAAATTGAACATTTGTCGTACTTTTCACAGTATCTGAAAAAGAAGTCAAATTAAAACATGTTCTCCTTCATAAACATTCACATTTGAGTGTTCCTCAGGTGGAATTGTCATTCTGAGACAGTGTGACACATAAAAACAAATGAATCTTAAATGGTGACGATCATTTGATTTTACAGTCAAAATCACACTACATGAGCGAGCCAAACAAAAACTGAACATTTGTCGTACTTTTCACAGTACCTGAAAAAGAAGTCAAATTAAAACATATTGTCCTTCATAAACATTCACGGTTGAATGTTTCCAAAGTGGAATTGTCATTCTGAGACAGTGTGACACATGAAAACAAATGAATCTTAAATGGTGACGCTCATTTGATTTTACAGTCAAAATCACATTACATGAGCGAGCCACGCACAAATTGAACATTTGTCGTACTTTTCACAGTATCTGAAAAAGAAGTCAAATTAAAACATGTTCTCCTTCATAAACATTCACATTTGAGTGTTGCTCAGGTGGAATTGTCATTCTGAGACAGTGTGACACATAAAAACAAATGAATCTTAAATGGTGACGATCATTTGATTTTACAGTCAAAATCACACTACATGAGCGAGCCACGCACAAATTGAACATTTGTCGTACTTTTCACAGTATCTGAAAAAGAAGTCAAATTAAAACATGTTCTCCTTCATAAACATTCACATTTGAGTGTTCCTCAGGTGGAATTGTCATTCTGAGACAGTGTGACACATAAAAACAAATGAATCTTAAATGGTGACGATCATTTGATTTTACAGTCAAAATCACACTACATGAGCGAGCCAAACAAAAACTGAACATTTGTCGTACTTTTCACAGTACCTGAAAAAGAAGTCAAATTAAAACATATTGTCCTTCATAAACATTCACATTTGAGTGTTCCTCAGGTGGAATTGTCATTCTGAGACAGTGTGACACATAAAAACAAATGAATCTTAAATGGTGACGATCATTTGATTTTACAGTCAAAATCACACTACATGAGCGAGCCAAACAAAAACTGAACATTTGTCGTACTTTTCACAGTACCTGAAAAAGAAGTCAAATTAAAACATATTGTCCTTCATAAACATTCACGGTTGAGTGTTTCTAAAGTGGAATTGTCATTCTGACACAGTGTGACACATAAAAACAAATGAATCTTAAATGGTGACGATCATTTGATTTTACAGTCAAAATCACATTACATGAGCGAGCCACGCACAAATTGAACATTTGTCGTACTTTTCACAGTATCTGAAAAAGAAGTCAAATGAAATAATACTGTCCTTCATACACATTCACATTTGAGTGTTTCTAAAGTGGAATTGTCATTCTGACACAGTGTGACACATAAAAAACAAATGAATCTTAAATGGTGACGCTCATCTGATTTCACAGTCAAAATCACACTACATGAGCAAGACAAGCACAAATTGAACATTTGTTGTGCTTTTCACAGTATCTGAAAAAGAAGTCAAATGAAATAATGCTGTCCTTCATACACATTCACATTTGAGTGTTTCTAAAGTGGAATTGTCATTCTGTCACAGTGTGACACATAAAAACAAATGAATCTTAAATGGTGACGATCATTTGATTTTACAGTCAAAATCACACTACATGAGCGAGCCACGCACAAATTGAACATTTGTCGTACTTTTCACAGTATCTGAAAAAGAAGTCAAATTAAAACATGTTCTCCTTCATAAACATTCACATTTGAGTGTTGCTCAGGTGGAATTGTCATTCTGAGACAGTGTGACACATAAAAACAAATGAATCTTAAATGGTGACGATCATTTGATTTTACAGTCAAAATCACACTACATGAGCGAGCCACGCACAAATTGAACATTTGTCGTACTTTTCACAGTATCTGAAAAAGAAGTCAAATTAAAACATGTTCTCCTTCATAAACATTCACATTTGAGTGTTCCTCAGGTGGAATTGTCATTCTGAGACAGTGTGACACATAAAAACAAATGAATCTTAAATGGTGACGATCATTTGATTTTACAGTCAAAATCACACTACATGAGCGAGCCAAACAAAAACTGAACATTTGTCGTACTTTTCACAGTACCTGAAAAAGAAGTCAAATTAAAACATATTGTCCTTCATAAACATTCACGGTTGAATGTTTCCAAAGTGGAATTGTCATTCTGAGACAGTGTGACACATGAAAACAAATGAATCTTAAATGGTGACGCTCATTTGATTTTACAGTCAAAATCACACTACATGAGCGAGCCACGCACAAATTGAACATTTGTCATACTTTTCACAGTATCTGAAAAAGAAGTCAAATTAAAACATGTTGTCCTTCATAAACATTCACATTTGAGTGTTGCTCAGGTGGAATTGTCATTCTGACACAGTGTGACACATAAAAACAAATGAATCTTAAATGGTGACGCTCATTTGATTTTACAGTCAAAATCACACTACATGAGCGAGCCACGCACAAATTGAACATTTGTCATACTTTTCATAGTACCTGAAAAAGAAGTCAAATTAAGACATATTGTCCTTCATAAACATTCACGGTTGAATGTTTCCAAAGTGGAATTGTCATTCTGAGACAGTGTGACACATGAAAACAAATGAATCTTAAATGGTGACGATCATTTGATTTTACAGTCAAAATCACACTACATGAGCGAGCCACGCACAAATTGAACATTTGTCGTACTTTTCACAGTATCTGAAAAAGAAGTCAAATTAAAACATGTTCTCCTTCATAAACATTCACATTTGAGTGTTCCTCAGGTGGAATTGTCATTCTGAGACAGTGTGACACATAAAAACAAATGAATCTTAAATGGTGACGATCATTTGATTTTACAGTCAAAATCACACTACATGAGCGAGCCACGCACAAATTGAACATTTGTCGTACTTTTCACAGTATCTGAAAAAGAAGTCAAATTAAAACATGTTCTCCTTCATAAACATTCACATTTGAGTGTTCCTCAGGTGGAATTGTCATTCTGAGACAGTGTGACACATAAAAACAAATGAATCTTAAATGGTGACGATCATTTGATTTTACAGTCAAAATCACACTACATGAGCGAGCCAAACAAAAACTGAACATTTGTCGTACTTTTCACAGTACCTGAAAAAGAAGTCAAATTAAAACATATTGTCCTTCATAAACATTCACGGTTGAATGTTTCCAAAGTGGAATTGTCATTCTGAGACAGTGTGACACATGAAAACAAATGAATCTTAAATGGTGACGCTCATTTGATTTTACAGTCAAAATCACACTACATGAGCGAGCCACGCACAAATTGAACATTTGTCATACTTTTCACAGTATCTGAAAAAGAAGTCAAATTAAAACATGTTGTCCTTCATAAACATTCACATTTGAGTGTTGCTCAGGTGGAATTGTCATTCTGACACAGTGTGACACATAAAAACAAATGAATCTTAAATGGTGACGCTCATTTGATTTTACAGTCAAAATCACACTACATGAGCGAGCCACGCACAAATTGAACATTTGTCATACTTTTCATAGTACCTGAAAAAGAAGTCAAATTAAGACATATTGTCCTTCATAAACATTCACGGTTGAATGTTTCCAAAGTGGAATTGTCATTCTGAGACAGTGTGACACATGAAAACAAATGAATCTTAAATGGTGACGATCATTTGATTTTACAGTCAAAATCACACTACATGAGCGAGCCACGCACAAATTGAACATTTGTCGTACTTTTCACAGTATCTGAAAAAGAAGTCAAATTAAAACATGTTCTCCTTCATAAACATTCACATTTGAGTGTTCCTCAGGTGGAATTGTCATTCTGAGACAGTGTGACACATAAAAACAAATGAATCTTAAATGGTGACGATCATTTGATTTTACAGTCAAAATCACACTACATGAGCGAGCCAAACAAAAACTGAACATTTGTCGTACTTTTCACAGTATCTGAAAAAGAAGTCAAATTAAAACATATTGTCCTCCATAAACATTCACGGTTGAATGTTTCCAAAGTGGAATTGTCATTCTGAGACAGGGTGACACATAAAAACAAATGAATCTTAAATGGTGACGCTCATTTGATTTTACAGTCAAAATCACACTACATGAGCGAGCCACGCACAAATTGAACATTTGTCGTACTTTTCACAGTATCTGAAAAAGAAGTCAAATTAAAACATGTTGTCCTTCATAAACATTCACATTTGAGTGTTGCTCAGGTGGATTTGTCATTCTGACACAGTGTGACACATAAAAACAAATGAATCTTAAATGGTGACGCTCATTTGATTTTACAGTCAAAATCACACTACATGAGCGAGCCACGCACAAATTGAACATTTGTCATACTTTTCATAGTACCTGAAAAAGAAGTCAAATTAAGACATATTGTCCTTCATAAACATTCACGGTTGAATGTTTCCAAAGTGGAATTGTCATTCTGAGACAGTGTGACACATGAAAACAAATGAATCTTAAATGGTGACGCTCATTTGATTTTACAGTCAAAATCACATTACATGAGCGAGCCACGCACAAATTGAACATTTGTCGTACTTTTCACAGTATCTGAAAAAGAAGTCAAATTAAAACATGTTCTCCTTCATAAACATTCACATTTGAGTGTTGCTCAGGTGGAATTGTCATTCTGAGACAGTGTGACACATAAAAACAAATGAATCTTAAATGGTGACGATCATTTGATTTTACAGTCAAAATCACACTACATGAGCGAGCCACGCACAAATTGAACATTTGTCGTACTTTTCACAGTATCTGAAAAAGAAGTCAAATTAAAACATGTTCTCCTTCATAAACATTCACATTTGAGTGTTCCTCAGGTGGAATTGTCATTCTGAGACAGTGTGACACATAAAAACAAATGAATCTTAAATGGTGACGATCATTTGATTTTACAGTCAAAATCACACTACATGAGCGAGCCAAACAAAAACTGAACATTTGTCGTACTTTTCACAGTACCTGAAAAAGAAGTCAAATTAAAACATATTGTCCTTCATAAACATTCACATTTGAGTGTTCCTCAGGTGGAATTGTCATTCTGAGACAGTGTGACACATAAAAACAAATGAATCTTAAATGGTGACGATCATTTGATTTTACAGTCAAAATCACACTACATGAGCGAGCCAAACAAAAACTGAACATTTGTCGTACTTTTCACAGTACCTGAAAAAGAAGTCAAATTAAAACATATTGTCCTTCATAAACATTCACGGTTGAGTGTTTCTAAAGTGGAATTGTCATTCTGACACAGTGTGACACATAAAAACAAATGAATCTTAAATGGTGACGATCATTTGATTTTACAGTCAAAATCACATTACATGAGCGAGCCACGCACAAATTGAACATTTGTCGTACTTTTCACAGTATCTGAAAAAGAAGTCAAATGAAATAATACTGTCCTTCATACACATTCACATTTGAGTGTTTCTAAAGTGGAATTGTCATTCTGACACAGTGTGACACATAAAAACAAATGAATCTTAAATGGTGACGCTCATCTGATTTCACAGTCAAAATCACACTACATGAGCAAGACAAGCACAAATTGAACATTTGTTGTGCTTTTCACAGTATCTGAAAAAGAAGTCAAATGAAATAATGCTGTCCTTCATACACATTCACATTTGAGTGTTTCTAAAGTGGAATTGTCATTCTGTCACAGTGTGACACATAAAAACAAATGAATCTTAAATGGTGACGATCATTTGATTTTACAGTCAAAATCACACTACATGAGCGAGCCACGCACAAATTGAACATTTGTCGTACTTTTCACAGTATCTGAAAAAGAAGTCAAATTAAAACATGTTCTCCTTCATAAACATTCACATTTGAGTGTTGCTCAGGTGGAATTGTCATTCTGAGACAGTGTGACACATAAAAACAAATGAATCTTAAATGGTGACGATCATTTGATTTTACAGTCAAAATCACACTACATGAGCGAGCCACGCACAAATTGAACATTTGTCGTACTTTTCACAGTATCTGAAAAAGAAGTCAAATTAAAACATGTTCTCCTTCATAAACATTCACATTTGAGTGTTCCTCAGGTGGAATTGTCATTCTGAGACAGTGTGACACATAAAAACAAATGAATCTTAAATGGTGACGATCATTTGATTTTACAGTCAAAATCACACTACATGAGCGAGCCAAACAAAAACTGAACATTTGTCGTACTTTTCACAGTACCTGAAAAAGAAGTCAAATTAAAACATATTGTCCTTCATAAACATTCACGGTTGAATGTTTCCAAAGTGGAATTGTCATTCTGAGACAGTGTGACACATGAAAACAAATGAATCTTAAATGGTGACGCTCATTTGATTTTACAGTCAAAATCACACTACATGAGCGAGCCACGCACAAATTGAACATTTGTCATACTTTTCACAGTATCTGAAAAAGAAGTCAAATTAAAACATGTTGTCCTTCATAAACATTCACATTTGAGTGTTGCTCAGGTGGAATTGTCATTCTGACACAGTGTGACACATAAAAACAAATGAATCTTAAATGGTGACGCTCATTTGATTTTACAGTCAAAATCACACTACATGAGCGAGCCACGCACAAATTGAACATTTGTCATACTTTTCATAGTACCTGAAAAAGAAGTCAAATTAAGACATATTGTCCTTCATAAACATTCACGGTTGAATGTTTCCAAAGTGGAATTGTCATTCTGAGACAGTGTGACACATGAAAACAAATGAATCTTAAATGGTGACGATCATTTGATTTTACAGTCAAAATCACACTACATGAGCGAGCCACGCACAAATTGAACATTTGTCGTACTTTTCACAGTATCTGAAAAAGAAGTCAAATTAAAACATGTTCTCCTTCATAAACATTCACATTTGAGTGTTCCTCAGGTGGAATTGTCATTCTGAGACAGTGTGACACATAAAAACAAATGAATCTTAAATGGTGACGATCATTTGATTTTACAGTCAAAATCACACTACATGAGCGAGCCAAACAAAAACTGAACATTTGTCGTACTTTTCACAGTACCTGAAAAAGAAGTCAAATTAAAACATATTGTCCTCCATAAACATTTACGGTTGAATGTTTCCAAAGTGGAATTGTCATTCTGAGACAGGGTGACACATGAAAACAAATGAATCTTAAATGGTGACGCTCATTTGATTTTACAGTCAAAATCACACTACATGAGCGAGCCACGCACAAATTGAACATTTGTCGTACTTTTCACAGTATCTGAAAAAGAAGTCAAATTAAAACATGTTGTCCTTCATAAACATTCACATTTGAGTGTTGCTCAGGTGGATTTGTCATTCTGACACAGTGTGACACATAAAAACAAATGAATCTTAAATGGTGACGCTCATTTGATTTTACAGTCAAAATCACACTACATGAGCGAGCCACGCACAAATTGAACATTTGTCATACTTTTCATAGTACCTGAAAAAGAAGTCAAATTAAGACATATTGTCCTTCATAAACATTCACGGTTGAATGTTTCCAAAGTGGAATTGTCATTCTGAGACAGTGTGACACATGAAAACAAATGAATCTTAAATGGTGACGATCATTTGATTTTACAGTCAAAATCACATTACATGAGCGAGCCACGCACAAATTGAACATTTGTCGTACTTTTCACAGTATCTGAAAAAGAAGTCAAATTAAAACATGTTCTCCTTCATAAACATTCACATTTGAGTGTTGCTCAGGTGGAATTGTCATTCTGAGACAGTGTGACACATAAAAACAAATGAATCTTAAATGGTGACGATCATTTGATTTTACAGTCAAAATCACACTACATGAGCGAGCCACGCACAAATTGAACATTTGTCGTACTTTTCACAGTATCTGAAAAAGAAGTCAAATTAAAACATGTTCTCCTTCATAAACATTCACATTTGAGTGTTCCTCAGGTGGAATTGTCATTCTGAGACAGTGTGACACATAAAAACAAATGAATCTTAAATGGTGACGATCATTTGATTTTACAGTCAAAATCACACTACATGAGCGAGCCAAACAAAAACTGAACATTTGTCGTACTTTTCACAGTACCTGAAAAAGAAGTCAAATTAAAACATATTGTCCTTCATAAACATTCACGGTTGAGTGTTTCTAAAGTGGAATTGTCATTCTGACACAGTGTGACACATAAAAACAAATGAATCTTAAATGGTGACGATCATTTGATTTTACAGTCAAAATCACATTACATGAGCGAGCCACGCACAAATTGAACATTTGTCGTACTTTTCACAGTATCTGAAAAAGAAGTCAAATGAAATAATACTGTCCTTCATACACATTCACATTTGAGTGTTTCTAAAGTGGAATTGTCATTCTGACACAGTGTGACACATAAAAACAAATGAATCTTAAATGGTGACGCTCATCTGATTTCACAGTCAAAATCACACTACATGAGCAAGACAAGCACAAATTGAACATTTGTTGTGCTTTTCACAGTATCTGAAAAAGAAGTCAAATGAAATAATGCTGTCCTTCATACACATTCACATTTGAGTGTTTCTAAAGTGGAATTGTCATTCTGTCACAGTGTGACACATAAAAACAAATGAATCTTAAATGGTGACGATCATTTGATTTTACAGTCAAAATCACACTACATGAGCGAGCCACGCACAAATTGAACATTTGTCGTACTTTTCACAGTATCTGAAAAAGAAGTCAAATTAAAACATGTTGTCCTTCATAAACATTCACATTTGAGTGTTGCTCAGGTGGAATTGTCATTCTGACACAGTGTGACACATAAAAACAAATGAATCTTAAATGGTGACGATCATTTGATTTTACAGTCAAAATCACACTACATGAGCGAGCCAAACAAAAACTGAACATTTGTCGTACTTTTCACAGTACCTGAAAAAGAAGTCAAATTAAAACATATTGTCCTTCATAAACATTCACGGTTGAATGTTTCCAAAGTGGAATTGTCATTCTGAGACAGTGTGACACATGAAAACAAATGAATCTTAAATGGTGACGCTCATTTGATTTTACAGTCAAAATCACGCTACATGAGCGAGCCACGCACAAACTGAACACTTGTCGTACTTTTCACAGTATCTGAAAAAGAAGTCAAATTAAAACATATTGTCCTTCATGAACATTCACATTTGAGTGTTTCTTAGGTGGAATTGTCATTCTGAGACAGTGTGACACATAAAAACAAATGAATCTTAAATGGTGACGCTCATTTGATTTTACAGTGAAAATCACACTACATGAGCGAGAAAAGCACAAATTGAACATTTGTCGTACTTTTCACAGTATCTGAAAAAGAAGTCAAATGAAATAATACTGTCCTTCATACACATTCACATTTGAGTGTTTCTAAAGTGGAATTGTCATTCTGACACAGTGTGACACATAAAAACAAATGAATCTTAAATGGTGACGATCATTTGATTTTACAGTCAAAATCACATTACATGAGCGAGCCACGCACAAATTGAACATTTGTCGTACTTTTCACAGTATCTGAAAAAGAAGTCAAATTAAAACATGTTCTCCTTCATAAACATTCACATTTGAGTGTTCCTCAGGTGGAATTGTCATTCTGAGACAGTGTGACACATAAAAACAAATGAATCTTAAATGGTGACGATCATTTGATTTTACAGTCAAAATCACACTACATGAGCGAGCCAAACAAAAACTGAACATTTGTCGTACTTTTCACAGTATCTGAAAAAGAAGTCAAATTAAAACATGTTGTCCTTCATAAACATTCACATTTGAGTGTTGCTCAGGTGGAATTGTCATTCTGACACAGTGTGACACATAAAAACAAATGAATCTTAAATGGTGACGCTCATTTGATTTTACAGTCAAAATCACACTACATGAGCGAGCCACGCACAAATTGAACATTTGTCATACTTTTCATAGTACCTGAAAAAGAAGTCAAATTAAGACATATTGTCCTTCATAAACATTCACGGTTGAATGTTTCCAAAGTGGAATTGTCATTCTGAGACAGTGTGACACATGAAAACAAATGAATCTTAAATGGTGACGCTCATTTGATTTTACAGTCAAAATCACATTACATGAGCGAGCCACGCACAAATTGAACATTTGTCGTACTTTTCACAGTATCTGAAAAAGAAGTCAAATTAAAACATGTTCTCCTTCATAAACATTCACATTTGAGTGTTGCTCAGGTGGAATTGTCATTCTGAGACAGTGTGACACATAAAAACAAATGAATCTTAAATGGTGACGATCATTTGATTTTACAGTCAAAATCACACTACATGAGCGAGCCACGCACAAATTGAACATTTGTCGTACTTTTCACAGTATCTGAAAAAGAAGTCAAATTAAAACATGTTCTCCTTCATAAACATTCACATTTGAGTGTTCCTCAGGTGGAATTGTCATTCTGAGACAGTGTGACACATAAAAACAAATGAATCTTAAATGGTGACGATCATTTGATTTTACAGTCAAAATCACACTACATGAGCGAGCCAAACAAAAACTGAACATTTGTCGTACTTTTCAAAGTACCTGAAAAAGAAGTCAAATTAAAACATATTGTCCTTCATAAACATTCACGGTTGAGTGTTTCTAAAGTGGAATTGTCATTCTGACACAGTGTGACACATAAAAACAAATGAATCTTAAATGGTGACGATCATTTGATTTTACAGTCAAAATCACATTACATGAGCGAGCCACGCACAAATTGAACATTTGTCGTACTTTTCACAGTATCTGAAAAAGAAGTCAAATGAAATAATACTGTCCTTCATACACATTCACATTTGAGTGTTTCTAAAGTGGAATTGTCATTCTGACACAGTGTGACACATAAAAACAAATGAATCTTAAATGGTGACGATCATTTGATTTTACAGTCAAAATCACATTACATGAGCGAGCCACGCACAAATTGAACATTTGTCGTACTTTTCACAGTATCTGAAAAAGAAGTCAAATGAAATAATACTGTCCTTCATACACATTCACATTTGAGTGTTTCTAAAGTGGAATTGTCATTCTGACACAGTGTGACACATAAAAACAAATGAATCTTAAATGGTGACGCTCATCTGATTTCACAGTCAAAATCACACTACATGAGCAAGACAAGCACAAATTGAACATTTGTCGTGCTTTTCACAGTATCTGAAAAAGAAGTCAAATGAAATAATGCTGTCCTTCATACACATTCACATTTGAGTGTTTCTAAAGTGGAATTGTCATTCTGTCACAGTGTGACACATAAAAACAAATGAATCTTAAATGGTGACGATCATTTGATTTTACAGTCAAAATCACACTACATGAGCGAGCCACGCACAAATTGAACATTTGTCGTACTTTTCACAGTATCTGAAAAAGAAGTCAAATTAAAACATGTTCTCCTTCATAAACATTCACATTTGAGTGTTGCTCAGGTGGAATTGTCATTCTGAGACAGTGTGACACATAAAAACAAATGAATCTTAAATGGTGACGATCATTTGATTTTACAGTCAAAATCACACTACATGAGCGAGCCACGCACAAATTGAACATTTGTCGTACTTTTCACAGTATCTGAAAAAGAAGTCAAATTAAAACATGTTCTCCTTCATAAACATTCACATTTGAGTGTTCCTCAGGTGGAATTGTCATTCTGAGACAGTGTGACACATAAAAACAAATGAATCTTAAATGGTGACGATCATTTGATTTTACAGTCAAAATCACACTACATGAGCGAGCCAAACAAAAACTGAACATTTGTCGTACTTTTCACAGTACCTGAAAAAGAAGTCAAATTAAAACATATTGTCCTTCATAAACATTCACGGTTGAATGTTTCCAAAGTGGAATTGTCATTCTGAGACAGTGTGACACATGAAAACAAATGAATCTTAAATGGTGACGCTCATTTGATTTTACAGTCAAAATCACACTACATGAGCGAGCCACGCACAAACTGAACACTTGTCGTACTTTTCACAGTATCTGAAAAAGAAGTCAAATTAAAACATATTGTCCTTCATGAACATTCACATTTGAGTGTTTCTTAGGTGGAATTGTCATTCTGAGACAGTGTGACACATAAAAACAAATGAATCTTAAATGGTGACGCTCATTTGATTTTACAGTGAAAATCACACTACATGAGCGAGAAAAGCACAAATTGAACATTTGTCGTACTTTTCACAGTATCTGAAAAAGAAGTCAAATGAAATAATACTGTCCTTCATACACATTCACATTTGAGTGTTTCTAAAGTGGAATTGTCATTCTGACACAGTGTGACACATAAAAACAAATGAATCTTAAATGGTGACGATCATTTGATTTTACAGTCAAAATCACATTACATGAGCGAGCCACGCACAAATTGAACATTTGTCGTACTTTTCACAGTATCTGAAAAAGAAGTCAAATTAAAACATGTTCTCCTTCATAAACATTCACATTTGAGTGTTCCTCAGGTGGAATTGTCATTCTGAGACAGTGTGACACATAAAAACAAATGAATCTTAAATGGTGACGATCATTTGATTTTACAGTCAAAATCACACTACATGAGCGAGCCAAACAAAAACTGAACATTTGTCGTACTTTTCACAGTACCTGAAAAAGAAGTCAAATTAAAACATATTGTCCTTCATAAACATTCACGGTTGAGTGTTTCTAAAGTGGAATTGTCATTCTGACACAGTGTGACACATAAAAACAAATGAATCTTAAATGGTGACGATCATTTGATTTTACAGTCAAAATCACACTACATGAGCGAGCCAAACAAAAACTGAACATTTGTCGTACTTTTCACAGTACCTGAAAAAGAAGTCAAATTAAAACATATTGTCCTTCATAAACATTCACGGTTGAATGTTTCCAAAGTGGAATTGTCATTCTGAGACAGTGTGACACATGAAAACAAATGAATCTTAAATGGTGACGCTCATTTGATTTTACAGTCAAAATCACACTACATGAGCGAGCCACGCACAAACTGAACACTTGTCGTACTTTTCACAGTATCTGAAAAAGAAGTCAAATTAAAACATATTGTCCTTCATGAACATTCACATTTGAGTGTTTCTTAGGTGGAATTGTCATTCTGAGACAGTGTGACACATAAAAACAAATGAATCTTAAATGGTGACGCTCATTTGATTTTACAGTGAAAATCACACTACATGAGCGAGAAAAGCACAAATTGAACATTTGTCGTACTTTTCACAGTATCTGAAAAAGAAGTCAAATGAAATAATACTGTCCTTCATACACATTCACATTTGAGTGTTTCTAAAGTGGAATTGTCATTCTGACACAGCGTGACACATAAAAACAAATGAATCTTAAATGGTGACGATCATTTGATTTTACAGTCAAAATCACATTACATGAGCGAGCCACGCACAAATTGAACATTTGTCGTACTTTTCACAGTATCTGAAAAAGAAGTCAAATTAAAACATGTTCTCCTTCATAAACATTCACATTTGAGTGTTCCTCAGGTGGAATTGTCATTCTGAGACAGTGTGACACATAAAAACAAATGAATCTTAAATGGTGACGATCATTTGATTTTACAGTCAAAATCACACTACATGAGCGAGCCAAACAAAAACTGAACATTTGTCGTACTTTTCACAGTATCTGAAAAAGAAGTCAAATTAAAACATGTTGTCCTTCATAAACATTCACATTTGAGTGTTCCTCAGGTGGAATTGTCATTCTGAGACAGTGTGACACATGAAAACAAATGAATCTTAAATGGTGACGCTCATTTGATTTTACAGTGAAAATCACACTACATGAGCGAGAAAAGCACAAATTGAACATTTGTCGTACTTTTCACAGTATCTGAAAAAGAAGTCAAATGAAATAATACTGTCCTTCATACACATTCACATTTGAGTGTTTCTAAAGTGGAATTGTCATTCTGACACAGTGTGACACATAAAAACAAATGAATCTTAAATGGTGACGATCATTTGATTTTACAGTCAAAATCACATTACATGAGCGAGCCACGCACAAATTGAACATTTGTCGTACTTTTCACAGTATCTGAAAAAGAAGTCAAATTAAAACATGTTCTCCTTCATAAACATTCACATTTGAGTGTTCCTCAGGTGGAATTGTCATTCTGAGACAGTGTGACACATAAAAACAAATGAATCTTAAATGGTGACGATCATTTGATTTTACAGTCAAAATCACACTACATGAGCGAGCCAAACAAAAACTGAACATTTGTCGTACTTTTCACAGTACCTGAAAAAGAAGTCAAATTAAAACATATTGTCCTTCATAAACATTCACGGTTGAGTGTTTCTAAAGTGGAATTGTCATTCTGACACAGTGTGACACATAAAAACAAATGAATCTTAAATGGTGACGATCATTTGATTTTACAGTCAAAATCACACTACATGAGCGAGCCAAACAAAAACTGAACATTTGTCGTACTTTTCACAGTACCTGAAAAAGAAGTCAAATTAAAACATATTGTCCTTCATAAACATTCACGGTTGAATGTTTCCAAAGTGGAATTGTCATTCTGAGACAGTGTGACACATGAAAACAAATGAATCTTAAATGGTGACGCTCATTTGATTTTACAGTCAAAATCACACTACATGAGCGAGCCACGCACAAACTGAACACTTGTCGTACTTTTCACAGTATCTGAAAAAGAAGTCAAATTAAAACATATTGTCCTTCATGAACATTCACATTTGAGTGTTTCTTAGGTGGAATTGTCATTCTGAGACAGTGTGACACATAAAAACAAATGAATCTTAAATGGTGACGCTCATTTGATTTTACAGTGAAAATCACACTACATGAGCGAGAAAAGCACAAATTGAACATTTGTCGTACTTTTCACAGTATCTGAAAAAGAAGTCAAATGAAATAATACTGTCCTTCATACACATTCACATTTGAGTGTTTCTAAAGTGGAATTGTCATTCTGACACAGTGTGACACATAAAAACAAATGAATCTTAAATGGTGACGATCATTTGATTTTACAGTCAAAATCACATTACATGAGCGAGCCACGCACAAATTGAACATTTGTCGTACTTTTCACAGTATCTGAAAAAGAAGTCAAATTAAAACATGTTCTCCTTCATAAACATTCACATTTGAGTGTTCCTCAGGTGGAATTGTCATTCTGAGACAGTGTGACACATAAAAACAAATGAATCTTAAATGGTGACGATCATTTGATTTTACAGTCAAAATCACACTACATGAGCGAGCCAAACAAAAACTGAACATTTGTCGTACTTTTCACAGTATCTGAAAAAGAAGTCAAATTAAAACATGTTGTCCTTCATAAACATTCACATTTGAGTGTTGCTCAGGTGGAATTGTCATTCTGACACAGTGTGACACATAAAAACAAATGAATCTTAAATGGTGACGCTCATTTGATTTTACAGTCAAAATCACACTACATGAGCGAGCCACGCACAAATTGAACATTTGTCATACTTTTCATAGTACCTGAAAAAGAAGTCAAATTAAGACATATTGTCCTTCATAAACATTCACGGTTGAATGTTTCCAAAGTGGAATTGTCATTCTGAGACAGTGTGACACATGAAAACAAATGAATCTTAAATGGTGACGCTCATTTGATTTTACACTCAAAATCACATTACATGAGCGAGCCACGCACAAATTGAACATTTGTCGTACTTTTCACAGTATCTGAAAAAGAAGTCAAATTAAAACATGTTCTCCTTCATAAACATTCACATTTGAGTGTTGCTCAGGTGGAATTGTCATTCTGAGACAGTGTGACACATAAAAACAAATGAATCTTAAATGGTGACGATCATTTGATTTTACAGTCAAAATCACACTACATGAGCGAGCCACGCACAAATTGAACATTTGTCGTACTTTTCACAGTATCTGAAAAAGAAGTCAAATTAAAACATGTTCTCCTTCATAAACATTCACATTTGAGTGTTCCTCAGGTGGAATTGTCATTCTGAGACAGTGTGACACATAAAAACAAATGAATCTTAAATGGTGACGATCATTTGATTTTACAGTCAAAATCACACTACATGAGCGAGCCAAACAAAAACTGAACATTTGTCGTACTTTTCACAGTACCTGAAAAAGAAGTCAAATTAAAACATATTGTCCTTCATAAACATTCACGGTTGAATGTTTCCAAAGTGGAATTGTCATTCTGAGACAGTGTGACACATGAAAACAAATGAATCTTAAATGGTGACGCTCATTTGATTTTACAGTCAAAATCACACTACATGAGCGAGCCACGCACAAATTGAACATTTGTCGTACTTTTCACAGTATCTGAAAAAGAAGTCAAATTAAAACATGTTGTCCTTCATAAACATTCACATTTGAGTGTTGCTCAGGTGGAATTGTCATTCTGACACAGTGTGACACATAAAAACAAATGAATCTTAAATGGTGACGCTCATTTGATTTTACAGTCAAAATCACACTACATGAGCGAGCCACGCACAAATTGAACATTTGTCATACTTTTCATAGTACCTGAAAAAGAAGTCAAATTAAGACATATTGTCCTTCATAAACATTCACGGTTGAATGTTTCCAAAGTGGAATTGTCATTCTGAGACAGTGTGACACATGAAAACAAATGAATCTTAAATGGTGACGCTCATTTGATTTTACAGTCAAAATCACATTACATGAGCGAGCCACGCACAAATTGAACATTTGTCGTACTTTTCACAGTATCTGAAAAAGAAGTCAAATTAAAACATGTTCTCCTTCATAAACATTCACATTTGAGTGTTGCTCAGGTGGAATTGTCATTCTGAGACAGTGTGACACATAAAAACAAATGAATCTTAAATGGTGATGATCATTTGATTTTACAGTCAAAATCACACTACATGAGCGAGCCACGCACAAATTGAACATTTGTCGTACTTTTCACAGTATCTGAAAAAGAAGTCAAATTAAAACATGTTCTCCTTCATAAACATTCACATTTGAGTGTTCCTCAGGTGGAATTGTCATTCTGAGACAGTGTGACACATAAAAACAAATGAATCTTAAATGGTGATGATCATTTGATTTTACAGTCAAAATCACACTACATGAGCGAGCCACGCACAAATTGAACATTTGTCATACTTTTCACAGTATCTGAAAAAGAAGTCAAATTAAAACATGTTGTCCTTCATAAACATTCACAGTTGAACGTTTCCAGAGTGGAATTGTCATTCTGAGACAGTGTGACACATAAAAACAAATGAATCTTAAATGGTGACGCTCATCTGATTTCACAGTCAAAATCACACTACATGAGCGAGACAAGCACAAATTGAACATTTGTCGTGCTTTTCACAGTATCTGAAAAAGAAGTCAAATGAAATAATGCTGTCCTTCATACACATTCACATTTGAGTGTTTCTAAAGTGGAATTGTCATTCTGAGACAGTGTGACACATGAAAACAAATGAATCTTAAATGGTGACGCTCATTTGATTTTACAGTCAAAATCACACTACATGAGCGAGCCACGCACAAACTGAACACTTGGCGTACTTTTCACAGTATCTGAAAAAGAAGTCAAATTAAAACATGTTGTCCTTCATAAACATTCACATTTGAGTGTTGCTCAGGTGGAATTGTCATTCTGACACAGTGTGACACATAAAAACAAATGAATCTTAAATGGTGACGATCATTTGATTTTACAGTCAAAATCACACTACATGAGCGAGCCACGCACAAATTGAACATTTGTCGTACTTTTCACAGTATCTGAAAAAGAAGTCAAATTAAAACATGTTCTCCTTCATAAACATTCACATTTGAGTGTTCCTCAGGTGGAATTGTCATTCTGACACAGTGTGACACATAAAAACAAATGAATCTTAAATGGTGATGATCATTTGATTTTACAGTCAAAATCACACTACATGAGCGAGCCAAACAAAAACTGAACATTTGTCGTACTTTTCACAGTACCTGAAAAAGAAGTCAAATTAAAACATATTGTCCTTCATAAACATTCACGGTTGAGTGTTTCTAAAGTGGAATTGTCATTCTGACACAGTGTGACACATAAAAAAAAATGAATCTTAAATGGTGACGATCATTTGATTTTACAGTCAAAATCACATTACATGAGCGAGCCACGCACAAATTGAACATTTGTCGTACTTTTCACAGTATCTGAAAAAGAAGTCAAATGAAATAATACTGTCCTTCATAAACATTCACATTTGAGTGTTGCTCAGGTGGAATTGTCATTCTGACACAGTGTGACACATAAAAACAAATGAATCTTAAATGGTGACGCTCATTTGATTTTACAGTCAAAATCACATTACATGAGCGAGCCACGCACAAATTGAACATTTGTCGTACTTTTCACAGTATCTGAAAAAGAAGTCAAATTAAAACATGTTCTCCTTCATAAACATTCACATTTGAGTGTTCCTCAGGTGGAATTGTCATTCTGAGACAGTGTGACACATAAAAACAAATGAATCTTAAATGGTGACGATCATTTGATTTTACAGTCAAAATCACACTACATGAGCGAGCCAAACAAAAACTGAACATTTGTCGTACTTTTCACAGTACCTGAAAAAGAAGTCAAATTAAAACATATTGTCCTTCATAAACATTCACGGTTGAATGTTTCCAAAGTGGAATTGTCATTCTGAGACAGTGTGACACATGAAAACAAATGAATCTTAAATGGTGACGCTCATTTGATTTTACAGTCAAAATCACACTACATGAGCGAGCCACGCACAAATTGAACATTTGTCGTACTTTTCACAGTATCTGAAAAAGAAGTCAAATTAAAACATGTTGTCCTTCATAAACATTCACATTTGTGTGTTGCTCAGGTGGAATTGTCATTCTGACACAGTGTGACACATAAAAACAAATGAATCTTAAATGGTGACGCTCATTTGATTTTACAGTCAAAATCACACTACATGAGCGAGCCACGCACAAATTGAACATTTGTCATACTTTTCATAGTACCTGAAAAAGAAGTCAAATTAAGACATATTGTCCTTCATAAACATTCACGGTTGAATGTTTCCAAAGTGGAATTGTCATTCTGAGACAGTGTGACACATGAAAACAAATGAATCTTAAATGGTGACGCTCATTTGATTTTACAGTCAAAATCACATTACATGAGCGAGCCACGCACAAATTGAACATTTGTCGTACTTTTCACAGTATCTGAAAAAGAAGTCAAATTAAAACATGTTCTCCTTCATAAACATTCACATTTGAGTGTTGCTCAGGTGGAATTGTCATTCTGAGACAGTGTGACACATAAAAACAAATGAATCTTAAATGGTGACGATCATTTGATTTTACAGTCAAAATCACACTACATGAGCGAGCCACGCACAAATTGAACATTTGTCGTACTTTTCACAGTATCTGAAAAAGAAGTCAAATTAAAACATGTTCTCCTTCATAAACATTCACATTTGAGTGTTCCTCAGGTGGAATTGTCATTCTGAGACAGTGTGACACATAAAAACAAATGAATCTTAAATGGTGATGATCATTTGATTTTACAGTCAAAATCACACTACATGAGCGAGCCAAACAAAAACTGAACATTTGTCGTACTTTTCACAGTACCTGAAAAAGAAGTCAAATTAAAACATATTGTCCTTCATAAACATTCACGGTTGAGTGTTTCTAAAGTGGAATTGTCATTCTGACACAGTGTGACACATAAAAAAAAATGAATCTTAAATGTTGACGATCATTTGATTTTACAGTCAAAATCACATTACATGAGCGAGCCACGCACAAATTGAACATTTGTCGTACTTTTCACAGTATCTGAAAAAGAAGTCAAATGAAATAATACTGTCCTTCATACACATTCACATTTGAGTGTTTCTAAAGTGGAATTGTCATTCTGACACAGTGTGACACATAAAAACAAATGAATCTTAAATGGTGACGCTCATCTGATTTCACAGTCAAAATCACACTACATGAGCAAGACAAGCACAAATTGAACATTTGTCGTGCTTTTCACAGTATCTGAAAAAGAAGTCAAATGAAATAATGCTGTCCTTCATACACATTCACATTTGAGTGTTTCTAAAGTGGAATTGTCATTCTGTCACAGTGTGACACATAAAAACAAATGAATCTTAAATGGTGACGATCATTTGATTTTACAGTCAAAATCACACTACATGAGCGAGCCACGCACAAATTGAACATTTGTCGTACTTTTCACAGTATCTGAAAAAGAAGTCAAATTAAAACATGTTGTCCTTCATAAACATTCACATTTGAGTGTTGCTCAGGTGGAATTGTCATTCTGACACAGTGTGACACATAAAAACAAATGAATCTTAAATGGTGACGATCATTTGATTTTACAGTCAAAATCACACTACATGAGCGAGCCAAACAAAAACTGAACATTTGTCGTACTTTTCACAGTACCTGAAAAAGAAGTCAAATTAAAACATATTGTCCTTCATAAACATTCACGGTTGAATGTTTCCAAAGTGGAATTGTCATTCTGAGACAGTGTGACACATGAAAACAAATGAATCTTAAATGGTGACGCTCATTTGATTTTACAGTCAAAATCACACTACATGAGCGAGCCACGCACAAATTGAACATTTGTCGTACTTTTCACAGTACCTGAAAAAGAAGTCAAATTAAAACATGTTCTCCTTCATAAACATTCACATTTGAGTGTTCCTCAGGTGGAATTGTCATTCTGAGACAGTGTGACACATAAAAACAAATGAATCTTAAATGGTGACGATCATTTGATTTTACAGTCAAAATCACACTACATGAGCGAGCCAAACAAAAACTGAACATTTGTCGTACTTTTCACAGTACCTGAAAAAGAAGTCAAATTAAAACATATTGTCCTTCATAAACATTCACGGTTGAATGTTTCCAAAGTGGAATTGTCATTCTGAGACAGTGTGACACATGAAAACAAATGAATCTTAAATGGTGACGCTCATTTGATTTTACAGTCAAAATCACACTACATGAGCGAGCCACGCACAAATTGAACATTTGTCGTACTTTTCACAGTATCTGAAAAAGAAGTCAAATTAAAACATGTTGTCCTTCATAAACATTCACATTTGAGTGTTGCTCAGGTGGAATTGTCATTCTGAGACAGTGTGACACATAAAAACAAATGAATCTTAAATGGTGACGCTCATTTGATTTTACAGTCAAAATCACACTACATGAGCGAGCCACGCACAAACTGAACACTTGTCGTACTTTTCACAGTATCTGAAAAAGAAGTCAAATTAAAACATATTGTCCTTCATGAACATTCACATTTGAGTGTTTCTTAGGTGGAATTGTCATTCTGAGACAGTGTGACACATAAAAACAAATGAATCTTAAATGGTGACGATCATTTGATTTTACAGTCAAAATCACACTACATGAGCGAGAAAAGCACAAATTGAACATTTGTCGTACTTTTCACAGTATCTGAAAAAGAAGTCAAATGAAATAATACTGTCCTTCATACACATTCACATTTGAGTGTTTCTAAAGTGGAATTGTCATTCTGACACAGTGTGACACATAAAAACAAATGAATCTTAAATGGTGACGATCATTTGATTTTACAGTCAAAATCACATTACATGAGCGAGCCACGCACAAATTGAACATTTGTCGTACTTTTCACAGTATCTGAAAAAGAAGTCAAATTAAAACATGTTCTCCTTCATAAACATTCACATTTGAGTGTTGCTCAGGTGGAATTGTCATTCTGAGACAGTGTGACACATAAAAACAAATGAATCTTAAATGGTGACGATCATTTGATTTTACAGTCAAAATCACACTACATGAGCGAGCCACGCACAAATTGAACATTTGTCGTACTTTTCACAGTATCTGAAAAAGAAGTCAAATTAAAACATGTTCTCCTTCATAAACATTCACATTTGAGTGTTCCTCAGGTGGAATTGTCATTCTGACACAGTGTGACACATAAAAACAAATGAATCTTAAATGGTGACGATCATTTGATTTTACAGTCAAAATCACACTACATGAGCGAGCCAAACAAAAACTGAACATTTGTCGTACTTTTCACAGTACCTGAAAAAGAAGTCAAATTAAAACATATTGTCCTTCATAAACATTCACGGTTGAATGTTTCCAAAGTGGAATTGTCATTCTGAGACAGTGTGACACATGAAAACAAATGAATCTTAAATGGTGACGCTCATTTGATTTTACAGTCAAAATCACACTACATGAGCGAGCCACGCACAAATTGAACATTTGTCGTGCTTTTCACAGTATCTGAAAAAGAAGTCAAATTAAAACATGTTGTCCTTCATAAACATTCACATTTGAGTGTTGCTCAGGTGGAATTGTCATTCTGAGACAGTGTGACACATAAAAACAAATGAATCTTAAATGGTGACGCTCATTTGATTTTACAGTCAAAATCACACTACATGAGCGAGCCACGCACAAATTGAACATTTGTCATACTTTTCATAGTACCTGAAAAAGAAGTCAAATTAAGACATATTGTCCTTCATAAACATTCACGGTTGAATGTTTCCAAAGTGGAATTGTCATTCTGAGACAGTGTGACACATGAAAACAAATGAATCTTAAATGGTGACGCTCATTTGATTTTACAGTCAAAATCACATTACATGAGCGAGCCACGCACAAATTGAACATTTGTCGTACTTTTCACAGTATCTGAAAAAGAAGTCAAATTAAAACATGTTCTCCTTCATAAACATTCACATTTGAGTGTTGCTCAGGTGGAATTGTCATTCTGACACAGTGTGACACATAAAAACAAATGAATCTTAAATGGTGACGCTCATTTGATTTTACAGTCAAAATCACATTACATGAGCGAGCCACGCACAAATTGAACATTTGTCGTACTTTTCACAGTATCTGAAAAAGAAGTCAAATTAAAACATGTTCTCCTTCATAAACATTCACATTTGAGTGTTGCTCAGGTGGAATTGTCATTCTGAGACAGTGTGACACATAAAAACAAATGAATCTTAAATGGTGACGATCATTTGATTTTACAGTCAAAATCACACTACATGAGCGAGCCACGCACAAATTGAACATTTGTCGTACTTTTCACAGTATCTGAAAAAGAAGTCAAATTAAAACATGTTCTCCTTCATAAACATTCACATTTGAGTGTTCCTCAGGTGGAATTGTCATTCTGAGACAGTGTGACACATAAAAACAAATGAATCTTAAATGGTGACGCTCATTTGATTTTACAGTCAAAATCACACTACATGAGCGAGCCACGCACAAATTGAACATTTGTCATACTTTTCATAGTACCTGAAAAAGAAGTCAAATTAAGACATATTGTCCTTCATAAACATTCACGGTTGAATGTTTCCAAAGTGGAATTGTCATTCTGAGACAGTGTGACACATGAAAACAAATGAATCTTAAATGGTGACGATCATTTGATTTTACAGTCAAAATCACACTACATGAGCGAGCCACGCACAAATTGAACATTTGTCATACTTTTCATAGTACCTGAAAAAGAAGTCAAATTAAGACATATTGTCCTTCATAAACATTCACGGTTGAATGTTTCCAAAGTGGAATTGTCATTCTGAGACAGTGTGACACATGAAAACAAATGAATCTTAAATGGTGACGCTCATTTGATTTTACAGTCAAAATCACACTACATGAGCGAGCCACGCACAAATTGAACATTTGTCATACTTTTCATAGTACCTGAAAAAGAAGTCAAATTAAGACATATTGTCCTTCATAAACATTCACGGTTGAATGTTTCCAAAGTGGAATTGTCATTCTGAGACAGTGTGACACATGAAAACAAATGAATCTTAAATGGTGACGCTCATTTGATTTTACAGTCAAAATCACACTACATGAGGGAGCCACGCACAAATTGAACATTTGTCGTACTTTTCACAGTACCTGAAAAAGAAGTCAAATTAAAACATGTTCTCCTTCATAAACATTCACATTTGAGTGTTCCTCAGGTGGAATTGTCATTCTGAGACAGTGTGACACATAAAAACAAATGAATCTTAAATGGTGACGATCATTTGATTTTACAGTCAAAATCACACTACATGAGCGAGCCAAACAAAAACTGAACATTTGTCGTACTTTTCACAGTACCTGAAAAAGAAGTCAAATTAAAACATATTGTCCTTCATAAACATTCACGGTTGAATGTTTCCAAAGTGGAATTGTCATTCTGAGACAGTGTGACACATGAAAACAAATGAATCTTAAATGGTGACGCTCATTTGATTTTACAGTCAAAATCACACGACATGAGCGAGCCACGCACAAATTGAACATTTGTCGTACTTTTCACAGTATCTGAAAAAGAAGTCAAATTAAAACATGTTGTCCTTCATAAACATTCACATTTGAGTGTTGCTCAGGTGGAATTGTCATTCTGAGACAGTGTGACACATAAAAACAAATGAATCTTAAATGGTGACGCTCATTTGATTTTACAGTCAAAATCACACTACATGAGCGAGCCACGCACAAACTGAACACTTGTCGTACTTTTCACAGTATCTGAAAAAGAAGTCAAATTAAAACATATTGTCCTTCATGAACATTCACATTTGAGTGTTTCTTAGGTGGAATTGTCATTCTGAGACAGTGTGACACATAAAAACAAATGAATCTTAAATGGTGACGATCATTTGATTTTACAGTCAAAATCACACTACATGAGCGAGAAAAGCACAAATTGAACATTTGTCGTACTTTTCACAGTATCTGAAAAAGAAGTCAAATGAAATAATACTGTCCTTCATACACATTCACATTTGAGTGTTTCTAAAGTGGAATTGTCATTCTGACACAGTGTGACACATAAAAACAAATGAATCTTAAATGGTGACGATCATTTGATTTTACAGTCAAAATCACATTACATGAGCGAGCCACGCACAAATTGAACATTTGTCGTACTTTTCACAGTATCTGAAAAAGAAGTCAAATTAAAACATGTTCTCCTTCATAAACATTCACATTTGAGTGTTGCTCAGGTGGAATTGTCATTCTGAGACAGTGTGACACATAAAAACAAATGAATCTTAAATGGTGACGATCATTTGATTTTACAGTCAAAATCACACTACATGAGCGAGCCACGCACAAATTGAACATTTGTCGTACTTTTCACAGTATCTGAAAAAGAAGTCAAATTAAAACATGTTCTCCTTCATAAACATTCACATTTGAGTGTTCCTCAGGTGGAATTGTCATTCTGAGACAGTGTGACACATAAAAACAAATGAATCTTAAATGGTGACGATCATTTGATTTTACAGTCAAAATCACACTACATGAGCGAGCCAAACAAAAACTGAACATTTGTCGTACTTTTCACAGTACCTGAAAAAGAAGTCAAATTAAAACATATTGTCCTTCATAAACATTCACGGTTGAATGTTTCCAAAGTGGAATTGTCATTCTGAGACAGTGTGACACATGAAAACAAATGAATCTTAAATGGTGACGCTCATTTGATTTTACAGTCAAAATCACACTACATGAGCGAGCCACGCACAAATTGAACATTTGTCGTGCTTTTCACAGTATCTGAAAAAGAAGTCAAATTAAAACATGTTGTCCTTCATAAACATTCACATTTGAGTGTTGCTCAGGTGGAATTGTCATTCTGAGACAGTGTGACACATAAAAACAAATGAATCTTAAATGGTGACGCTCATTTGATTTTACAGTCAAAATCACACTACATGAGCGAGCCACGCACAAATTGAACATTTGTCATACTTTTCATAGTACCTGAAAAAGAAGTCAAATTAAGACATATTGTCCTTCATAAACATTCACGGTTGAATGTTTCCAAAGTGGAATTGTCATTCTGAGACAGTGTGACACATGAAAACAAATGAATCTTAAATGGTGACGCTCATTTGATTTTACAGTCAAAATCACATTACATGAGCGAGCCACGCACAAATTGAACATTTGTCGTACTTTTCACAGTATCTGAAAAAGAAGTCAAATTAAAACATGTTCTCCTTCATAAACATTCACATTTGAGTGTTGCTCAGGTGGAATTGTCATTCTGACACAGTGTGACACATAAAAACAAATGAATCTTAAATGGTGACGCTCATTTGATTTTACAGTCAAAATCACATTACATGAGCGAGCCACGCACAAATTGAACATTTGTCGTACTTTTCACAGTATCTGAAAAAGAAGTCAAATTAAAACATGTTCTCCTTCATAAACATTCACATTTGAGTGTTGCTCAGGTGGAATTGTCATTCTGAGACAGTGTGACACATAAAAACAAATGAATCTTAAATGGTGACGATCATTTGATTTTACAGTCAAAATCACACTACATGAGCGAGCCACGCACAAATTGAACATTTGTCGTACTTTTCACAGTATCTGAAAAAGAAGTCAAATTAAAACATGTTCTCCTTCATAAACATTCACATTTGAGTGTTCCTCAGGTGGAATTGTCATTCTGAGACAGTGTGACACATAAAAACAAATGAATCTTAAATGGTGACGCTCATTTGATTTTACAGTCAAAATCACACTACATGAGCGAGCCACGCACAAATTGAACATTTGTCATACTTTTCATAGTACCTGAAAAAGAAGTCAAATTAAGACATATTGTCCTTCATAAACATTCACGGTTGAATGTTTCCAAAGTGGAATTGTCATTCTGAGACAGTGTGACACATGAAAACAAATGAATCTTAAATGGTGACGATCATTTGATTTTACAGTCAAAATCACATTACATGAGCGAGCCACGCACAAATTGAACATTTGTCGTACTTTTCACAGTATCTGAAAAAGAAGTCAAATTAAAACATGTTCTCCTTCATAAACATTCACATTTGAGTGTTGCTCAGGTGGAATTGTCATTCTGAGACAGTGTGACACATAAAAACAAATGAATCTTAAATGGTGACGATCATTTGATTTTACAGTCAAAATCACACTACATGAGCGAGCCACGCACAAATTGAACATTTGTCGTACTTTTCACAGTATCTGAAAAAGAAGTCAAATTAAAACATGTTCTCCTTCATAAACATTCACATTTGAGTGTTCCTCAGGTGGAATTGTCATTCTGAGACAGTGTGACACATAAAAACAAATGAATCTTAAATGGTGACGATCATTTGATTTTACAGTCAAAATCACACTACATGAGCGAGCCAAACAAAAACTGAACATTTGTCGTACTTTTCACAGTACCTGAAAAAGAAGTCAAATTAAAACATATTGTCCTTCATAAACATTCACGGTTGAATGTTTCCAAAGTGGAATTGTCATTCTGAGACAGTGTGACACATGAAAACAAATGAATCTTAAATGGTGACGCTCATTTGATTTTACAGTCAAAATCACACTACATGAGCGAGCCACGCACAAATTGAACATTTGTCGTACTTTTCACAGTATCTGAAAAAGAAGTCAAATTAAAACATGTTGTCCTTCATAAACATTCACATTTGAGTGTTGCTCAGGTGGAATTGTCATTCTGACACAGTGTGACACATAAAAACAAATGAATCTTAAATGGTGACGCTCATTTGATTTTACAGTCAAAATCACACTACATGAGCGAGCCACGCACAAATTGAACATTTGTCATACTTTTCATAGTACCTGAAAAAGAAGTCAAATTAAGACATATTGTCCTTCATAAACATTCACGGTTGAATGTTTCCAAAGTGGAATTGTCATTCTGAGACAGTGTGACACATGAAAACAAATGAATCTTAAATGGTGACGCTCATTTGATTTTACAGTCAAAATCACACTACATGAGCGAGAAAAGCACAAATTGAACATTTGTCGTACTTTTCACAGTATCTGAAAAAGAAGTCAAATTAAAACATGTTGTCCTTCATAAACATTCACATTTGAGTGTTTCTAAAGTGGAATTGTCATTCTGAGACAGTGTGACACATGAAAACAAATGAATCTTAAATGGTGACGCTCATTTGATTTTACAGTCAAAATCACACTACATGAGCGAGCCACGCACAAATTGAACATTTGTCGTACTTTTCACAGTATCTGAAAAAGAAGTCAAATTAAAACATGTTGTCCTTCATAAACATTCACATTTGAGTGTTGCTCAGGTGGAATTGTCATTCTGACACAGTGTGACACATAAAAACAAATGAATCTTAAATGGTGACGCTCATTTGATTTTACAGTCAAAATCACACTACATGAGCGAGCCACGCGCAAATTGAACATTTGTCATACTTTTCATAGTACCTGAAAAAGAAGTCAAATTAAGACATATCGTTCTTCATAAACATTCACGGTTGAATGTTTCCAAAGTGGAATTGTCATTCTGAGACAGTGTGACACATGAAAACAAATGAATCTTAAATGGTGACGCTCATTTGATTTTACAGTCAAAATCACACTACATGAGCGAGAAAAGCACAAATTGAACATTTGTCGTACTTTTCACAGTATCTGAAAAAGAAGTCAAATTAAAACATGTTGTCCTTCATAAACATTCACATTTGAGTGTTTCTAAAGTGGAATTGTCATTCTGACACAGTGTGACACATAAAAACAAATGAATCTTAAATGGTGACGATCATTTGATTTTACAGTCAAAATCACATTACATGAGCGAGCCACGCACAAATTGAACATTTGTCGTACTTTTCACAGTATCTGAAAAAGAAGTCAAATTAAAACATGTTCTCCTTCATAAACATTCACATTTGAGTGTTGCTCAGGTGGAATTGTCATTCTGAGACAGTGTGACACATAAAAACAAATGAATCTTAAATGGTGACGATCATTTGATTTTACAGTCAAAATCACACTACATGAGCGAGCCACGCACAAATTGAACATTTGTCGTACTTTTCACAGTATCTGAAAAAGAAGTCAAATTAAAACATGTTCTCCTTCATAAACATTCACATTTGAGTGTTGCTCAGGTGGAATTGTCATTCTGAGACAGTGTGACACATAAAAACAAATGAATCTTAAATGGTGACGATCATTTGATTTTACAGTCAAAATCACACTACATGAGCGAGAAAAGCACAAATTGAACATTTGTCGTACTTTTCACAGTATCTGAAAAAGAAGTCAAATTAAAACATGTTGTCCTTCATAAACATTCACATTTGAGTGTTTCTAAAGTGGAATTGTCATTCTGAGACAGTGTGACACATAAAAACAAATGAATTTTAAATGGTGACGATCATTTGATTTTACAGTCAAAATCACACTACATGAGCGAGCCAAACAAAAACTGAACATTTGTCGTACTTTTCACAGTACCTGAAAAAGAAGTCAAATTAAAACATATTGTGCTTCATAAACATTCACGGTTGAATGTTTCCAAAGTGGAATTGTCATTCTGAGACAGTGTGACACATGAAAACAAATGAATCTTAAATGGTGACGCTCATTTGATTTTACAGTCAAAATCACACTACATGAGCGAGAAAAGCACAAATTGAACATTTGTCGTACTTTTCACAGTATCTGAAAAAGAAGTCAAATTAAAACATGTTCTCCTTCATAAACATTCACGGTTGAATGTTTCCAAAGTGGAATTGTCATTCTGAGACAGTGTGACACATGAAAACAAATGAATCTTAAATGGTGACGCTCATTTGATTTTACAGTCAAAATCACACTACATGAGCAAGACAAGCACAAATTGAACATTTGTCGTGCTTTTCACAGTATCTGAAAAAGAAGTCAAATTAAAACATGTTGTCCTTCATAAACATTCACATTTGAGTGTTGCTCAGGTGGAATTGTCATTCTGAGACAGTGTGACACATAAAAACAAATGAATCTTAAATGGTGACGATCATTTGATTTTACAGTCAAAATCACACTACATGAGCGAGCCAAACAAAAACTGAACATTTGTCGTACTTTTCACAGTACCTGAAAAAGAAGTCAAATTAAAACATATTGTCCTCCATAAACATTCACGGTTGAATGTTTCCAAAGTGGAATTGTCATTCTGAGACAGGGTGACACATGAAAACAAATGAATCTTAAATGGTGACGCTCATTTGATTTTACAGTCAAAATCACACTACATGAGCGAGCCACGCACAAATTGAACATTTGTCGTACTTTTCACAGTATCTGAAAAAGAAGTCAAATTAAAACATGTTGTCCTTCATAAACATTCACATTTGAGTGTTGCTCAGGTGGATTTGTCATTCTGACACAGTGTGACACATAAAAACAAATGAATCTTAAATGGTGACGCTCATTTGATTTTACAGTCAAAATCACACTACATGAGCGAGCCACGCACAAATTGAACATTTGTCATACTTTTCATAGTACCTGAAAAAGAAGTCAAATTAAGACATATTGTCCTTCATAAACATTCACGGTTGAATGTTTCCAAAGTGGAATTGTCATTCTGAGACAGTGTGACACATGAAAACAAATGAATCTTAAATGGTGACGCTCATTTGATTTTACAGTCAAAATCACATTACATGAGCGAGCCACGCACAAATTGAACATTTGTCGTACTTTTCACAGTATCTGAAAAAGAAGTCAAATTAAAACATGTTCTCCTTCATAAACATTCACATTTGAGTGTTGCTCAGGTGGAATTGTCATTCTGAGACAGTGTGACACATAAAAACAAATGAATCTTAAATGGTGACGATCATTTGATTTTACAGTCAAAATCACACTACATGAGCGAGCCACGCACAAATTGAACATTTGTCGTACTTTTCACAGTATCTGAAAAAGAAGTCAAATTAAAACATGTTCTCCTTCATAAACATTCACATTTGAGTGTTCCTCAGGTGGAATTGTCATTCTGAGACAGTGTGACACATAAAAACAAATGAATCTTAAATGGTGATGATCATTTGATTTTACAGTCAAAATCACACTACATGAGCGAGCCAAACAAAAACTGAACATTTGTCGTACTTTTCACAGTACCTGAAAAAGAAGTCAAATTAAAACATATTGTCCTTCATAAACATTCACGGTTGAGTGTTTCTAAAGTGGAATTGTCATTCTGACACAGTGTGACACATAAAAAAAAATGAATCTTAAATGGTGACGATCATTTGATTTTACAGTCAAAATCACATTACATGAGCGAGCCACGCACAAATTGAACATTTGTCGTGCTTTTCACAGTATCTGAAAAAGAAGTCAAATGAAATAATGCTGTCCTTCATACACATTCACATTTGAGTGTTTCTAAAGTGGAATTGTCATTCTGTCACAGTGTGACACATAAAAACAAATGAATCTTAAATGGTGACGATCATTTGATTTTACAGTCAAAATCACACTACATGAGCGAGCCACGCACAAATTGAACATTTGTCGTACTTTTCACAGTATCTGAAAAAGAAGTCAAATTAAAACATGTTGTCCTTCATAAACATTCACATTTGAGTGTTGCTCAGGTGGAATTGTCATTCTGACACAGTGTGACACATAAAAACAAATGAATCTTAAATGGTGACGATCATTTGATTTTACAGTCAAAATCACACTACATGAGCGAGCCAAACAAAAACTGAACATTTGTCGTACTTTTCACAGTACCTGAAAAAGAAGTCAAATTAAAACATATTGTCCTTCATAAACATTCACGGTTGAATGTTTCCAAAGTGGAATTGTCATTCTGAGACAGTGTGACACATGAAAACAAATGAATCTTAAATGGTGACGCTCATTTGATTTTACAGTCAAAATCACACTACATGAGCGAGCCACGCACAAATTGAACATTTGTCGTACTTTTCACAGTATCTGAAAAAGAAGTCAAATTAAAACATGTTCTCCTTCATAAACATTCACATTTGAGTGTTCCTCAGGTGGAATTGTCATTCTGAGACAGTGTGACACATAAAAACAAATGAATCTTAAATGGTGATGATCATTTGATTTTACAGTCAAAATCACACTACATGAGCGAGCCAAACAAAAACTGAACATTTGTCGTACTTTTCACAGTACCTGAAAAAGAAGTCAAATTAAAACATATTGTCCTTCATAAACATTCACGGTTGAGTGTTTCTAAAGTGGAATTGTCATTCTGTCACAGTGTGACACATAAAAACAAATGAATCTTAAATGGTGACGATCATTTGATTTTACAGTCAAAATCACACTACATGAGCGAGCCACGCACAAATTGAACATTTGTCGTACTTTTCACAGTATCTGAAAAAGAAGTCAAATTAAAACATGTTGTCCTTCATAAACATTCACATTTGAGTGTTGCTCAGGTGGAATTGTCATTCTGACACAGTGTGACACATAAAAACAAATGAATCTTAAATGGTGACGATCATTTGATTTTACAGTCAAAATCACACTACATGAGCGAGCCAAACAAAAACTGAACATTTGTCGTACTTTTCACAGTACCTGAAAAAGAAGTCAAATTAAAACATATTGTCCTTCATAAACATTCACGGTTGAATGTTTCCAAAGTGGAATTGTCATTCTGAGACAGGGTGACACATGAAAACAAATGAATCTTAAATGGTGACGCTCATTTGATTTTACAGTCAAAATCACACTACATGAGCGAGCCACGCACAAATTGAACATTTGTCGTACTTTTCACAGTATCTGAAAAAGAAGTCAAATTAAAACATGTTGTCCTTCATAAACATTCACATTTGAGTGTTGCTCAGGTGGATTTGTCATTCTGACACAGTGTGACACATAAAAACAAATGAATCTTAAATGGTGACGCTCATTTGATTTTACAGTCAAAATCACACTACATGAGCGAGCCACGCACAAATTGAACATTTGTCATACTTTTCATAGTACCTGAAAAAGAAGTCAAATTAAGACATATTGTCCTTCATAAACATTCACGGTTGAATGTTTCCAAAGTGGAATTGTCATTCTGAGACAGTGTGACACATGAAAACAAATGAATCTTAAATGGTGACGCTCATTTGATTTTACAGTCAAAATCACATTACATGAGCGAGCCACGCACAAATTGAACATTTGTCGTACTTTTCACAGTATCTGAAAAAGAAGTCAAATTAAAACATGTTCTCCTTCATAAACATTCACATTTGAGTGTTGCTCAGGTGGAATTGTCATTCTGAGACAGTGTGACACATAAAAACAAATGAATCTTAAATGGTGACGATCATTTGATTTTACAGTCAAAATCACACTACATGAGCGAGCCACGCACAAATTGAACATTTGTCGTACTTTTCACAGTATCTGAAAAAGAAGTCAAATTAAAACATGTTCTCCTTCATAAACATTCACATTTGAGTGTTCCTCAGGTGGAATTGTCATTCTGAGACAGTGTGACACATAAAAACAAATGAATCTTAAATGGTGATGATCATTTGATTTTACAGTCAAAATCACACTACATGAGCGAGCCAAACAAAAACTGAACATTTGTCGTACTTTTCACAGTACCTGAAAAAGAAGTCAAATTAAAACATATTGTCCTTCATAAACATTCACGGTTGAGTGTTTCTAAAGTGGAATTGTCATTCTGACACAGTGTGACACATAAAAAAAAATGAATCTTAAATGGTGACGATCATTTGATTTTACAGTCAAAATCACATTACATGAGCGAGCCACGCACAAATTGAACATTTGTCGTGCTTTTCACAGTATCTGAAAAAGAAGTCAAATGAAATAATGCTGTCCTTCATACACATTCACATTTGACTGTTTCTAAAGTGGAATTGTCATTCTGTCACAGTGTGACACATAAAAACAAATGAATCTTAAATGGTGACGATCATTTGATTTTACAGTCAAAATCACACTACATGAGCGAGCCACGCACAAATTGAACATTTGTCGTACTTTTCACAGTATCTGAAAAAGAAGTCAAATTAAAACATGTTGTCCTTCATAAACATTCACATTTGAGTGTTGCTCAGGTGGAATTGTCATTCTGACACAGTGTGACACATAAAAACAAATGAATCTTAAATGGTGACGATCATTTGATTTTACAGTCAAAATCACACTACATGAGCGAGCCAAACAAAAACTGAACATTTGTCGTACTTTTCACAGTACCTGAAAAAGAAGTCAAATTAAAACATATTGTCCTTCATAAACATTCACGGTTGAATGTTTCCAAAGTGGAATTGTCATTCTGAGACAGTGTGACACATGAAAACAAATGAATCTTAAATGGTGACGCTCATTTGATTTTACAGTCAAAATCACACTACATGAGCGAGCCACGCACAAATTGAACATTTGTCGTACTTTTCACAGTATCTGAAAAAGAAGTCAAATTAAAACATGTTCTCCTTCATAAACATTCACATTTGAGTGTTCCTCAGGTGGAATTGTCATTCTGAGACAGTGTGACACATAAAAACAAATGAATCTTAAATGGTGATGATCATTTGATTTTACAGTCAAAATCACACTACATGAGCGAGCCAAACAAAAACTGAACATTTGTCGTACTTTTCACAGTACCTGAAAAAGAAGTCAAATTAAAACATATTGTCCTTCATAAACATTCACGGTTGAGTGTTTCTAAAGTGGAATTGTCATTCTGTCACAGTGTGACACATAAAAACAAATGAATCTTAAATGGTGACGATCATTTGATTTTACAGTCAAAATCACACTACATGAGCGAGCCACGCACAAATTGAACATTTGTCGTACTTTTCACAGTATCTGAAAAAGAAGTCAAATTAAAACATGTTGTCCTTCATAAACATTCACATTTGAGTGTTGCTCAGGTGGAATTGTCATTCTGACACAGTGTGACACATAAAAACAAATGAATCTTAAATGGTGACGATCATTTGATTTTACAGTCAAAATCACACTACATGAGCGAGCCAAACAAAAACTGAACATTTGTCGTACTTTTCACAGTACCTGAAAAAGAAGTCAAATTAAAACATATTGTCCTTCATAAACATTCACGGTTGAATGTTTCCAAAGTGGAATTGTCATTCTGAGACAGGGTGACACATGAAAACAAATGAATCTTAAATGGTGACGCTCATTTGATTTTACAGTCAAAATCACACTACATGAGCGAGCCACGCACAAATTGAACATTTGTCGTACTTTTCACAGTATCTGAAAAAGAAGTCAAATTAAAACATGTTGTCCTTCATAAACATTCACATTTGAGTGTTGCTCAGGTGGATTTGTCATTCTGACACAGTGTGACACATAAAAACAAATGAATCTTAAATGGTGACGCTCATTTGATTTTACAGTCAAAATCACACTACATGAGCGAGCCACGCACAAATTGAACATTTGTCATACTTTTCATAGTACCTGAAAAAGAAGTCAAATTAAGACATATTGTCCTTCATAAACATTCACGGTTGAATGTTTCCAAAGTGGAATTGTCATTCTGAGACAGTGTGACACATGAAAACAAATGAATCTTAAATGGTGACGCTCATTTGATTTTACAGTCAAAATCACATTACATGAGCGAGCCACGCACAAATTGAACATTTGTCGTACTTTTCACAGTATCTGAAAAAGAAGTCAAATTAAAACATGTTCTCCTTCATAAACATTCACATTTGAGTGTTGCTCAGGTGGAATTGTCATTCTGAGACAGTGTGACACATAAAAACAAATGAATCTTAAATGGTGACGATCATTTGATTTTACAGTCAAAATCACACTACATGAGCGAGCCACGCACAAATTGAACATTTGTCGTACTTTTCACAGTATCTGAAAAAGAAGTCAAATTAAAACATGTTCTCCTTCATAAACATTCACATTTGAGTGTTCCTCAGGTGGAATTGTCATTCTGAGACAGTGTGACACATAAAAACAAATGAATCTTAAATGGTGATGATCATTTGATTTTACAGTCAAAATCACACTACATGAGCGAGCCAAACAAAAACTGAACATTTGTCGTACTTTTCACAGTACCTGAAAAAGAAGTCAAATTAAAACATATTGTCCTTCATAAACATTCACGGTTGAGTGTTTCTAAAGTGGAATTGTCATTCTGACACAGTGTGACACATAAAAAAAAATGAATCTTAAATGGTGACGATCATTTGATTTTACAGTCAAAATCACATTACATGAGCGAGCCACGCACAAATTGAACATTTGTCGTGCTTTTCACAGTATCTGAAAAAGAAGTCAAATGAAATAATGCTGTCCTTCATACACATTCACATTTGAGTGTTTCTAAAGTGGAATTGTCATTCTGTCACAGTGTGACACATAAAAACAAATGAATCTTAAATGGTGACGATCATTTGATTTTACAGTCAAAATCACACTACATGAGCGAGCCACGCACAAATTGAACATTTGTCGTACTTTTCACAGTATCTGAAAAAGAAGTCAAATTAAAACATGTTGTCCTTCATAAACATTCACATTTGAGTGTTGCTCAGGTGGAATTGTCATTCTGACACAGTGTGACACATAAAAACAAATGAATCTTAAATGGTGACGATCATTTGATTTTACAGTCAAAATCACACTACATGAGCGAGCCAAACAAAAACTGAACATTTGTCGTACTTTTCACAGTACCTGAAAAAGAAGTCAAATTAAAACATATTGTCCTTCATAAACATTCACGGTTGAATGTTTCCAAAGTGGAATTGTCATTCTGAGACAGTGTGACACATGAAAACAAATGAATCTTAAATGGTGACGCTCATTTGATTTTACAGTCAAAATCACACTACATGAGCGAGCCACGCACAAATTGAACATTTGTCGTACTTTTCACAGTATCTGAAAAAGAAGTCAAATTAAAACATGTTCTCCTTCATAAACATTCACATTTGAGTGTTCCTCAGGTGGAATTGTCATTCTGAGACAGTGTGACACATAAAAACAAATGAATCTTAAATGGTGATGATCATTTGATTTTACAGTCAAAATCACACTACATGAGCGAGCCAAACAAAAACTGAACATTTGTCGTACTTTTCACAGTACCTGAAAAAGAAGTCAAATTAAAACATATTGTCCTTCATAAACATTCACGGTTGAGTGTTTCTAAAGTGGAATTGTCATTCTGTCACAGTGTGACACATAAAAACAAATGAATCTTAAATGGTGACGATCATTTGATTTTACAGTCAAAATCACACTACATGAGCGAGCCACGCACAAATTGAACATTTGTCGTACTTTTCACAGTATCTGAAAAAGAAGTCAAATTAAAACATGTTGTCCTTCATAAACATTCACATTTGAGTGTTGCTCAGGTGGAATTGTCATTCTGACACAGTGTGACACATAAAAACAAATGAATCTTAAATGGTGACGATCATTTGATTTTACAGTCAAAATCACACTACATGAGCGAGCCAAACAAAAACTGAACATTTGTCGTACTTTTCACAGTACCTGAAAAAGAAGTCAAATTAAAACATATTGTCCTTCATAAACATTCACGGTTGAATGTTTCCAAAGTGGAATTGTCATTCTGAGACAGTGTGACACATGAAAACAAATGAATCTTAAATGGTGACGCTCATTTGATTTTACAGTCAAAATCACACTACATGAGCGAGCCACGCACAAACTGAACACTTGTCGTACTTTTCACAGTATCTGAAAAAGAAGTCAAATTAAAACATATTGTCCTTCATGAACATTCACATTTGAGTGTTTCTAAAGTGGAATTGTCATTCTGACACAGTGTGACACATAAAAACAAATGAATCTTAAATGGTGACGATCATTTGATTTTACAGTCAAAATCACATTACATGAGCGAGCCACGCACAAATTGAACATTTGTCGTACTTTTCACAGTATCTGAAAAAGAAGTCAAATGAAATAATACTGTCCTTCATACACATTCACATTTGAGTGTTTCTAAAGTGGAATTGTCATTCTGACACAGTGTGACACATAAAAACAAATGAATCTTAAATGGTGACGCTCATCTGATTTCACAGTCAAAATCACACTACATGAGCAAGACAAGCACAAATTGAACATTTGTCGTGCTTTTCACAGTATCTGAAAAAGAAGTCAAATGAAATAATGCTGTCCTTCATACACATTCACATTTGAGTGTTTCTAAAGTGGAATTGTCATTCTGTCACAGTGTGACACATAAAAACAAATGAATCTTAAATGGTGACGATCATTTGATTTTACAGTCAAAATCACACTACATGAGCGAGCCACGCACAAATTGAACATTTGTCGTACTTTTCACAGTATCTGAAAAAGAAGTCAAATTAAAACATGTTGTCCTTCATAAACATTCACATTTGAGTGTTGCTCAGGTGGAATTGTCATTCTGACACAGTGTGACACATAAAAACAAATGAATCTTAAATGGTGACGATCATTTGATTTTACAGTCAAAATCACACTACATGAGCGAGCCAAACAAAAACTGAACATTTGTCGTACTTTTCACAGTACCTGAAAAAGAAGTCAAATTAAAACATATTGTCCTTCATAAACATTCACGGTTGAATGTTTCCAAAGTGGAATTGTCATTCTGAGACAGTGTGACACATGAAAACAAATGAATCTTAAATGGTGACGCTCATTTGATTTTACAGTCAAAATCACACTACATGAGCGAGCCACGCACAAACTGAACACTTGTCGTACTTTTCACAGTATCTGAAAAAGAAGTCAAATTAAAACATATTGTCCTTCATGAACATTCACATTTGAGTGTTTCTTAGGTGGAATTGTCATTCTGAGACAGTGTGACACATAAAAACAAATGAATCTTAAATGGTGACGCTCATTTGATTTTACAGTCAAAATCACACTACATGAGCGAGAAAAGCACAAATTGAACATTTGTCGTACTTTTCACAGTATCTGAAAAAGAAGTCAAATGAAATAATACTGTCCTTCATACACATTCACATTTGAGTGTTTCTAAAGTGGAATTGTCATTCTGACACAGTGTGACACATAAAAACAAATGAATCTTAAATGGTGACGATCATTTGATTTTACAGTCAAAATCACACTACATGAGCGAGCCACGCACAAATTGAACATTTGTCGTACTTTTCACAGTATCTGAAAAAGAAGTCAAATTAAAACATGTTCTCCTTCATAAACATTCACATTTGAGTGTTCCTCAGGTGGAATTGTCATTCTGAGACAGTGTGACACATAAAAACAAATGAATCTTAAATGGTGACGATCATTTGATTTTACAGTCAAAATCACACTACATGAGCGAGCCAAACAAAAACTGAACATTTGTCGTACTTTTCACAGTACCTGAAAAAGAAGTCAAATTAAAACATATTGTCCTTCATAAACATTCACGGTTGAATGTTTCCAAAGTGGAATTGTCATTCTGAGACAGTGTGACACATGAAAACAAATGAATCTTAAATGGTGACGCTCATTTGATTTTACAGTCAAAATCACACTACATGAGCGAGCCACGCACAAATTGAACATTTGTCGTACTTTTCACAGTATCTGAAAAAGAAGTCAAATTAAAACATGTTGTCCTTCATAAACATTCACATTTGAGTGTTGCTCAGGTGGAATTGTCATTCTGACACAGTGTGACACATAAAAACAAATGAATCTTAAATGGTGACGCTCATTTGATTTTACAGTCAAAATCACACTACATGAGCGAGCCACGCACAAATTGAACATTTGTCATACTTTTCATAGTACCTGAAAAAGAAGTCAAATTAAGACATATTGTCCTTCATAAACATTCACGGTTGAATGTTTCCAAAGTGGAATTGTCATTCTGAGACAGTGTGACACATGAAAACAAATGAATCTTAAATGGTGACGCTCATTTGATTTTACAGTCAAAATCACATTACATGAGCGAGCCACGCACAAATTGAACATTTGTCGTACTTTTCACAGTATCTGAAAAAGAAGTCAAATTAAAACATGTTCTCCTTCATAAACATTCACATTTGAGTGTTGCTCAAGTGGAATTGTCATTCTGAGACAGTGTGACACATGAAAACAAATGAATCTTTAATGGTGACGCTCATTTGATTTTACAGTCAAAATCACACTACATGAGCGAGCCACGCACAAATTGAACATTTGTCGTACTTTTCACAGTATCTGAAAAAGAAGTCAAATTAAAACATGTTCTCCTTCATAAACATTCACATTTGAGTGTTCCTCAGGTGGAATTGTCATTCTGAGACAGTGTGACACATAAAAACAAATGAATCTTAAATGGTGATGATCATTTGATTTTACAGTCAAAATCACACTACATGAGCGAGCCAAACAAAAACTGAACATTTGTCGTACTTTTCACAGTACCTGAAAAAGAAGTCAAATTAAAACATATTGTCCTTCATAAACATTCACGGTTGAGTGTTTCTAAAGTGGAATTGTCATTCTGTCACAGTGTGACACATAAAAACAAATGAATCTTAAATGGTGACGATCATTTGATTTTACAGTCAAAATCACACTACATGAGCGAGCCACGCACAAATTGAACATTTGTCGTACTTTTCACAGTATCTGAAAAAGAAGTCAAATTAAAACATGTTCTCCTTCATAAACATTCACATTTGAGTGTTCCTCAGGTGGAATTGTCATTCTGAGACAGTGTGACACATAAAAACAAATGAATCTTAAATGGTGACGATCATTTGATTTTACAGTCAAAATCACACTACATGAGCGAGCCAAACAAAAACTGAACATTTGTCGTACTTTTCACAGTACCTGAAAAAGAAGTCAAATTAAAACATATTGTCCTTCATAAACATTCACGGTTGAATGTTTCCAAAGTGGAATTGTCATTCTGAGACAGTGTGACACATGAAAACAAATGAATCTTAAATGGTGACGCTCATTTGATTTTACAGTCAAAATCACACTACATGAGCGAGCCACGCACAAATTGAACATTTGTCGTACTTTTCACAGTATCTGAAAAAGAAGTCAAATTAAAACATGTTGTCCTTCATAAACATTCACATTTGAGTGTTGCTCAGGTGGAATTGTCATTCTGACACAGTGTGACACATAAAAACAAATGAATCTTAAATGGTGACGCTCATTTGATTTTACAGTCAAAATCACACTACATGAGCGAGCCACGCACAAATTGAACATTTGTCATACTTTTCATAGTACCTGAAAAAGAAGTCAAATTAAGACATATTGTCCTTCATAAACATTCACGGTTGAATGTTTCCAAAGTGGAATTGTCATTCTGAGACAGTGTGACACATGAAAACAAATGAATCTTAAATGGTGACGCTCATTTGATTTTACAGTCAAAATCACATTACATGAGCGAGCCACGCACAAATTGAACATTTGTCGTACTTTTCACAGTATCTGAAAAAGAAGTCAAATTAAAACATGTTCTCCTTCATAAACATTCACATTTGAGTGTTGCTCAGGTGGAATTGTCATTCTGAGACAGTGTGACACATAAAAACAAATGAATCTTAAATGGTGACGATCATTTGATTTTACAGTCAAAATCACACTACATGAGCGAGCCACGCACAAATTGAACATTTGTCGTACTTTTCACAGTATCTGAAAAAGAAGTCAAATTAAAACATGTTCTCCTTCATAAACATTCACATTTGAGTGTTCCTCAGGTGGAATTGTCATTCTGAGACAGTGTGACACATAAAAACAAATGAATCTTAAATGGTGATGATCATTTGATTTTACAGTCAAAATCACACTACATGAGCGAGCCAAACAAAAACTGAACATTTGTCGTACTTTTCACAGTACCTGAAAAAGAAGTCAAATTAAAACATATTGTCCTTCATAAACATTCACGGTTGAATGTTTCCAAAGTGGAATTGTCATTCTGAGACAGTGTGACACATGAAAACAAATGAATCTTAAATGGTGACGCTCATTTGATTTTACAGTCAAAATCACACTACATGAGCGAGCCACGCACAAATTGAACATTTGTCGTACTTTTCACAGTATCTGAAAAAGAAGTCAAATTAAAACATGTTCTCCTTCATAAACATTCACATTTGAGTGTTCCTCAGGTGGAATTGTCATTCTGAGACAGTGTGACACATAAAAACAAATGAATCTTAAATGGTGATGATCATTTGATTTTACAGTCAAAATCACACTACATGAGCGAGCCAAACAAAAACTGAACATTTGTCGTACTTTTCACAGTACCTGAAAAAGAAGTCAAATTAAAACATATTGTCCTTCATAAACATTCACGGTTGAGTGTTTCTAAAGTGGAATTGTCATTCTGTCACAGTGTGACACATAAAAACAAATGAATCTTAAATGGTGACGATCATTTGATTTTACAGTCAAAATCACACTACATGAGCGAGCCACGCACAAATTGAACATTTGTCGTACTTTTCACAGTATCTGAAAAAGAAGTCAAATTAAAACATGTTGTCCTTCATAAACATTCACATTTGAGTGTTGCTCAGGTGGAATTGTCATTCTGACACAGTGTGACACATAAAAACAAATGAATCTTAAATGGTGACGATCATTTGATTTTACAGTCAAAATCACACTACATGAGCGAGCCAAACAAAAACTGAACATTTGTCGTACTTTTCACAGTACCTGAAAAAGAAGTCAAATTAAAACATATTGTCCTTCATAAACATTCACGGTTGAATGTTTCCAAAGTGGAATTGTCATTCTGAGACAGTGTGACACATGAAAACAAATGAATCTTAAATGGTGACGCTCATTTGATTTTACAGTCAAAATCACACTACATGAGCGAGCCACGCACAAACTGAACACTTGTCGTACTTTTCACAGTATCTGAAAAAGAAGTCAAATTAAAACATATTGTCCTTCATGAACATTCACATTTGAGTGTTTCTAAAGTGGAATTGTCATTCTGACACAGTGTGACACATAAAAACAAATGAATCTTAAATGGTGACGATCATTTGATTTTACAGTCAAAATCACATTACATGAGCGAGCCACGCACAAATTGAACATTTGTCGTACTTTTCACAGTATCTGAAAAAGAAGTCAAATGAAATAATACTGTCCTTCATACACATTCACATTTGAGTGTTTCTAAAGTGGAATTGTCATTCTGACACAGTGTGACACATAAAAACAAATGAATCTTAAATGGTGACGCTCATCTGATTTCACAGTCAAAATCACACTACATGAGCAAGACAAGCACAAATTGAACATTTGTCGTGCTTTTCACAGTATCTGAAAAAGAAGTCAAATGAAATAATGCTGTCCTTCATACACATTCACATTTGAGTGTTTCTAAAGTGGAATTGTCATTCTGTCACAGTGTGACACATAAAAACAAATGAATCTTAAATGGTGACGATCATTTGATTTTACAGTCAAAATCACACTACATGAGCGAGCCACGCACAAATTGAACATTTGTCGTACTTTTCACAGTATCTGAAAAAGAAGTCAAATTAAAACATGTTGTCCTTCATAAACATTCACATTTGAGTGTTGCTCAGGTGGAATTGTCATTCTGACACAGTGTGACACATAAAAACAAATGAATCTTAAATGGTGACGATCATTTGATTTTACAGTCAAAATCACACTACATGAGCGAGCCAAACAAAAACTGAACATTTGTCGTACTTTTCACAGTACCTGAAAAAGAAGTCAAATTAAAACATATTGTCCTTCATAAACATTCACGGTTGAATGTTTCCAAAGTGGAATTGTCATTCTGAGACAGTGTGACACATGAAAACAAATGAATCTTAAATGGTGACGCTCATTTGATTTTACAGTCAAAATCACACTACATGAGCGAGCCACGCACAAACTGAACACTTGTCGTACTTTTCACAGTATCTGAAAAAGAAGTCAAATTAAAACATATTGTCCTTCATGAACATTCACATTTGAGTGTTTCTTAGGTGGAATTGTCATTCTGAGACAGTGTGACACATAAAAACAAATGAATCTTAAATGGTGACGCTCATTTGATTTTACAGTGAAAATCACACTACATGAGCGAGAAAAGCACAAATTGAACATTTGTCGTACTTTTCACAGTATCTGAAAAAGAAGTCAAATGAAATAATACTGTCCTTCATACACATTCACATTTGAGTGTTTCTAAAGTGGAATTGTCATTCTGACACAGTGTGACACATAAAAACAAATGAATCTTAAATGGTGACGATCATTTGATTTTACAGTCAAAATCACACTACATGAGCGAGCCACGCACAAATTGAACATTTGTCGTACTTTTCACAGTATCTGAAAAAGAAGTCAAATTAAAACATGTTCTCCTTCATAAACATTCACATTTGAGTGTTCCTCAGGTGGAATTGTCATTCTGAGACAGTGTGACACATAAAAACAAATGAATCTTAAATGGTGACGATCATTTGATTTTACAGTCAAAATCACACTACATGAGCGAGCCAAACAAAAACTGAACATTTGTCGTACTTTTCACAGTACCTGAAAAAGAAGTCAAATTAAAACATATTGTCCTTCATAAACATTCACGGTTGAATGTTTCCAAAGTGGAATTGTCATTCTGAGACAGTGTGACACATGAAAACAAATGAATCTTAAATGGTGACGCTCATTTGATTTTACAGTCAAAATCACACTACATGAGCGAGCCACGCACAAATTGAACATTTGTCGTACTTTTCACAGTATCTGAAAAAGAAGTCAAATTAAAACATGTTGTCCTTCATAAACATTCACATTTGAGTGTTGCTCAGGTGGAATTGTCATTCTGACACAGTGTGACACATAAAAACAAATGAATCTTAAATGGTGACGCTCATTTGATTTTACAGTCAAAATCACACTACATGAGCGAGCCACGCACAAATTGAACATTTGTCATACTTTTCATAGTACCTGAAAAAGAAGTCAAATTAAGACATATTGTCCTTCATAAACATTCACGGTTGAATGTTTCCAAAGTGGAATTGTCATTCTGAGACAGTGTGACACATAAAAAAAAATGAATCTTAAATGGTGACGATCATTTGATTTTACAGTCAAAATCACATTACATGAGCGAGCCACGCACAAATTGAACATTTGTCGTACTTTTCACAGTATCTGAAAAAGAAGTCAAATGAAATAATACTGTCCTTCATACACATTCACATTTGAGTGTTTCTAAAGTGGAATTGTCATTCTGACACAGTGTGACACATAAAAACAAATGAATCTTAAATGGTGACGCTCATCTGATTTCACAGTCAAAATCACACTACATGAGCAAGACAAGCACAAATTGAACATTTGTCGTGTTTTTCACAGTATCTGAAAAAGAAGTCAAATGAAATAATGCTGTCCTTCATACACATTCACATTTGAGTGTTTCTAAAGTGGAATTGTCATTCTGTCACAGTGTGACACATAAAAACAAATGAATCTTAAATGGTGACGATCATTTGATTTTACAGTCAAAATCACACTACATGAGCGAGCCACGCACAAATTGAACATTTGTCGTACTTTTCACAGTATCTGAAAAAGAAGTCAAATTAAAACATGTTGTCCTTCATAAACATTCACATTTGAGTGTTGCTCAGGTGGAATTGTCATTCTGACACAGTGTGACACATAAAAACAAATGAATCTTAAATGGTGACGATCATTTGATTTTACAGTCAAAATCACACTACATGAGCGAGCCAAACAAAAACTGAACATTTGTCGTACTTTTCACAGTACCTGAAAAAGAAGTCAAATTAAAACATATTGTCCTTCATAAACATTCACGGTTGAATGTTTCCAAAGTGGAATTGTCATTCTGAGACAGTGTGACACATGAAAACAAATGAATCTTAAATGGTGACGCTCATTTGATTTTACAGTCAAAATCACACTACATGAGCGAGCCACGCACAAACTGAACACTTGTCGTACTTTTCACAGTATCTGAAAAAGAAGTCAAATTAAAACATATTGTCCTTCATAAACATTCACGGTTGAATGTTTCCAAAGTGGAATTGTCATTCTGAGACAGTGTGACACATGAAAACAAATGAATCTTAAATGGTGACGCTCATTTGATTTTACAGTCAAAATCACATTACATGAGCGAGCCACGCACAAATTGAACATTTGTCGTACTTTTCACAGTATCTGAAAAAGAAGTCAAATTAAAACATGTTCTCCTTCATAAACATTCACATTTGAGTGTTGCTCAGGTGGAATTGTCATTCTGACACAGTGTGACACATAAAAACAAATGAATCTTAAATGGTGACGCTCATTTGATTTTACAGTCAAAATCACATTACATGAGCGAGCCACGCACAAATTGAACATTTGTCGTACTTTTCACAGTATCTGAAAAAGAAGTCAAATTAAAACATGTTCTCCTTCATAAACATTCACATTTGAGTGTTGCTCAGGTGGAATTGTCATTCTGAGACAGTGTGACACATAAAAACAAATGAATCTTAAATGGTGACGATCATTTGATTTTACAGTCAAAATCACACTACATGAGCGAGCCACGCACAAATTGAACATTTGTCGTACTTTTCACAGTATCTGAAAAAGAAGTCAAATTAAAACATGTTCTCCTTCATAAACATTCACATTTGAGTGTTCCTCAGGTGGAATTGTCATTCTGAGACAGTGTGACACATAAAAACAAATGAATCTTAAATGGTGACGCTCATTTGATTTTACAGTCAAAATCACACTACATGAGCGAGCCACGCACAAATTGAACATTTGTCATACTTTTCATAGTACCTGAAAAAGAAGTCAAATTAAGACATATTGTCCTTCATAAACATTCACGGTTGAATGTTTCCAAAGTGGAATTGTCATTCTGAGACAGTGTGACACATGAAAACAAATGAATCTTAAATGGTGACGATCATTTGATTTTACAGTCAAAATCACATTACATGAGCGAGCCACGCACAAATTGAACATTTGTCGTACTTTTCACAGTATCTGAAAAGGAAGTCAAATTAAAACATGTTCTCCTTCATAAACATTCACATTTGAGTGTTGCTCAGGTGGAATTGTCATTCTGAGACAGTGTGACACATAAAAACAAATGAATCTTAAATGGTGACGATCATTTGATTTTACAGTCAAAATCACACTACATGAGCGAGCCACGCACAAATTGAACATTTGTCGTACTTTTCACAGTATCTGAAAAAGAACTCAAATTAAAACATGTTCTCCTTCATAAACATTCACATTTGAGTGTTCCTCAGGTGGAATTGTCATTCTGAGACAGTGTGACACATAAAAACAAATGAATCTTAAATGGTGACGATCATTTGATTTTACAGTCAAAATCACACTACATGAGCGAGCCAAACAAAAACTGAACATTTGTCGTACTTTTCACAGTACCTGAAAAAGAAGTCAAATTAAAACATATTGTCCTTCATAAACATTCACGGTTGAATGTTTCCAAAGTGGAATTGTCATTCTGAGACAGTGTGACACATGAAAACAAATGAATCTTAAATGGTGACGCTCATTTGATTTTACAGTCAAAATCACACTACATGAGCGAGCCACGCACAAATTGAACATTTGTCGTACTTTTCACAGTATCTGAAAAAGAAGTCAAATTAAAACATGTTGTCCTTCATAAACATTCACATTTGAGTGTTGCTCAGGTGGAATTGTCATTCTGACACAGTGTGACACATAAAAACAAATGAATCTTAAATGGTGACGCTCATTTGATTTTACAGTCAAAATCACACTACATGAGCGAGCCACGCAAAAATTGAACATTTGTCATACTTTTCATAGTACCTGAAAAAGAAGTCAAATTAAGACATATTGTCCTTCATAAACATTCACGGTTGAATGTTTCCAAAGTGGAATTGTCATTCTGAGACAGTGTGACACATGAAAACAAATGAATCTTAAATGGTGACGCTCATTTGATTTTACAGTCAAAATCACACTACATGAGCGAGAAAAGCACAAATTGAACATTTGTCGTACTTTTCACAGTATCTGAAAAAGAAGTCAAATTAAAACATGTTGTCCTTCATAAACATTCACATTTGAGTGTTTCTAAAGTGGAATTGTCATTCTGAGACAGTGTGACACATGAAAACAAATGAATCTTAAATGGTGACGCTCATTTGATTTTACAGTCAAAATCACACTACATGAGCGAGCCACGCACAAATTGAACATTTGTCGTACTTTTCACAGTATCTGAAAAAGAAGTCAAATTAAAACATGTTGTCCTTCATAAACATTCACATTTGAGTGTTGCTCAGGTGGAATTGTCATTCTGACACAGTGTGACACATAAAAACAAATGAATCTTAAATGGTGACGCTCATTTGATTTTACAGTCAAAATCACACTACATGAGCGAGCCACGCACAAATTGAACATTTGTCATACTTTTCATAGTACCTGAAAAAGAAGTCAAATTAAGACATATTGTCCTTCATAAACATTCACGGTTGAATGTTTCCAAAGTGGAATTGTCATTCTGAGACAGTGTGACACATGAAAACAAATGAATCTTAAATGGTGACGCTCATTTGATTTTACAGTCAAAATCACACTACATGAGCGAGAAAAGCACAAATTGAACATTTGTCGTACTTTTCACAGTATCTGAAAAAGAAGTCAAATTAAAACATGTTGTCCTTCATAAACATTCACATTTGAGTGTTTCTAAAGTGGAATTGTCATTCTGACACAGTGTGACACATAAAAACAAATGAATCTTAAATGGTGACGATCATTTGATTTTACAGTCAAAATCACATTACATGAGCGAGCCACGCACAAATTGAACATTTGTCGTACTTTTCACAGTATCTGAAAAAGAAGTCAAATTAAAACATGTTCTCCTTCATAAACATTCACATTTGAGTGTTGCTCAGGTGGAATTGTCATTCTGAGACAGTGTGACACATAAAAACAAATGAATCTTAAATGGTGACGATCATTTGATTTTACAGTCAAAATCACACTACATGAGCGAGCCACGCACAAATTGAACATTTGTCGTACTTTTCACAGTATCTGAAAAAGAAGTCAAATTAAAACATGTTCTCCTTCATAAACATTCACATTTGAGTGTTGCTCAGGTGGAATTGTCATTCTGAGACAGTGTGACACATAAAAACAAATGAATCTTAAATGGTGACGATCATTTGATTTTACAGTCAAAATCACACTACATGAGCGAGAAAAGCACAAATTGAACATTTGTCGTACTTTTCACAGTATCTGAAAAAGAAGTCAAATTAAAACATGTTGTCCTTCATAAACATTCACATTTGAGTGTTTCTAAAGTGGAATTGTCATTCTGACACAGTGTGACACATAAAAACAAATGAATTTTAAATGGTGACGATCATTTGATTTTACAGTCAAAATCACACTACATGAGCAAGACAAGCACAAATTGAACATTTGTCGTGCTTTTCACAGTATCTGAAAAAGAAGTCAAATTAAAACATGTTGTCCTTCATAAACATTCACATTTGAGTGTTGCTCAGGTGGAATTGTCATTCTGACACAGTGTGACACATAAAAACAAATGAATCTTAAATGGTGACGATCATTTGATTTTACAGTCAAAATCACACTACATGAGTGAGCCACGCACAAATTGAACATTTGTCATACTTTTCACAGTATCTGAAAAAGAAGTCAAATTAAAACATGTTCTCCTTCATAAACATTCACATTTGAGTGTTGCTCAGGTGGAATTGTCATTCTGAGACAGTGTGACACATAAAAACAAATGAATTTTAAATGGTGACGATCATTTGATTTTACAGTCAAAATCACACTACATGAGCGAGCCAAACAAAAACTGAACATTTGTCGTACTTTTCACAGTACCTGAAAAAGAAGTCAAATTAAGACATATTGTACTTCATAAACATTCACGGTTGAATGTTTCCAAAGTGGAATTGTCATTCTGAGACAGTGTGACACATGAAAACAAATGAATCTTAAATGGTGACGCTCATTTGATTTTACAGTCAAAATCACACTACATGAGCGAGAAAAGCACAAATTGAACATTTGTCGTACTTTTCCCAGTATCTGAAAAAGAAGTCAAATTAAAACATGTTGTCCTTCATAAACATTCACAGTTGAACGTTTCCAGAGTGGAATTGTCATTCTGAGACAGTGTGACACATAAAAACAAATGAATCTTAAATGGTGACGCTCATCTGATTTCACAGTCAAAATCACACTACATGAGCGAGACAAGCACAAATTGAACATTTGTCGTGCTTTTCACAGTATCTGAAAAAGAAGTCAAATGAAATAATGCTGTCCTTCATACACATTCACATTTGAGTGTTTCTAAAGTGGAATTGTCATTCTGACACAGTGTGACACATAAAAACAAATGAATCTTAAATGGTGACGATCATTTGATTTTACAGTCAAAATCACACTACATGAGCGAGCAACGCACAAATTGAACATTTGTCGTACTTTTCACAGTATCTGAAAAAGAAGTCAAATTAAAACATGTTGTCCTTCATAAACATTCACATTTGAGTGTTTCTAAAGTGGAATTGTCATTCTGACACAGTGTGACACATAAAAACAAATGAATCTTAAATGGTGACGATCATTTGATTTTACAGTCAAAATCACACTACATGAGCGAGCCACGCACAAATTGAACATTTGTCGTACTTTTCACAGTATCTGAAAAAGAAGTCAAATTAAAACATGTTGTCCTTCATAAACATTCACATTTGAGTGTTTCTAAAGTGGAATTGTCATTCTGAGACAGTGTGACACATGAAAACAAATGAATCTTAAATGGTGACGCTCATTTGATTTTACAGTCAAAATCACACTACATGAGTGATAAGAGCACAACATCAACACTTGTATTTTTCACATTAACTCTAACGGAAGTCCAATTAAACCATGTTGTCCTTCAGAAACATTCACATTTGAGTGTTGCTCAGGTGGAATTGTCATTCTGAGACTGTGACACATAAAAACAAATGAATCTTAAACGGTGACGCTCATTTGATTTTACAGTCAAAATCACACTACATGAGCGAGCCACACAAAAACTGAACATTTGTCGTACTTTTCACAGTACCTGAAAAAGAAGTCAAATTAAAACATGTTGTCATTCATAAACATTCACGGTTGAATGTTTCCAAAGTGGAATTGTCATTCTGAGACAGTGTGACACATAAAAACAAATGAATCTTAAATGGTGACGATCATTTGATTTTACAGTCAAAATCACACTACATGAGCGAGCAACGCACAAATTGAACATTTGTCGTACTTTTCACAGTATCTGAAAAAGAAGTCAAATTAAAACATGTTGTCCTTCATAAACATTCACATTTGAGTGTTTCTAAAGTGGAATTGTCATTCTGACACAGTGTGACACATAAAAACAAATGAATCTTAAATGGTGACGATCATTTGATTTTACAGTCAAAATCACACTACATGAGCGAGCCACGCACAAATTGAACATTTGTCGTACTTTTCACAGTATCTGAAAAAGAAGTCAAATTAAAACATGTTGTCCTTCATAAACATTCACATTTGAGTGTTTCTAAAGTGGAATTGTCATTCTGAGACAGTGTGACACATGAAAACAAATGAATCTTAAATGGTGACGTTCATTTGATTTTACAGTCAAAATCACACTACATGAGTGATAAGAGCACAACATCAACACTTGTATTTTTCACATTAACTCTAACGGAAGTCCAATTAAACCATGTTGTCCTTCAGAAACATTCACATTTGAGTGTTGCTCAGGTGGAATTGTCATTCTGAGACTGTGACACATAAAAACAAATGAATCTTAAACGGTGACGCTCATTTGATTTTACAGTCAAAATCACACTACATGAGCGAGCCACACAAAAACTGAACATTTGTCGTACTTTTCACAGTACCTGAAAAAGAAGTCAAATTAAAACATGTTGTCATTCATAAACATTCACGGTTGAATGTTTCCAAAGTGGAATTGTCATTCTGAGACAGTGTGACACATGAAAACAAATGAATCTTAAATGGTGACGCTCATTTGATTTTACAGTCAAAATCACACTACATGAGCGAGCCACGCACAAATTGAACATTTGTCATACTTTTCACAGTATCTGAAAAAGAAGTCAAATTAAAACATATTGTCCTTCATAAACATTCACGGTTGAATGTTTCCAAAGTGGAATTGTCATTCTGAGACAGTGTGACACATGAAAACAAATGAATCTTAAATGGTGACGATCATTTGATTTTACAGTCAAAATCACACTACATGAGCGAGAAAAGCACAAATTGAACATTTGTCGTACTTTTCCCAGTATCTGAAAAAGAAGTCAAATTAAAACATGTTGTCCTTCATAAACATTCAAAGTTGAACGTTTCCAGAGTGGAATTGTCATTCTGAGACAGTGTGACACATAAAAACAAATGAATCTTAAATGGTGACGCTCATCTGATTTCACAGTCAAAATCACACTACATGAGCAAGACAAGCACAAATTGAACATTTGTCGTGCTTTTCACAGTATCTGAAAAAGAAGTCAAATGAAATAATGCTGTCCTTCATACACATTCACATTTGAGTGTTTCTAAAGTGGATTTGTCATTCTGACACAGTGTGACACATAAAAACAAATGAATCTTAAATGGTGACGATCATTTGATTTTACAGTCAAAATCACACTACATGAGCGAGCCACGCACAAATTGAACATTTGTCGTACTTTTCACAGTATCTGAAAAAGAAGTCAAATTAAAACATGTTGTCCTTCATAAACATTCATGGTTGAATGTTTCCAAAGTGGAATTGTCATTCTAAGACAGTGTGACACATGAAAACAAATGAATCTTAAATGGTGACGCTCATTTGATTTTACAGTCAAAATCACACTACATGAGTGATAAGAGCACAACATCAACACTTGTATTTTTCACATTAACTCTAACGGAAGTCCAATTAAACCATGTTGTCCTTCATAAACATTCACATTTGAGTGTTGCTCAGGTGGAATTGTCATTCTGAGACTGTGACACATAAAAACAAATGAATCTTAAACGGTGACGCTCATTTGATTTTACAGTCAAAATCACACTACATGAGCGAGCCACACAAAAACTGAACATTTGTCGTACTTTTCACAGTACCTGAAAAAGAAGTCAAATTAAAACATGTTGTCATTCATAAACATTCACGGTTGAATGTTTCCAAAGTGGAATTGTCATTCTGAGACAGTGTGACACATGAAAACAAATGAATCTTAAATGGTGACGCTCATTTGATTTTACAGTCAAAATCACACTACATGAGCGAGCCACGCACAAATTGAACATTTGTCATACTTTTCCCAGTATCTGAAAAAGAAGTCAAATTAAAACATGTTGTCCTTCATAAACATTCAAAGTTGAACGTTTCCAGAGTGGAATTGTCATTCTGAGACAGTGTGACACATAAAAACAAATGAATCTTAAATGGTGACGCTCATCTGATTTCACAGTCAAAATCACACTACATGAGCAAGACAAGCACAAATTGAACATTTGTCGTGCTTTTCACAGTATCTGAAAAAGAAGTCAAATGAAATAATGCTGTCCTTCATACACATTCACATTTGAGTGTTTCTAAAGTGGAATTGTCATTCTGACACAGTGTGACACATAAAAACAAATGAATCTTAAATGGTGACGATCATTTGATTTTACAGTCAAAATCACACTACATGAGCGAGCCACGCACAAATTGAACATTTGTCGTACTTTTCACAGTATCTGAAAAAGAAGTCAAATTAAAACATGTTGTCCTTCATAAACATTCACATTTGAGTGTTTCTAAAGTGGAATTGTCATTCTGACACAGTGTGACACATAAAAACAAATGAATCTTAAATGGTGACGATCATTTGATTTTACAGTCAAAATCACACTACATGAGCGAGCCAAACAAAAACTGAACATTTGTCGTACTTTTCACAGTACCTGAAAAAGAAGTCAAATTAAAACATATTGTCCTTCATAAACATTCATGGTTGAATGTTTCCAAAGTGGAATTGTCATTCTGAGACAGTGTGACACATGAAAACAAATGAATCTTAAATGGTGACGCTCATTTGATTTTACAGTCAAAATCACACTACATGAGTGATAAGAGCACAACATCAACACTTGTATTTTTCACATTAACTCTAACGGAAGTCCAATTAAACCATGTTGTCCTTCAGAAAGATTCACATTTGAGTGTTGCTCAGGTGGAATTGTCATTCTGAGACTGTGACACATAAAAACAAATGAATCTTAAACGGTGACGCTCATTTGATTTTACAGTCAAAATCACACTACATGAGCGAGCCACACAAAAACTGAACATTTGTCGTACTTTTCACAGTACCTGAAAAAGAAGTCAAATTAAAACATGTTGTCATTCATAAACATTCACGGTTGAATGTTTCCAAAGTGGAATTGTCATTCTGAGACAGTGTGACACATGAAAACAAATGAATCTTAAATGGTGACGCTCATTTGATTTTACAGTCAAAATCACACTACATGAGCGAGCCACGCACAAATTGAACATTTGTCATACTTTTCACAGTATCTGAAAAAGAAGTCAAATTAAAACATATTGTCCTTCATAAACATTCACGGTTGAATGTTTCCAAAGTGGAATTGTCATTCTGAGACAGTGTGACACATGAAAACAAATGAATCTTAAATGGTGACGATCATTTGATTTTACAGTCAAAATCACACTACATGAGCGAGAAAAGCACAAATTGAACATTTGTCGTACTTTTCCCAGTATCTGAAAAAGAAGTCAAATTAAAACATGTTGTCCTTCATAAACATTCAAAGTTGAACGTTTCCAGAGTGGAATTGTCATTCTGAGACAGTGTGACACATAAAAACAAATGAATCTTAAATGGTGACGCTCATCTGATTTCACAGTCAAAATCACACTACATGAGCAAGACAAGCACAAATTGAACATTTGTCGTGCTTTTCACAGTATCTGAAAAAGAAGTCAAATGAAATAATGCTGTCCTTCATACACATTCACATTTGAGTGTTTCTAAAGTGGAATTGTCATTCTGACACAGTGTGACACATAAAAACAAATGAATCTTAAATGGTGACGATCATTTGATTTTACAGTCAAAATCACACTACATGAGTGATAAGAGCACAACATCAACACTTGTATTTTTCACATTAACTCTAACGGTAGTCCAATTAAACCATGTTGTCCTTCAGAAATATTCACATTTGAGTGTTGCTCAGGTGGAATTGTCATTCTGAGACTGTGACACATAAAAACAAATGAATCTTAAACGGTGACGCTCATTTGATTTTACAGTCAAAATCACACTACATGAGCAAGACAAGCACAAATTGAACATTTGTCGTGCTTTTCACAGTATCTGAAAAAGAAGTCAAATGAAATAATGCTGTCCTTCATACACATTCACATTTGAGTGTTTCTAAAGTGGAATTGTCATTCTGACACAGTGTGACACATAAAAACAAATGAATCTTAAATGGTGACGATCATTTGATTTTACAGTCAAAATCACACTACATGAGCGAGCCACGCACAAATTGAACATTTGTCGTACTTTTCACAGTATCTGAAAAAGAAGTCAAATTAAAACATGTTGTCCTTCATAAACATTCACATTTGAGTGTTTCTAAAGTGGAATTGTCATTCTGACACAGTGTGACACATAAAAACAAATGAATCTTAAATGGTGACGATCATTTGATTTTACAGTCAAAATCACACTACATGAGCGAGCCAAACAAAAACTGAACATTTGTCGTACTTTTCACAGTACCTGAAAAAGAAGTCAAATTAAAACATATTGTCCTTCATAAACATTCATGGTTGAATGTTTCCAAAGTGGAATTGTCATTCTGAGACAGTGTGACACATGAAAACAAATGAATCTTAAATGGTGACGCTCATTTGATTTTACAGTCAAAATCACACTACATGAGTGATAAGAGCACAACATCAACACTTGTATTTTTCACATTAACTCTAACGGAAGTCCAATTAAACCATGTTGTCCTTCAGAAAGATTCACATTTGAGTGTTGCTCAGGTGGAATTGTCATTCTGAGACTGTGACACATAAAAACAAATGAATCTTAAACGGTGACGCTCATTTGATTTTACAGTCAAAATCACACTACATGAGCGAGCCACACAAAAACTGAACATTTGTCGTACTTTTCACAGTACCTGAAAAAGAAGTCAAATTAAAACATGTTGTCATTCATAAACATTCACGGTTGAATGTTTCCAAAGTGGAATTGTCATTCTGAGACAGTGTGACACATGAAAACAAATGAATCTTAAATGGTGACGCTCATTTGATTTTACAGTCAAAATCACACTACATGAGCGAGCCACGCACAAATTGAACATTTGTCATACTTTTCACAGTATCTGAAAAAGAAGTCAAATTAAAACATATTGTCCTTCATAAACATTCACGGTTGAATGTTTCCAAAGTGGAATTGTCATTCTGAGACAGTGTGACACATGAAAACAAATGAATCTTAAATGGTGACGATCATTTGATTTTACAGTCAAAATCACACTACATGAGCGAGAAAAGCACAAATTGAACATTTGTCGTACTTTTCCCAGTATCTGAAAAAGAAGTCAAATTAAAACATGTTGTCCTTCATAAACATTCAAAGTTGAACGTTTCCAGAGTGGAATTGTCATTCTGAGACAGTGTGACACATAAAAACAAATGAATCTTAAATGGTGACGCTCATCTGATTTCACAGTCAAAATCACACTACATGAGCAAGACAAGCACAAATTGAACATTTGTCGTGCTTTTCACAGTATCTGAAAAAGAAGTCAAATGAAATAATGCTGTCCTTCATACACATTCACATTTGAGTGTTTCTAAAGTGGAATTGTCATTCTGACACAGTGTGACACATAAAAACAAATGAATCTTAAATGGTGACGATCATTTGATTTTACAGTCAAAATCACACTACATGAGCGAGCCACGCACAAATTGAACATTTGTCGTACTTTTCACAGTATCTGAAAAAGAAGTCAAATTAAAACATGTTGTCCTTCATAAACATTCACATTTGAGTGTTTCTAAAGTGGAATTGTCATTCTGACACAGTGTGACACATAAAAACAAATGAATCTTAAATGGTGACGATCATTTGATTTTACAGTCAAAATCACACTACATGAGCGAGCCAAACAAAAACTGAACATTTGTCGTACTTTTGACAGTACCTGAAAAAGAAGTCAAATTAAAACATATTGTCCTTCATAAACATTCATGGTTGAATGTTTCCAAAGTGGAATTGTCATTCTGAGACAGTGTGACACATGAAAACAAATGAATCTTAAATGGTGACGCTCATTTGATTTTACAGTCAAAATCACACTACATGAGTGATAAGAGCACAACATCAACACTTGTATTTTTCACATTAACTCTAACGGTAGTCCAATTAAACCATGTTGTCCTTCAGAAATATTCACATTTGAGTGTTGCTCAGGTGGAATTGTCATTCTGAGACTGTGACACATAAAAACAAATGAATCTTAAACGGTGACGCTCATTTGATTTTACAGTCAAAATCACACTACATGAGCGAGCCACGCACAAATTGAACATTTGTCATACTTTTCACAGTATCTGAAAAAGAAGTCAAATTAAAACATGTTCTCCTTCATAAACATTCACATTTGAGTGTTGCTCAGGTGGAATTGTCATTCTGAGACAGTGTGACACATAAAAACAAATGAATCTTAAATGGTGACGATCATTTGATTTTACAGTCAAAATCACACTACATGAGCGAGCCAAACAAAAACTGAACATTTGTCGTACTTTTCACAGTACCTGAAAAAGAAGTCAAATTAAGACATATTGTCCTTCATAAACATTCACGGTTGAATGTTTCCAAAGTGGAATTGTCATTCTGAGACAGTGTGACACATGAAAACAAATGAATCTTAAATGGTGACGCTCATTTGATTTTACAGTCAAAATCACACTACATGAGCGAGAAAAGCACAAATTGAACATTTGTCGTACTTTTCACAGTATCTGAAAAAGAAGTCAAATTAAAACATGTTGTCCTTCATAAACATTCAAAGTTGAACGTTTCCAGAGTGGAATTGTCATTCTGAGACAGTGTGACACATAAAAACAAATGAATCTTAAATGGTGACGCTCATCTGATTTCACAGTCAAAATCACACTACATGAGCAAGACAAGCACAAATTGAACATTTGTCGTGCTTTTCACAGTATCTGAAAAAGAAGTCAAATGAAATAATGCTGTCCTTCATACACATTCACATTTGAGTGTTTCTAAAGTGGAATTGTCATTCTGACACAGTGTGACACATAAAAACAAATGAATCTTAAATGGTGACGATCATTTGATTTTACAGTCAAAATCACACTACATGAGTGATAAGAGCACAACATCAACACTTGTATTTTTCACATTAACTCTAACGGTAGTCCAATTAAACCATGTTGTCCTTCAGAAATATTCACATTTGAGTGTTGCTCAGGTGGAATTGTCATTCTGAGACTGTGACACATAAAAACAAATGAATCTTAAACGGTGACGCTCATTTGATTTTACAGTCAAAATCACACTACATGAGCAAGACAAGCACAAATTGAACATTTGTCGTGCTTTTCACAGTATCTGAAAAAGAAGTCAAATGAAATAATGCTGTCCTTCATACACATTCACATTTGAGTGTTTCTAAAGTGGAATTGTCATTCTGACACAGTGTGACACATAAAAACAAATGAATCTTAAATGGTGACGATCATTTGATTTTACAGTCAAAATCACACTACATGAGCGAGCCACGCACAAATTGAACATTTGTCGTACTTTTCACAGTATCTGAAAAAGAAGTCAAATTAAAACATGTTGTCCTTCATAAACATTCACATTTGAGTGTTTCTAAAGTGGAATTGTCATTCTGACACAGTGTGACACATAAAAACAAATGAATCTTAAATGGTGACGATCATTTGATTTTACAGTCAAAATCACACTACATGAGCGAGCCAAACAAAAACTGAACATTTGTCGTACTTTTCACAGTACCTGAAAAAGAAGTCAAATTAAAACATATTGTCCTTCATAAACATTCATGGTTGAATGTTTCCAAAGTGGAATTGTCATTCTGAGACAGTGTGACACATGAAAACAAATGAATCTTAAATGGTGACGCTCATTTGATTTTACAGTCAAAATCACACTACATGAGTGATAAGAGCACAACATCAACACTTGTATTTTTCACATTAACTCTAACGGAAGTCCAATTAAACCATGTTGTCCTTCAGAAAGATTCACATTTGAGTGTTGCTCAGGTGGAATTGTCATTCTGAGACTGTGACACATAAAAACAAATGAATCTTAAACGGTGACGCTCATTTGATTTTACAGTCAAAATCACACTACATGAGCGAGCCACACAAAAACTGAACATTTGTCGTACTTTTCACAGTACCTGAAAAAGAAGTCAAATTAAAACATGTTGTCATTCATAAACATTCACGGTTGAATGTTTCCAAAGTGGAATTGTCATTCTGAGACAGTGTGACACATGAAAACAAATGAATCTTAAATGGTGACGCTCATTTGATTTTACAGTCAAAATCACACTACATGAGCGAGCCACGCACAAATTGAACATTTGTCATACTTTTCACAGTATCTGAAAAAGAAGTCAAATTAAAACATATTGTCCTTCATAAACATTCACGGTTGAATGTTTCCAAAGTGGAATTGTCATTCTGAGACAGTGTGACACATGAAAACAAATGAATCTTAAATGGTGACGATCATTTGATTTTACAGTCAAAATCACACTACATGAGCGAGAAAAGCACAAATTGAACATTTGTCGTACTTTTCCCAGTATCTGAAAAAGAAGTCAAATTAAAACATGTTGTCCTTCATAAACATTCAAAGTTGAACGTTTCCAGAGTGGAATTGTCATTCTGAGACAGTGTGACACATAAAAACAAATGAATCTTAAATGGTGACGCTCATCTGATTTCACAGTCAAAATCACACTACATGAGCAAGACAAGCACAAATTGAACATTTGTCGTGCTTTTCACAGTATCTGAAAAAGAAGTCAAATGAAATAATGCTGTCCTTCATACACATTCACATTTGAGTGTTTCTAAAGTGGAATTGTCATTCTGACACAGTGTGACACATAAAAACAAATGAATCTTAAATGGTGACGATCATTTGATTTTACAGTCAAAATCACACTACATGAGCGAGCCACGCACAAATTGAACATTTGTCGTACTTTTCACAGTATCTGAAAAAGAAGTCAAATTAAAACATGTTGTCCTTCATAAACATTCACATTTGAGTGTTTCTAAAGTGGAATTGTCATTCTGACACAGTGTGACACATAAAAACAAATGAATCTTAAATGGTGACGATCATTTGATTTTACAGTCAAAATCACACTACATGAGCGAGCCAAACAAAAACTGAACATTTGTCGTACTTTTGACAGTACCTGAAAAAGAAGTCAAATTAAAACATATTGTCCTTCATAAACATTCATGGTTGAATGTTTCCAAAGTGGAATTGTCATTCTGAGACAGTGTGACACATGAAAACAAATGAATCTTAAATGGTGACGCTCATTTGATTTTACAGTCAAAATCACACTACATGAGTGATAAGAGCACAACATCAACACTTGTATTTTTCACATTAACTCTAACGGTAGTCCAATTAAACCATGTTGTCCTTCAGAAATATTCACATTTGAGTGTTGCTCAGGTGGAATTGTCATTCTGAGACTGTGACACATAAAAACAAATGAATCTTAAACGGTGACGCTCATTTGATTTTACAGTCAAAATCACACTACATGAGCGAGCCACGCACAAATTGAACATTTGTCATACTTTTCACAGTATCTGAAAAAGAAGTCAAATTAAAACATGTTCTCCTTCATAAACATTCACATTTGAGTGTTGCTCAGGTGGAATTGTCATTCTGAGACAGTGTGACACATAAAAACAAATGAATCTTAAATGGTGACGATCATTTGATTTTACAGTCAAAATCACACTACATGAGCGAGCCAAACAAAAACTGAACATTTGTCGTACTTTTCACAGTACCTGAAAAAGAAGTCAAATTAAGACATATTGTCCTTCATAAACATTCACGGTTGAATGTTTCCAAAGTGGAATTGTCATTCTGAGACAGTGTGACACATGAAAACAAATGAATCTTAAATGGTGACGCTCATTTGATTTTACAGTCAAAATCACACTACATGAGCGAGAAAAGCACAAATTGAACATTTGTCGTACTTTTCACAGTATCTGAAAAAGAAGTCAAATTAAAACATGTTGTCCTTCATAAACATTCAAAGTTGAACGTTTCCAGAGTGGAATTGTCATTCTGAGACAGTGTGACACATAAAAACAAATGAATCTTAAATGGTGACGCTCATCTGATTTCACAGTCAAAATCACACTACATGAGCAAGACAAGCACAAATTGAACATTTGTCGTGCTTTTCACAGTATCTGAAAAAGAAGTCAAATGAAATAATGCTGTCCTTCATACACATTCACATTTGAGTGTTTCTAAAGTGGAATTGTCATTCTGACACAGTGTGACACATAAAAACAAATGAATCTTAAATGGTGACGATCATTTGATTTTACAGTCAAAATCACACTACATGAGTGATAAGAGCACAACATCAACACTTGTATTTTTCACATTAACTCTAACGGTAGTCCAATTAAACCATGTTGTCCTTCAGAAATATTCACATTTGAGTGTTGCTCAGGTGGAATTGTCATTCTGAGACTGTGACACATAAAAACAAATGAATCTTAAACGGTGACGCTCATTTGATTTTACAGTCAAAATCACACTACATGAGCGAGCCACGCACAAATTGAACATTTGTCATACTTTTCACAGTATCTGAAAAAGAAGTCAAATTAAAACATGTTCTCCTTCATAAACATTCACATTTGAGTGTTGCTCAGGTGGAATTGTCATTCTGAGACAGTGTGACACATAAAAACAAATGAATCTTAAATGGTGACGATCATTTGATTTTACAGTCAAAATCACACTACATGAGCGAGCCAAACAAAAACTGAACATTTGTCGTACTTTTCACAGTACCTGAAAAAGAAGTCAAATTAAGACATATTGTCCTTCATAAACATTCACGGTTGAATGTTGCCAAAGTGGAATTGTCATTCTGAGACAGTGTGACACATGAAAACAAATGAATCTTAAATGGTGACGCTCATTTGATTTTACAGTCAAAATCACACTACATGAGCGAGAAAAGCACAAATTGAACATTTGTCGTACTTTTCACAGTATCTGAAAAAGAAGTCAAATTAAAACATGTTGTCCTTCATAAACATTCAAAGTTGAACGTTTCCAGAGTGGAATTGTCATTCTGAGACAGTGTGACACATAAAAACAAATGAATCTTAAATGGTGACGCTCATCTGATTTCACAGTCAAAATCACACTACATGAGCAAGACAAGCACAAATTGAACATTTGTCGTGCTTTTCACAGTATCTGAAAAAGAAGTCAAATGAAATAATGCTGTCCTTCATACACATTCACATTTGAGTGTTTCTAAAGTGGAATTGTCATTCTGACACAGTGTGACACATAAAAACAAATGAATCTTAAATGGTGACGATCATTTGATTTTACAGTCAAAATCACACTACATGAGCGAGCCACGCACAAATTGAACATTTGTCGTACTTTTCACAGTATCTGAAAAAGAAGTCAAATTAAAACATGTTCTCCTTCATAAACATTCACATTTGAGTGTTGCTCAGGTGGAATTGTCATTCTGAGACAGTGTGACACATAAAAACAAATGAATTTTAAATGGTGACGATCATTTGATTTTACAGTCAAAATCACACTACATGAGCGAGCCAAACAAAAACTGAACATTTGTCGTACTTTTCACAGTACCTGAAAAAGAAGTCAAATTAAAACATATTGTCCTTCATAAACATTCACGGTTGAATGTTTCCAAAGTGGAATTGTCATTCTGAGACAGTGTGACACATGAAAACAAATGAATCTTAAATGGTGACGCTCATTTGATTTTACAGTCAAAATCACACTACATGAGCGAGCCACGCACAAATTGAACATTTGTCATACTTTTCATAGTATCTGAAAAAGAAGTCAAATTAAAACATGTTCTCCTTCATAAACATTCACATTTGAGTGTTGCTCAGGTGGAATTGTCATTCTGAGACAGTGTGACACATAAAAACAAATGAATCTTAAATGGTGACGATCATTTGATTTTACAGTCAAAATCACACTACATGAGCGAGCCACGCACAAATTGAACATTTGTCGTACTTTTCACAGTATCTGAAAAAGAAGTCAAATTAAAACATGTTCTCCTTCATAAACATTCACATTTGAGTGTTTCTAAAGTGGAATTGTCATTCTGACACAGTGTGACACATAAAAACAAATGAATCTTAAATGGTGACGATCATTTGATTTTACAGTCAAAATCACACTACATGAGCGAGCCACGCACAAATTGAACATTTGTCATACTTTTCACAGTATCTGAAAAAGAAGTCAAATTAAAACATGTTCTCCTTCATAAACATTCACATTTGAGTGTTGCTCAGGTGGAATTGTCATTCTGAGACAGTGTGACACATAAAAACAAATGAATTTTAAATGGTGACGATCATTTGATTTTACAGTCAAAATCACACTACATGAGCGAGCCAAACAAAAACTGAACATTTGTCGTACTTTTCACAGTACCTGAAAAAGAAGTCAAATTAAGACATATTGTCCTTCATAAACATTCACGGTTGAATGTTTCCAAAGTGGAATTGTCATTCTGAGACAGTGTGACACATGAAAACAAATGAATCTTAAATGGTGACGCTCATTTGATTTTACAGTCAAAATCACACTACATGAGCGAGAAAAGCACAAATTGAACATTTGTCGTACTTTTCACAGTATCTGAAAAAGAAGTCAAATTAAAACATGTTGTCCTTCATAAACATTCAAAGTTGAACGTTTCCAGAGTGGAATTGTCATTCTGAGACAGTGTGACACATAAAAACAAATGAATCTTAAATGGTGACGCTCATCTGATTTCACAGTCAAAATCACACTACATGAGCAAGACAAGCACAAATTGAACATTTGTCGTGCTTTTCACAGTATCTGAAAAAGAAGTCAAATGAAATAATGCTGTCCTTCATACACATTCACATTTGAGTGTTTCTAAAGTGGAATTGTCATTCTGACACAGTGTGACACATAAAAACAAATGAATCTTAAATGGTGACGATCATTTGATTTTACAGTCAAAATCACACTACATGAGTGATAAGAGCACAACATCAACACTTGTATTTTTCACATTAACTCTAACGGTAGTCCAATTAAACCATGTTGTCCTTCAGAAATATTCACATTTGAGTGTTGCTCAGGTGGAATTGTCATTCTGAGACTGTGACACATAAAAACAAATGAATCTTAAACGGTGACGCTCATTTGATTTTACAGTCAAAATCACACTACATGAGCGAGCCACGCACAAATTGAACATTTGTCATACTTTTCACAGTATCTGAAAAAGAAGTCAAATTAAAACATGTTCTCCTTCATAAACATTCACATTTGAGTGTTGCTCAGGTGGAATTGTCATTCTGAGACAGTGTGACACATAAAAACAAATGAATCTTAAATGGTGACGATCATTTGATTTTACAGTCAAAATCACACTACATGAGCGAGCCAAACAAAAACTGAACATTTGTCGTACTTTTCACAGTACCTGAAAAAGAAGTCAAATTAAGACATATTGTCCTTCATAAACATTCACGGTTGAATGTTGCCAAAGTGGAATTGTCATTCTGAGACAGTGTGACACATGAAAACAAATGAATCTTAAATGGTGACGCTCATTTGATTTTACAGTCAAAATCACACTACATGAGCGAGAAAAGCACAAATTGAACATTTGTCGTACTTTTCACAGTATCTGAAAAAGAAGTCAAATTAAAACATGTTGTCCTTCATAAACATTCAAAGTTGAACGTTTCCAGAGTGGAATTGTCATTCTGAGACAGTGTGACACATAAAAACAAATGAATCTTAAATGGTGACGCTCATCTGATTTCACAGTCAAAATCACACTACATGAGCAAGACAAGCACAAATTGAACATTTGTCGTGCTTTTCACAGTATCTGAAAAAGAAGTCAAATTAAAACATGTTCTCCTTCATAAACATTCACATTTGAGTGTTGCTCAGGTGGAATTGTCATTCTGAGACAGTGTGACACATAAAAACAAATGAATTTTAAATGGTGACGATCATTTTATTTTACAGTCAAAATCACACTACATGAGCGAGCCAAACAAAAACTGAACATTTGTCGTACTTTTCACAGTACCTGAAAAAGAAGTCAAATTAAAACATATTGTCCTTCATAAACATTCACGGTTGAATGTTTCCAAAGTGGAATTGTCATTCTGAGACAGTGTGACACATGAAAACAAATGAATCTTAAATGGTGACGCTCATTTGATTTTACAGTCAAAATCACACTACATGAGTGAGCCACGCACAAACTGAACACTTGTCGTACTTTTCACAGTATCTGAAAAAGAAGTCAAATTAAAACATGTTGTCCTTCATAAACATTCACATTTGAGTGTTGCTCAGGTCGAATTGTCATTCTGACACAGTGTGACACATAAAAACAAATGAATCTTAAATGGTGACGATCATTTGATTTTACAGTCAAAATCACACTACATGAGCGAGCCACGCACAAATTGAACATTTGTCGTACTTTTCACAGTATCTGAAAAAGAAGTCAAATTAAAACATGTTCTCCTTCATAAACATTCACATTTGAGTGTTGCTCAGGTGGAATTGTCATTCTGAGACAGTGTGACACATAAAAACAAATGAATTTTAAATGGTGACGATCATTTTATTTTACAGTCAAAATCACACTACATGAGCGAGCCAAACAAAAACTGAACATTTGTCGTACTTTTCACAGTACCTGAAAAAGAAGTCAAATTAAAACATATTGTCCTTCATAAACATTCACGGTTGAATGTTTCCAAAGTGGAATTGTCATTCTGAGACAGTGTGACACATGAAAACAAATGAATCTTAAATGGTGACGCTCATTTGATTTTACAGTCAAAATCACACTACATGAGCGAGCCACGCACAAACTGAACACTTGTCGTACTTTTCACAGTATCTGAAAAAGAAGTCAAATTAAAACATGTTGTCCTTCATAAACATTCACATTTGAGTGTTGCTCAGGTCGAATTGTCATTCTGACACAGTGTGACACATAAAAACAAATGAATCTTAAATGGTGACGATCATTTGATTTTACAGTCAAAATCACACTACATGAGCGAGCCACGCACAAATTGAACATTTGTCGTACTTTTCACAGTATCTGAAAAAGAAGTCAAATTAAAACATGTTCTCCTTCATAAACATTCACATTTGAGTGTTCCTCAGGTGGAATTGTCATTCTGAGACAGTGTGACACATAAAAACAAATGAATCTTAAATGGTGACGATCATTTGATTTTACAGTCAAAATCACACTACATGAGCGAGCCAAACAAAAACTGAACATTTGTCGTACTTTTCACAGTACCTGAAAAAGAAGTCAAATTAAAACATATTGTCCTCCATAAACATTCACGGTTGAATGTTTCCAAAGTGGAATTGTCATTCTGAGACAGTGTGACACATGAAAACAAATGAATCTTAAATGGTGACGCTCATTTGATTTTACAGTCAAAATCACACTACATGAGCGAGCCACGCACAAATTGAACATTTGTCGTACTTTTCACAGTATCTGAAAAAGAAGTCAAATTAAAACATGTTGTCGTTCATAAACATTCACATTTGAGTGTTGCTCAGGTGGAATTGTCATTCTGACACAGTGTGACACATAAAAACAAATGAATCTTAAATGGTGACGCTCATTTGATTTTACAGTCAAAATCACACTACATGAGCGAGCCACGCACAAATTGAACATTTGTCATACTTTTCATAGTATCTGAAAAAGAAGTCAAATTAAAACATGTTGTCCTTCATAAACATTCACATTTGAGTGTTGCTCAGGTGGAATTGTCATTCTGAGACAGTGTGACACATAAAAACAAATGAATCTTAAATGGTGACGATCATTTGATTTTACAGTCAAAATCACACTACATGAGCGAGCCACGCACAAATTGAACATTTGTCGTACTTTTCACAGTATCTGAAAAAGAAGTCAAATTAAAACATGTTCTCCTTCATAAACATTCACATTTGAGTGTTTCTAAAGTGGAATTGTCATTCTGACACAGTGTGACACATAAAAACAAATGAATCTTAAATGGTGACGATCATTTGATTTTACAGTCAAAATCACACTACATGAGTGATAAGAGCACAACATCAACACTTGTATTTTTCACATTAACTCTAACGGTAGTCCAATTAAACCATGTTGTCCTTCAGAAATATTCACATTTGAGTGTTGCTCAGGTGGAATTGTCATTCTGAGACTGTGACACATAAAAACAAATGAATCTTAAACGGTGACGCTCATTTGATTTTACAGTCAAAATCACACTACATGAGCGAGCCACGCACAAATTGAACATTTGTCATACTTTTCACAGTATCTGAAAAAGAAGTCAAATTAAAACATGTTCTCCTTCATAAACATTCACATTTGAGTGTTGCTCAGGTGGAATTGTCATTCTGAGACAGTGTGACACATAAAAACAAATGAATCTTAAATGGTGACGATCATTTGATTTTACAGTCAAAATCACACTACATGAGCGAGCCAAACAAAAACTGAACATTTGTCGTACTTTTCACAGTACCTGAAAAAGAAGTCAAATTAAGACATATTGTCCTTCATAAACATTCACGGTTGAATGTTGCCAAAGTGGAATTGTCATTCTGAGACAGTGTGACACATGAAAACAAATGAATCTTAAATGGTGACGCTCATTTGATTTTACAGTCAAAATCACACTACATGAGCGAGAAAAGCACAAATTGAACATTTGTCGTACTTTTCACAGTATCTGAAAAAGAAGTCAAATTAAAACATGTTGTCCTTCATAAACATTCAAAGTTGAACGTTTCCAGAGTGGAATTGTCATTCTGAGACAGTGTGACACATAAAAACAAATGAATCTTAAATGGTGACGCTCATCTGATTTCACAGTCAAAATCACACTACATGAGCAAGACAAGCACAAATTGAACATTTGTCGTGCTTTTCACAGTATCTGAAAAAGAAGTCAAATGAAATAATGCTGTCCTTCATACACATTCACATTTGAGTGTTTCTAAAGTGGAATTGTCATTCTGACACAGTGTGACACATAAAAACAAATGAATCTTAAATGGTGACGATCATTTGATTTTACAGTCAAAATCACACTACATGAGCGAGCCACGCACAAATTGAACATTTGTCGTACTTTTCACAGTATCTGAAAAAGAAGTCAAATTAAAACATGTTCTCCTTCATAAACATTCACATTTGAGTGTTGCTCAGGTGGAATTGTCATTCTGAGACAGTGTGACACATAAAAACAAATGAATTTTAAATGGTGACGATCATTTTATTTTACAGTCAAAATCACACTACATGAGCGAGCCAAACAAAAACTGAACATTTGTCGTACTTTTCACAGTACCTGAAAAAGAAGTCAAATTAAAACATATTGTCCTTCATAAACATTCACGGTTGAATGTTTCCAAAGTGGAATTGTCATTCTGAGACAGTGTGACACATGAAAACAAATGAATCTTAAATGGTGACGCTCATTTGATTTTACAGTCAAAATCACACTACATGAGCGAGCCACGCACAAACTGAACACTTGTCGTACTTTTCACAGTATCTGAAAAAGAAGTCAAATTAAAACATGTTGTCCTTCATAAACATTCACATTTGAGTGTTGCTCAGGTCGAATTGTCATTCTGACACAGTGTGACACATAAAAACAAATGAATCTTAAATGGTGACGATCATTTGATTTTACAGTCAAAATCACACTACATGAGCGAGCCACGCACAAATTGAACATTTGTCGTACTTTTCACAGTATCTGAAAAAGAAGTCAAATTAAAACATGTTCTCCTTCATAAACATTCACATTTGAGTGTTGCTCAGGTGGAATTGTCATTCTGAGACAGTGTGACACATAAAAACAAATGAATTTTAAATGGTGACGATCATTTTATTTTACAGTCAAAATCACACTACATGAGCGAGCCAAACAAAAACTGAACATTTGTCGTACTTTTCACAGTACCTGAAAAAGAAGTCAAATTAAAACATATTGTCCTTCATAAACATTCACGGTTGAATGTTTCCAAAGTGGAATTGTCATTCTGAGACAGTGTGACACATGAAAACAAATGAATCTTAAATGGTGACGCTCATTTGATTTTACAGTCAAAATCACACTACATGAGCGAGCCACGCACAAACTGAACACTTGTCGTACTTTTCACAGTATCTGAAAAAGAAGTCAAATTAAAACATGTTGTCCTTCATAAACATTCACATTTGAGTGTTGCTCAGGTCGAATTGTCATTCTGACACAGTGTGACACATAAAAACAAATGAATCTTAAATGGTGACGATCATTTGATTTTACAGTCAAAATCACACTACATGAGCGAGCCACGCACAAATTGAACATTTGTCGTACTTTTCACAGTATCTGAAAAAGAAGTCAAATTAAAACATGTTCTCCTTCATAAACATTCACATTTGAGTGTTCCTCAGGTGGAATTGTCATTCTGAGACAGTGTGACACATAAAAACAAATGAATCTTAAATGGTGACGATCATTTGATTTTACAGTCAAAATCACACTACATGAGCGAGCCAAACAAAAACTGAACATTTGTCGTACTTTTCACAGTACCTGAAAAAGAAGTCAAATTAAAACATATTGTCCTCCATAAACATTCACGGTTGAATGTTTCCAAAGTGGAATTGTCATTCTGAGACAGTGTGACACATGAAAACAAATGAATCTTAAATGGTGACGCTCATTTGATTTTACAGTCAAAATCACACTACATGAGCGAGCCACGCACAAATTGAACATTTGTCGTACTTTTCACAGTATCTGAAAAAGAAGTCAAATTAAAACATGTTGTCGTTCATAAACATTCACATTTGAGTGTTGCTCAGGTGGAATTGTCATTCTGAGACAGTGTGACACATAAAAACAAATGAATCTTAAATGGTGACGATCATTTGATTTTACAGTCAAAATCACACTACATGAGCGAGCCACGCACAAATTGAACATTTGTCGTACTTTTCACAGTATCTGAAAAAGAAGTCAAATTAAAACATGTTCTCCTTCATAAACATTCACATTTGAGTGTTTCTAAAGTGGAATTGTCATTCTGACACAGTGTGACACATAAAAACAAATGAATCTTAAATGGTGACGATCATTTGATTTTACAGTCAAAATCACACTACATGAGCGAGCCACGCACAAATTGAACATTTGTCATACTTTTCACAGTATCTGAAAAAGAAGTCAAATTAAAACATGTTCTCCTTCATAAACATTCACATTTGAGTGTTGCTCAGGTGGAATTGTCATTCTGAGACAGTGTGACACATAAAAACAAATGAATTTTAAATGGTGACGATCATTTGATTTTACAGTCAAAATCACACTACATGAGCGAGCCAAACAAAAACTGAACATTTGTCGTACTTTTCACAGTACCTGAAAAAGAAGTCAAATTAAAACATATTGTCCTTCATAAACATTCACGGTTGAATGTTTCCAAAGTGGAATTGTCATTCTGAGACAGTGTGACACATGAAAACAAATGAATCTTAAATGGTGACGCTCATTTGATTTTACAGTCAAAATCACACTACATGAGCGAGCCACGCACAAACTGAACACTTGTCGTACTTTTCTCAGTATCTGAAAAAGAAGTCAAATTAAAACATGTTGTCCTTCATAAACATTCACATTTGAGTGTTGCTCAGGTCGAATTGTTATTCTGACACAGTGTGACACATAAAAACAAATGAATCTTAAATGGTGACGATCATTTGATTTTACAGTCAAAATCACACTACATGAGCGAGCCAAACAAAAACTGAACATTTGTCGTACTTTTCACAGTACCTGAAAAAGAAGTCAAATTAAAACATGTTCTCCTTCATAAACATTCACATTTGAGTGTTGCTCAGGTGGAATTGTCATTCTGAGACAGTGTGACACATAAAAACAAATGAATCTTAAATGGTGACGATCATTTGATTTTACAGTCAAAATCACACTACATGAGCGAGCCACGCACAAATTGAACATTTGTCGTACTTTTCACAGTATCTGAAAAAGAAGTCAAATTAAAACATGTTGTCCTTCATAAACATTCACATTTGAGTGTTTCTAAAGTGGAATTGTCATTCTGACACAGTGTGACACATAAAAACAAATGAATTTTAAATGGTGACGATCATTTGATTTTACAGTCAAAATCACACTACATGAGCGAGCCAAACAAAAACTGAACATTTGTCGTACTTTTCACAGTACCTGAAAAAGAAGTCAAATTAAAACATATTGTCCTTCATAAACATTCACGGTTGAATGTTTCCAAAGTGGAATTGTCATTCTGACACAGTGTGACACATGAAAACAAATGAATCTTAAATGGTGACGATCATTTGATTTTACAGTCAAAATCACACTACATGAGCGAGAAAAGCACAAATTGAACATTTGTCGTACTTTTCACAGTATCTGAAAAAGAAGTCAAATTAAAACATGTTGTCCTTCATAAACATTCACAGTTGAACGTTTCCAGAGTGGAATTGTCATTCTGAGACAGTGTGACACATAAAAACAAATGAATCTTAAATGGTGACGCTCATCTGATTTCACAGTCAAAATCACACTACATGAGCGAGACAAGCACAAATTGAACATTTGTCGTGCTTTTCACAGTATCTGAAAAAGAAGTCAAATGAAATAATGCTGTCCTTCATACACATTCTCATTTGAGTGTTTCTAAAGTGGAATTGTCATTCTGAGACAGTGTGACACATAAAAACAAATGAATCTTAAATGGTGACGATCATTTGATTTTACAGTCAAAATCACACTACATGAGCGAGAAAAGCACAAATTGAACATTTGTCGTACTTTTCACAGTATCTGAAAAAGAAGTCAAATTAAAACATGTTCTCCTTCATAGACATTCACATTTGAGTGTTTCTAAAGTGGAATTGTCATTCTGACACAGTGTGACACATAAAAACAAATGAATCTTAAATGGTGACGATCATTTGATTTTACAGTCAAAATCACACTACATGAGCGAGCCAAACAAAAACTGAACATTTGTCGTACTTTTCACAGTACCTGAAAAAGAAGTCAAATTAAAACATATTGTCCTTCATAAACATTCACGGTTGAATGTTTCCAAAGTGGAATTGTCATTCTGAGACAGTGTGACACATGAAAACAAATGAATCTTAAATGGTGACGCTCATTTGATTTTACAGTCAAAATCACACTACATGAGCGAGCCACGCACAAACTGAACACTTGTCGTACTTTTCACAGTATCTGAAAAAGAAGTCAAATTAAAACATGTTGTCCTTCATAAACATTCACATTTGAGTGTTGCTCAGGTCGAATTGTCATTCTGACACAGTGTGACACATAAAAACAAATGAATCTTAAATGGTGACGATCATTTGATTTTACAGTCAAAATCACACTACATGAGCGAGCCACGCACAAATTGAACATTTGTCGTACTTTTCACAGTATCTGAAAAAGAAGTCAAATTAAAACATGTTCTCCTTCATAAACATTCACATTTGAGTGTTGCTCAGGTGGAATTGTCATTCTGAGACAGTGTGACACATAAAAACAAATGAATTTTAAATGGTGACGATCATTTTATTTTACAGTCAAAATCACACTACATGAGCGAGCCAAACAAAAACTGAACATTTGTCGTACTTTTCACAGTACCTGAAAAAGAAGTCAAATTAAAACATATTGTCCTTCATAAACATTCACGGTTGAATGTTTCCAAAGTGGAATTGTCATTCTGAGACAGTGTGACACATGAAAACAAATGAATCTTAAATGGTGACGCTCATTTGATTTTACAGTCAAAATCACACTACATGAGCGAGCCACGCACAAACTGAACACTTGTCGTACTTTTCACAGTATCTGAAAAAGAAGTCAAATTAAAACATGTTGTCCTTCATAAACATTCACATTTGAGTGTTGCTCAGGTCGAATTGTCATTCTGACACAGTGTGACACATAAAAACAAATGAATCTTAAATGGTGACGATCATTTGATTTTACAGTCAAAATCACACTACATGAGCGAGCCACGCACAAATTGAACATTTGTCGTACTTTTCACAGTATCTGAAAAAGAAGTCAAATTAAAACATGTTCTCCTTCATAAACATTCACATTTGAGTGTTCCTCAGGTGGAATTGTCATTCTGAGACAGTGTGACACATAAAAACAAATGAATCTTAAATGGTGACGATCATTTGATTTTACAGTCAAAATCACACTACATGAGCGAGCCAAACAAAAACTGAACATTTGTCGTACTTTTCACAGTACCTGAAAAAGAAGTCAAATTAAAACATATTGTCCTCCATAAACATTCACGGTTGAATGTTTCCAAAGTGGAATTGTCATTCTGAGACAGTGTGACACATGAAAACAAATGAATCTTAAATGGTGACGCTCATTTGATTTTACAGTCAAAATCACACTACATGAGCGAGCCACGCACAAATTGAACATTTGTCGTACTTTTCACAGTATCTGAAAAAGAAGTCAAATTAAAACATGTTGTCGTTCATAAACATTCACATTTGAGTGTTGCTCAGGTGGAATTGTCATTCTGACACAGTGTGACACATAAAAACAAATGAATCTTAAATGGTGACGCTCATTTGATTTTACAGTCAAAATCACACTACATGAGCGAGCCACGCACAAATTGAACATTTGTCATACTTTTCATAGTATCTGAAAAAGAAGTCAAATTAAAACATGTTGTCCTTCATAAACATTCACATTTGAGTGTTGCTCAGGTGGAATTGTCATTCTGAGACAGTGTGACACATAAAAACAAATGAATCTTAAATGGTGACGATCATTTGATTTTACAGTCAAAATCACACTACATGAGCGAGCCACGCACAAATTGAACATTTGTCGTACTTTTCACAGTATCTGAAAAAGAAGTCAAATTAAAACATGTTCTCCTTCATAAACATTCACATTTGAGTGTTTCTAAAGTGGAATTGTCATTCTGACACAGTGTGACACATAAAAACAAATGAATCTTAAATGGTGACGATCATTTGATTTTACAGTCAAAATCACACTACATGAGCGAGCCACGCACAAATTGAACATTTGTCATACTTTTCACAGTATCTGAAAAAGAAGTCAAATTAAAACATGTTCTCCTTCATAAACATTCACATTTGAGTGTTGCTCAGGTGGAATTGTCATTCTGAGACAGTGTGACACATAAAAACAAATGAATTTTAAATGGTGACGATCATTTGATTTTACAGTCAAAATCACACTACATGAGCGAGCCAAACAAAAACTGAACATTTGTCGTACTTTTCACAGTACCTGAAAAAGAAGTCAAATTAAAACATATTGTCCTTCATAAACATTCACGGTTGAATGTTTCCAAAGTGGAATTGTCATTCTGAGACAGTGTGACACATGAAAACAAATGAATCTTAAATGGTGACGCTCATTTGATTTTACAGTCAAAATCACACTACATGAGCGAGCCACGCACAAACTGAACACTTGTCGTACTTTTCTCAGTATCTGAAAAAGAAGTCAAATTAAAACATGTTGTCCTTCATAAACATTCACATTTGAGTGTTGCTCAGGTCGAATTGTTATTCTGACACAGTGTGACACATAAAAACAAATGAATCTTAAATGGTGACGATCATTTGATTTTACAGTCAAAATCACACTACATGAGCGAGCCAAACAAAAACTGAACATTTGTCGTACTTTTCACAGTATCTGAAAAAGAAGTCAAATTAAAACATGTTCTCCTTCATAAACATTCACATTTGAGTGTTGCTCAGGTGGAATTGTCATTCTGAGACAGTGTGACACATAAAAACAAATGAATCTTAAATGGTGACGATCATTTGATTTTACAGTCAAAATCACACTACATGAGCGAGCCACGCACAAATTGAACATTTGTCGTACTTTTCACAGTATCTGAAAAAGAAGTCAAATTAAAACATGTTGTCCTTCATAAACATTCACATTTGAGTGTTTCTAAAGTGGAATTGTCATTCTGACACAGTGTGACACATAAAAACAAATGAATTTTAAATGGTGACGATCATTTGATTTTACAGTCAAAATCACACTACATGAGCGAGCCAAACAAAAACTGAACATTTGTCGTACTTTTCACAGTACCTGAAAAAGAAGTCAAATTAAAACATATTGTCCTTCATAAACATTCACGGTTGAATGTTTCCAAAGTGGAATTGTCATTCTGACACAGTGTGACACATGAAAACAAATGAATCTTAAATGGTGACGATCATTTGATTTTACAGTCAAAATCACACTACATGAGCGAGAAAAGCACAAATTGAACATTTGTCGTACTTTTCACAGTATCTGAAAAAGAAGTCAAATTAAAACATGTTGTCCTTCATAAACATTCACAGTTGAACGTTTCCAGAGTGGAATTGTCATTCTGAGACAGTGTGACACATAAAAACAAATGAATCTTAAATGGTGACGCTCATCTGATTTCACAGTCAAAATCACACTACATGAGCGAGACAAGCACAAATTGAACATTTGTCGTGCTTTTCACAGTATCTGAAAAAGAAGTCAAATGAAATAATGCTGTCCTTCATACACATTCTCATTTGAGTGTTTCTAAAGTGGAATTGTCATTCTGAGACAGTGTGACACATAAAAACAAATGAATCTTAAATGGTGACGATCATTTGATTTTACAGTCAAAATCACACTACATGAGCGAGAAAAGCACAAATTGAACATTTGTCGTACTTTTCACAGTATCTGAAAAAGAAGTCAAATTAAAACATGTTCTCCTTCATAGACATTCACATTTGAGTGTTTCTAAAGTGGAATTGTCATTCTGACACAGTGTGACACATAAAAACAAATGAATCTTAAATGGTGACGATCATTTGATTTTACAGTCAAAATCACACTACATGAGCGAGCCAAACAAAAACTGAACATTTGTCGTACTTTTCACAGTACCTGAAAAAGAAGTCAAATTAAAACATATTGTCCTTCATAAAAATTCACGGTTGAATGTTTCCAAAGTGGAATTGTCATTCTGAGACAGTGTGACACATGAAAACAAATGAATCTTAAATGGTGATGCTCATTTGATTTTACAGTCAAAATCACACTACATGAGTGATAAGAGCACAACATCAACACTTGTATTTTTCACATTAACTCTAACGGAAGTCCAATTAAACCATGTTGTCCTTCATAAACATTCACATTTGAGTGTTGCTCAGGTGGAATTGTCATTCTGAGACTGTGACACATAAAAACAAATGAATCTTAAACGGTGACGCTCATTTGATTTTACAATTAAAATCACACTACATGAGCGAGCCACGCACAAACTGAACACTTGTCGTACTTTTCTCAGTATCTGAAAAAGAAGTCAAATGAAATAATGCTGTCCTTCATAAACATTCACATTTGAGTGTTTCTAAAGTGGAATTGTCATTCTGACACAGTGTGACACATAAAAACAAATGAATCTTAAATGGTGACGATCATTTGATTTTACAGTCAAAATCACACTACATGAGCGAGCCAAACAAAAACTGAACATTTGTCGTACTTTTCACAGTATCTGAAAAAGAAGTCAAATTAAAACATGTTGTCCTTCATGAACATTCACAGTTGAATGTTTCCAGAGTGGAATTGTCATTCTGAGACAGTGTGACACATAAAAACAAATGAATCTTAAATGGTGACGCTCATCTGATTTCACAGTCAAAATCACACTACATGAGCGAGACAAGCACAAATTGAACATTTGTCGTGCTTTTCACAGTATCTGAAAAAGAAGTCAAATGAAATAATGCTATCCTTCATACACATTCACATTTGAGTGTTTCTAAAGTGGAATTGTCATTCTGAGACAGTGTGACACATATAAACAAATGAATCTTAAATGGTGACGATCATTTGATTTTACAGTCAAAATCACACTACATGAGCGAGAAAAGCACAAATTGAACATTTGTCGTACTTTTCACAGTATCTGAAAAAGAAGTCAAATTAAAACATGTTCTCCTTCATAGACATTCACATTTGAGTGTTTCTAAAGTGGAATTGTCATTCTGACACAGTGTGACACATAAAAACAAATGAATCTTAAATGGTGACGATCATTTGATTTTACAGTCAAAATCACACTACATGAGCGAGCCAAACAAAAACTGAACATTTGTCGTACTTTTCACAGTACCTGAAAAAGAAGTCAAATTAAAACATATTGTCCTTCATAAACATTCACGGTTGAATGTTTCCAAAGTGGAATTGTCATTCTGAGACAGTGTGACACATGAAAACAAATGAATCTTAAATGGTGACGCTCATTTGATTTTACAGTCAAAATCACACTACATGAGTGATAAGAGCACAACATCAACACTTGTATTTTTCACATTAACTCTAACGGAAGTCCAATTAAACCATGTTGTCCTTCATAAACATTCACATTTGAGTGTTGCTCAGGTGGAATTGTCATTCTGAGACTGTGACACATAAAAACAAATGAATCTTAAACGGTGACGCTCATTTGATTTTACAATTAAAATCACACTACATGAGCGAGCCACACAAAAACTGAACATTTGTCGTACTTTTCACAGTACCCGAAACAGAAGTCAAATTAAAACATGTTGTCATTCATAAACATTCACGGTTGAATGTTTCCAAAGTGGAATTGTCATTCTGAGACTATGACACATGAAAACAAATGAATCTTAAATGGTGACGCTCATTTGATTTTACAGTCAAAATCACACTACATGAGCGAGCCACGCACAAATTGAACATTTGTCGTACTTTTCACAGTTTCTGAAAAAGAAGTCAAATTAAAACATGTTGTCCTTCATAAACATTCACATTTGAGTGTTGCTCAGGTGGAATTGTCATTCTGACACAGTGTGAAACATAAAAACAAATGAATCTTAAATGGTGACGATCATTTGATTTCACAGTCAAAATCACACTACATGAGCGAGCCACGCACAAATTGAACATTTGTCATACTTTTCACAGTATCTGAAAAAGAAGTCAAATGAAATAATGCTGTCCTTCATACACATTCACATTTGAGTGTTTCTAAAGTGGAATTGTCATTCTGACACAGTGTGACACATAAAAACAAATGAATCTTAAATGGTGACGATCATTTGATTTTACAGTCAAAATCACACTACATGAGCGAGCCAAACAAAAACTGAACATTTGTCGTACTTTTCACAGTACCTGAAAAAGAAGTCAAATTAAGACATATTGTACTTCATAAACATTCACGGTTGAATGTTTCCAAAGTGGAATTGTCATTCTGAGACAGTGTGACACATGAAAACAAATGAATCTTAAATGGTGACGCTCATTTGATTTTACAGTCAAAATCACACTACATGAGCGAGCCACGCACAAATTGAACATTTGTCGTACTTTTCACAGTATCTGAAAAAGAAGTCAAATTAAAACATATTCTCCTTCATAGACATTCACATTTGAGTGTTTCTAAAGTGGAACTGTCATTCTGACACAGTGTGACACATAAAAACAAATGAATCTTAAATGGTGACGATCATTTGATTTTACAGTCAAAATCACACTACATGAGCGAGCCAAACAAAAACTGAACATTTGTCGTACTTTTCACAGTACCTGAAAAAGAAGTCAAATTAAAACATATTGTCCTTCATAAACATTCACGGTTGAATGTTTCCAAAGTGGAATTGTCATTCTGAGACAGTGTGACACATGAAAACAAATGAATCTTAAATGGTGACGCTCATTTGATTTTACAGTCAAAATCACACTACATGAGTGATAAGAGCACAACATCAACACTTGTATTTTTCACATTAACTCTAACGGAAGTCCAATTAAACCATGTTGTCCTTCATAAACATTCACATTTGAGTGTTGCTCAGGTGGAATTGTCATTCTGAGACTGTGACACATAAAAACAAATGAATCTTAAACGGTGACGCTCATTTGATTTTACAATTAAAATCACACTACATGAGCGAGCCACACAAAAACTGAACATTTGTCGTACTTTTCACAGTACCTGAAACAGAAGTCAAATTAAAACATGTTGTCATTCATAAACATTCACGGTTGAATGTTTCCAAAGTGGAATTGTCATTCTGAGACTGTGACACATGAAAACAAATGAATCTTAAATGGTGACGCTCATTTGATTTTACAGTCAAAATCACACTACATGAGCGAGCCACGCACAAATTGAACATTTGTCGTACTTTTCACAGTATCTGAAAAAGAAGTCAAATTAAAACATGTTGTCGTTCATAAACATTCACATTTGAGTGTTGCTCAGGTGGAATTGTCATTCTGACACAGTGTGACACATAAAAACAAATGAATCTTAAATGGTGACGCTCATCTGATTTCACAGTCAAAATCACACTACATGAGCGAGACAAGCACAAATTGAACATTTGTCGTGCTTTTCACAGTATCTGAAAAAGAAGTCAAATGAAATAATGCTGTCCTTCATACACATTCTCATTTGAGTGTTTCTAAAGTGGAATTGTCATTCTGAGACAGTGTGACACATAAAAACAAATGAATCTTAAATGGTGACGATCATTTGATTTTACAGTCAAAATCACACTACATGAGCGAGCCACGCACAAATTGAACATTTGTCGTACTTTTCACAGTATCTGAAAAAGAAGTCAAATTAAAACATATTCTCCTTCATAGACATTCACATTTGAGTGTTTCTAAAGTGGAACTGTCATTCTGACACAGTGTGACACATAAAAACAAATGAATCTTAAATGGTGACGATCATTTGATTTTACAGTCAAAATCACACTACATGAGCGAGCCAAACAAAAACTGAACATTTGTCGTACTTTTCACAGTACCTGAAAAAGAAGTCAAATTAAAACATATTGTCCTTCATAAACATTCACGGTTGAATGTTTCCAAAGTGGAATTGTCATTCTGAGACAGTGTGACACATGAAAACAAATGAATCTTAAATGGTGACGCTCATTTGATTTTACAGTCAAAATCACACTACATGAGTGATAAGAGCACAACATCAACACTTGTATTTTTCACATTAACTCTAACGGAAGTCCAATTAAACCATGTTGTCCTTCATAAACATTCACATTTGAGTGTTGCTCAGGTGGAATTGTCATTCTGAGACTGTGACACATAAAAACAAATGAATCTTAAACGGTGACGCTCATTTGATTTTACAATTAAAATCACACTACATGAGCGAGCCACACAAAAACTGAACATTTGTCGTACTTTTCACAGTACCTGAAACAGAAGTCAAATTAAAACATGTTGTCATTCATAAACATTCACGGTTGAATGTTTCCAAAGTGGAATTGTCATTCTGAGACTGTGACACATGAAAACAAATGAATCTTAAATGGTGACGCTCATTTGATTTTACAGTCAAAATCACACTACATGAGCGAGCCACGCACAAATTGAACATTTGTCGTACTTTTCACAGTATCTGAAAAAGAAGTCAAATTAAAACATGTTGTCGTTCATAAACATTCACATTTGAGTGTTGCTCAGGTGGAATTGTCATTCTGACACAGTGTGACACATAAAAACAAATGAATCTTAAATGGTGACGCTCATCTGATTTCACAGTCAAAATCACACTACATGAGCGAGACAAGCACAAATTGAACATTTGTCGTGCTTTTCACAGTATCTGAAAAAGAAGTCAAATGAAATAATGCTGTCCTTCATACACATTCTCATTTGAGTGTTTCTAAAGTGGAATTGTCATTCTGAGACAGTGTGACACATAAAAACAAATGAATCTTAAATGGTGACGATCATTTGATTTTACAGTCAAAATCACACTACATGAGCGAGAAAAGCACAAATTGAACATTTGTCGTACTTTTCACAGTATCTGAAAAAGAAGTCAAATTAAAACATGTTCTCCTTCATAGACATTCACATTTGAGTGTTTCTAAAGTGGAATTGTCATTCTGACACAGTGTGACACATAAAAACAAATGAATCTTAAATGGTGACGATCATTTGATTTTACAGTCAAAATCACACTACATGAGCGAGCCAAACAAAAACTGAACATTTGTCGTACTTTTCACAGTACCTGAAAAAGAAGTCAAATTAAAACATATTGTCCTTCATAAAAATTCACGGTTGAATGTTTCCAAAGTGGAATTGTCATTCTGACACAGTGTGACACATAAAAACAAATGAATCTTAAATGGTGACGATCATTTGATTTTACAGTCAAAATCACACTACATGAGCGAGAAAAGCACAAATTGAACATTTGTCGTACTTTTCACAGTATCTGAAAAAGAAGTCAAATTAAAACATGTTCTCCTTCATAGACATTCACATTTGAGTGTTTCTAAAGTGGAATTGTCATTCTGACACAGTGTGACACATAAAAACAAATGAATCTTAAATGGTGACGATCATTTGATTTTACAGTCAAAATCACACTACATGAGCGAGCCAAACAAAAACTGAACATTTGTCGTACTTTTCACAGTACCTGAAAAAGAAGTCAAATTAAAACATATTGTCCTTCATACACATTCACATTTGAGTGTTTCTAAAGTGGAATTGTCATTCTGAGACAGTGTGACACATGAAAACAAATGAATCTTAAATGGTGATGCTCATTTGATTTTACAGTCAAAATCACACTACATGAGTGATAAGAGCACAACATCAACACTTGTATTTTTCACATTAACTCTAACGGAAGTCCAATTAAACCATGTTGTCCTTCATAAACATTCACATTTGAGTGTTGCTCAGGTGGAATTGTCATTCTGAGACTGTGACACATAAAAACAAATGAATCTTAAACGGTGACGCTCATTTGATTTTACAATTAAAATCACACTACATGAGCGAGCCACGCACAAACTGAACACTTGTCGTACTTTTCCCAGTATCTGAAAAAGAAGTCAAATGAAATAATGCTGTCCTTCATACACATTCACATTTGAGTGTTTCTAAAGTGGAATTGTCATTCTGACACAGTGTGACACATAAAAACAAATGAATCTTAAATGGTGACGATCATTTGATTTTACAGTCAAAATCACACTACATGAGCGAGCCAAACAAAAACTGAACATTTGTCGTACTTTTCACAGTATCTGAAAAAGAAGTCAAATTAAAACATGTTGTCCTTCATGAACATTCACAGTTGAATGTTTCCAGAGTGGAATTGTCATTCTGAGACAGTGTGACACATAAAAACAAATGAATCTTAAATGGTGACGCTCATCTGATTTCACAGTCAAAATCACACTACATGAGCGAGACAAGCACAAATTGAACATTTGTCGTGCTTTTCACAGTATCTGAAAAAGAAGTCAAATGAAATAATGCTATCCTTCATACACATTCACATTTGAGTGTTTCTAAAGTGGAATTGTCATTCTGAGACAGTGTGACACATATAAACAAATGAATCTTAAATGGTGACGATCATTTGATTTTACAGTCAAAATCACACTACATGAGCGAGAAAAGCACAAATTGAACATTTGTCGTACTTTTCACAGTATCTGAAAAAGAAGTCAAATTAAAACATGTTCTCCTTCATAGACATTCACATTTGAGTGTTTCTAAAGTGGAATTGTCATTCTGACACAGTGTGACACATAAAAACAAATGAATCTTAAATGGTGACGATCATTTGATTTTACAGTCAAAATCACACTACATGAGCGAGCCAAACAAAAACTGAACATTTGTCGTACTTTTCACAGTACCTGAAAAAGAAGTCAAATTAAAACATATTGTCCTTCATAAACATTCACGGTTGAATGTTTCCAAAGTGGAATTGTCATTCTGAGACAGTGTGACACATGAAAACAAATGAATCTTAAATGGTGACGCTCATTTGATTTTACAGTCAAAATCACACTACATGAGTGATAAGAGCACAACATCAACACTTGTATTTTTCACATTAACTCTAACGGAAGTCCAATTAAACCATGTTGTCCTTCATAAACATTCACATTTGAGTGTTGCTCAGGTGGAATTGTCATTCTGAGACTGTGACACATAAAAACAAATGAATCTTAAACGGTGACGCTCATTTGATTTTACAATTAAAATCACACTACATGAGCGAGCCACACAAAAACTGAACATTTGTCGTACTTTTCACAGTACCCGAAACAGAAGTCAAATTAAAACATGTTGTCATTCATAAACATTCACGGTTGAATGTTTCCAAAGTGGAATTGTCATTCTGAGACTATGACACATGAAAACAAATGAATCTTAAATGGTGACGCTCATTTGATTTTACAGTCAAAATCACACTACATGAGCGAGCCACGCACAAATTGAACATTTGTCGTACTTTTCACAGTTTCTGAAAAAGAAGTCAAATTAAAACATGTTGTCCTTCATAAACATTCACATTTGAGTGTTGCTCAGGTGGAATTGTCATTCTGACACAGTGTGAAACATAAAAACAAATGAATCTTAAATGGTGACGATCATTTGATTTCACAGTCAACAGTGAACATTTGTCATACTTTTCACAGTATCTGAAAAAGAAGTCAAATGAAATAATGCTGTCCTTCATACACATTCACATTTGAGTGTTTCTAAAGTGGAATTGTCATTCTGACACAGTGTGACACATAAAAACAAATGAATCTTAAATGGTGACGATCATTTGATTTTACAGTCAAAATCACACTACATGAGCGAGCCAAACAAAAACTGAACATTTGTCGTACTTTTCACAGTACCTGAAAAAGAAGTCAAATTAAGACATATTGTACTTCATAAACATTCACGGTTGAATGTTTCCAAAGTGGAATTGTCATTCTGAGACAGTGTGACACATGAAAACAAATGAATCTTAAATGGTGACGCTCATTTGATTTTACAGTCAAAATCACACTACATGAGCGAGCCACGCACAAATTGAACATTTGTCGTACTTTTCACAGTATCTGAAAAAGAAGTCAAATTAAAACATATTCTCCTTCATAGACATTCACATTTGAGTGTTTCTAAAGTGGAATTGTCATTCTGACACAGTGTGACACATAAAAACAAATGAATCTTAAATGGTGACGATCATTTGATTTTACAGTCAAAATCACACTACATGAGCGAGCCAAACAAAAACTGAACATTTGTCGTACTTTTCACAGTACCTGAAAAAGAAGTCAAATTAAAACATATTGTCCTTCATAAACATTCACGGTTGAATGTTTCCAAAGTGGAATTGTCATTCTGAGACAGTGTGACACATGAAAACAAATGAATCTTAAATGGTGACGCTCATTTGATTTTACAGTCAAAATCACACTACATGAGTGATAAGAGCACAACATCAACACTTGTATTTTTCACATTAACTCTAATGGAAGTCCAATTAAACCATGTTGTCCTTCATAAACATTCACATTTGAGTGTTGCTCAGGTGGAATTGTCATTCTGAGAATGTGACACATAAAAACAAATGAATCTTAAACGGTGACGCTCATTTGATTTTACAATTAAAATCACACTACATGAGCGAGCCACACAAAAACTGAACATTTGTCGTACTTTTCACAGTACCTGAAACAGAAGTCAAATTAAAACATGTTGTCATTCATAAACATTCACGGTTGAATGTTTCCAAAGTGGAATTGTCATTCTGAGACTGTGACACATGAAAACAAATGAATCTTAAATGGTGACGCTCATTTGATTTTACAGTCAAAATCACACTACATGAGCGAGCCACGCACAAATTGAACATTTGTCGTACTTTTCACAGTATCTGAAAAAGAAGTCAAATTAAAACATGTTGTCCTTCATAAACATTCACATTTGAGTGTTGCTCAGGTGGAATTGTCATTCTGAGACAGTGTGACACATAAAAACAAATGAATCTTAAATGGTGACGCTCATCTGATTTCACAGTCAAAATCACACTACATGAGCGAGACAAGCACAAATTGAACATTTGTCGTGCTTTTCACAGTATCTGAAAAAGAAGTCAAATGAAATAATGCTGTCCTTCATACACATTCACATTTGAGTGTTTCTAAAGTGGAATTGTCATTCTGACACAGTGTGACACATAAAAACAAATGAATCTTAAATGGTGACGCTCATCTGATTTCACAGTCAAAATCACACTACATGAGCGAGACAAGCACAAATTGAACATTTGTCGTGCTTTTCACAGTATCTGAAAAAGAAGTCAAATGAAATAATGCTGTCCTTCATACATATTCACATTTGAGTATTTCTAAAGTGGAATTGTCATTCTGACACAGTGTGACACATAAAAACAAATGAATCTTAAATGGTGACGATCATTTGATTTTACAGTCAAAATCACACTACATGAGCGAGCCAAACAAAAACTGAACATTTGTCGTACTTTTCACAGTACCTGAAAAAGAAGTCAAATTAAAACATATTGTCCTTCATAAACATTCACGGTTGAATGTTTCCAAAGTGGAATTGTCATTCTGAGACAGTGTGACACATGAAAACAAATGAATCTTAAATGGTGACGCTCATTTGATTTTACAGTCAAAATCACACTACATGAGTGATAAGAGCACAACATCAACACTTGTATTTTTCACATTAACTCTAACGGAAGTCCAATTAAACCATGTTGTCCTTCATAAACATTCACATTTGAGTGTTGCTCAGGTGGAATTGTCATTCTGAGACTGTGACACATAAAAACAAATGAATCTTAAACGGTGACGCTCATTTGATTTTACAGTCAAAATCACACTACATGAGCGAGCCACTCAAAAACTGAACATTTGTCGTACTTTTCACAGTACCTGAAACAGAAGTCAAATTAAAACATGTTGTCATTCATAAACATTCACGGTTGAATGTTTCCAAAGTGGAATTGTCATTCTGAGACTGTGACACATGAAAACAAATGAATCTTAAATGGTGACGCTCATTTGATTTTACAGTCAAAATCACACTACATGAGCGAGCTACGCACAAATTGAACATTTGTCGTACTTTTCACAGTATCTGAAAAAGAAGTCAAATTAAAACATGTTGTCGTTCATAAACATTCACATTTGAGTGTTGCTCAGGTGGAATTGTCATTCTGAGACAGTGTGACACATAAAAACAAATGAATCTTAAATGGTGACGCTCATCTGATTTCACAGTCAAAATCACACTACATGAGCGAGACAAGCACAAATTGAACATTTGTCGTGCTTTTCACAGTATCTGAAAAAGAAGTCAAATGAAATAATGCTGTCCTTCATACACATTCACATTTGAGTGTTTCTAAAGTGGAATTGTCATTCTGACACAGTGTGACACATAAAAACAAATGAATCTTAAATGGTGACGCTCATCTGATTTCACAGTCAAAATCACACTACATGAGCGAGACAAGCACAAATTGAACATTTGTCGTGCTTTTCACAGTATCTGAAAAAGAAGTCAAATGAAATAATGCTGTCCTTCATACATATTCACATTTGAGTATTTCTAAAGTGGAATTGTCATTCTGACACAGTGTGACACATAAAAACAAATGAATCTTAAATGGTGACGATCATTTGATTTTACAGTCAAAATCACACTACATGAGCGAGCCAAACAAAAACTGAACATTTGTCGTACTTTTCACAGTACCTGAAAAAGAAGTCAAATTAAAACATATTGTCCTTCATAAACATTCACGGTTGAATGTTTCCAAAGTGGAATTGTCATTCTGAGACAGTGTGACACATGAAAACAAATGAATCTTAAATGGTGACGATCATTTGATTTTACAGTCAAAATCACACTACATGAGTGATAAGAGCACAACATCAACACTTGTATTTTTCACATTAACTCTAACGGAAGTCCAATTAAACCATGTTGTCCTTCATAAACATTCACATTTGAGTGTTGCTCAGGTGGAATTGTCATTCTGAGACTGTGACACATAAAAACAAATGAATCTTAAACGGTGACGCTCATTTGATTTTACAGTCAAAATCACACTACATGAGCGAGCCACTCAAAAACTGAACATTTGTCGTACTTTTCACAGTACCTGAAACGGAAGTCAAATTAAAACATGTTGTCATTCATAAACATTCACGGTTGAATGTTTCCAAAGTGGAATTGTCATTCTGAGACTGTGACACATGAAAACAAATGAATCTTAAATGGTGACGCTCATTTGATTTTACAGTCAAAATCACACTACATGAGCGAGCCACGCACAAATTGAACATTTGTCGTACTTTTCACAGTATCTGAAAAAGAAGTCAAATTAAAACATGTTGTCCTTCATAAACATTCACATTTGAGTGTTGCTCAGGTGGAATTGTCATTCTGACACAGTGTGACACATAAAAACAAATGAATCTTAAATGGTGACGATCATTTGATTTTACAGTCAAAATCACACTACATGAGCAAGCCACGCACAAATTGAACATTTGTTGTGCTTTTCACAGTATCTGAAAAAGAAGTCAAATTAAAACATGTTGTCCCTCATAAATATTCACATGTGAGTGTTGCTCAGGTGGAATTGTCATTCTGACACAGTGTGACACATAAAAACAAATGAATCTTAAATGGTGACGATCATTTGATTTTACAGTCAAAATCACACTACATGAGCGAGCCACGCACAAATTGAACATTTGTCATACTTTTCACAGTATCTGAAAAAGAAGTCAAATGAAATAATGCTGTCCTTCATACACATTCACATTTGAGTGTTTCTAAAGTGGAATTGTCATTCTGAGACAGTGTGACACATGAAAACAAATGAATCTTAAATGGTGACGCTCATTTGATTTTACAGTCAAAATCACACTACATGAGCGAGCCACGCACAAACTGAACACTTGGCGTACTTTTCACAGTATCTGAAAAAGAAGTCAAATTAAAAAATGTTGTCCTTCATAAACATTCACATTTGAGTGTTGCTCAGGTGGAATTGTCATTCTGACACAGTGTGACACATGAAAACAAATGAATCTTAAATGGTGACGATCATTTGATTTTACAGTCAAAATCACACTACATGAGCGAGCCACGCACAAATTGAACATTTGTCATACTTTTCACAGTATCTGAAAAAGAAGTCAAATTAAAACATGTTGTCCTTCATAAACATTCACAGTTGAACGTTTCCAGAGTGGAATTGTCATTCTGAGACAGTGTGACACATAAAAACAAATGAATCTTAAATGGTGACGCTCATCTGATTTCACAGTCAAAATCACACTACATGAGCGAGACAAGCACAAATTGAACATTTGTCGTGCTTTTCACAGTATCTGAAAAAGAAGTCAAATGAAATAATGCTGTCCTTCATACACATTCACATTTGAGTGTTTCTAAAGTGGAATTGTCATTCTGAGACAGTGTGACACATGAAAACAAATGAATCTTAAATGGTGACGCTCATTTGATTTTACAGTCAAAATCACACTACATGAGCGAGCCACGCACAAACTGAACACTTGGCGTACTTTTCACAGTATCTGAAAAAGAAGTCAAATTAAAACATGTTGTCCTTCATAAACATTCACATTTGAGTGTTGCTCAGGTGGAATTGTCATTCTGACACAGTGTGACACATAAAAACAAATGAATCTTAAATGGTGACGATCATTTGATTTTACAGTCAAAATCACACTACATGAGCGAGCCACGCACAAATTGAACATTTGTCGTACTTTTCACAGTATCTGAAAAAGAAGTCAAATTAAAACATGTTCTCCTTCATAAACATTCACATTTGAGTGTTTCTAAAGTGGAATTGTCATTCTGACACAGTGTGACACATAAAAACAAATGAATCTTAAATGGTGACGATCATTTGATTTTACAGTCAAAATCACACTACATGAGCGAGCCAAACAAAAACTGAACATTTGTCGTACTTTTCACAGTACCTGAAAAAGAAGTCAAATTAAAACATATTGTCCTTCATAAACATTCACGGTTGAATGTTTCCAAAGTGGAATTGTCATGCTGAGACAGTGTGACACATGAAAACAAATGAATCTTAAATGGTGACGCTCATTTGATTTTACAGTCAAAATCACACTACATGAGCGAGCCACGCACAAACTGAACACTTGGCGTACTTTTCACAGTATCTGAAAAAGAAGTCAAATTAAAAAATGTTGTCCTTCATAAACATTCACATTTGAGTGTTGCTCAGGTGGAATTGTCATTCTGACACAGTGTGACACATGAAAACAAATGAATCTTAAATGGTGACGATCATTTGATTTTACAGTCAAAATCACACTACATGAGCGAGCCACGCACAAATTGAACATTTGTCATACTTTTCACAGTATCTGAAAAAGAAGTCAAATTAAAACATGTTGTCCTTCATAAACATTCACAGTTGAACGTTTCCAGAGTGGAATTGTCATTCTGAGACAGTGTGACACATAAAAACAAATGAATCTTAAATGGTGACGCTCATCTGATTTCACAGTCAAAATCACACTACATGAGCGAGACAAGCACAAATTGAACATTTGTCGTGCTTTTCACAGTATCTGAAAAAGAAGTCAAATGAAATAATGCTGTCCTTCATACACATTCACATTTGAGTGTTTCTAAAGTGGAATTGTCATTCTGAGACAGTGTGACACATGAAAACAAATGAATCTTAAATGGTGACGCTCATTTGATTTTACAGTCAAAATCACACTACATGAGCGAGCCACGCACAAACTGAACACTTGGCGTACTTTTCACAGTATCTGAAAAAGAAGTCAAATTAAAACATGTTGTCCTTCATAAACATTCACATTTGAGTGTTGCTCAGGTGGAATTGTCATTCTGACACAGTGTGACACATAAAAACAAATGAATCTTAAATGGTGACGATCATTTGATTTTACAGTCAAAATCACACTACATGAGCGAGCCACGCACAAATTGAACATTTGTCGTACTTTTCACAGTATCTGAAAAAGAAGTCAAATTAAAACATGTTCTCCTTCATAAACATTCACATTTGAGTGTTTCTAAAGTGGAATTGTCATTCTGACACAGTGTGACACATAAAAACAAATGAATCTTAAATGGTGACGATCATTTGATTTTACAGTCAAAATCACACTACATGAGCGAGCCAAACAAAAACTGAACATTTGTCGTACTTTTCACAGTACCTGAAAAAGAAGTCAAATTAAAACATATTGTCCTTCATAAACATTCACGGTTGAATGTTTCCAAAGTGGAATTGTCATGCTGAGACAGTGTGACACATGAAAACAAATGAATCTTAAATGGTGACGCTCATTTGATTTTACAGTCAAAATCACACTACATGAGCGAGCCACGCACAAACTGAACACTTGGCGTACTTTTCACAGTATCTGAAAAAGAAGTCAAATTAAAAAATGTTGTCCTTCATAAACATTCACATTTGAGTGTTGCTCAGGTGGAATTGTCATTCTGACACAGTGTGACACATGAAAACAAATGAATCTTAAATGGTGACGATCATTTGATTTTACAGTCAAAATCACACTACATGAGCGAGCCACGCACAAATTGAACATTTGTCATACTTTTCACAGTATCTGAAAAAGAAGTCAAATTAAAACATGTTGTCCTTCATAAACATTCACAGTTGAACGTTTCCAGAGTGGAATTGTCATTCTGAGACAGTGTGACACATAAAAACAAATGAATCTTAAATGGTGACGCTCATCTGATTTCACAGTCAAAATCACACTACATGAGCGAGACAAGCACAAATTGAACATTTGTCGTGCTTTTCACAGTATCTGAAAAAGAAGTCAAATGAAATAATGCTGTCCTTCATACACATTCACATTTGAGTATTTCTAAAGTGGAATTGTCATTCTGAGACAGTGTGACACATGAAAACAAATGAATCTTAAATGGTGACGCTCATTTGATTTTACAGTCAAAATCACACTACATGAGCGAGCCACGCACAAACTGAACACTTGGCGTACTTTTCACAGTATCTGAAAAAGAAGTCAAATTAAAACATGTTGTCCTTCATAAACATTCACATTTGAGTGTTGCTCAGGTGGAATTGTCATTCTGACACAGTGTGACACATAAAAACAAATGAATCTTAAATGGTGACGATCATTTGATTTTACAGTCAAAATCACACTACATGAGCGAGCCACGCACAAATTGAACATTTGTCATACTTTTCACAGTATCTGAAAAAGAAGTCAAATTAAAACATGTTCTCCTTCAAAAACATTCACATTTGAGTGTTGCTCAGGTGGAATTGTCATTCTGAGACAGTGTGACACATAAAAACAAATGAATCTTAAATGGTGACGCTCATCTGATTTCACAGTCAAAATCACACTACATGAGCGAGACAAGCACAAATTGAACATTTGTCGTGCTTTTCACAGTATCTGAAAAAGAAGTCAAATGAAATAATGCTGTCCTTCATACACATTCACATTTGAGTGTTTCTAAAGTGGAATTGTCATTCTGACACAGTGTGACACATAAAAACAAATGAATCTTAAATGGTGACGATCATTTGATTTTACAGTCAAAATCACACTACATGAGCGAGCCACGCACAAATTGAACATTTGTCGTACTTTTCACTGTATCTGAAAAAGAAGTCAAATTAAAACATGTTCTGCTTCATAAAAATTCACATTTGAGTGTTTCTAAAGTGGAATTGTCATTCTGACACAGTGTGACACATAAAAACAAATGAATCTTAAATGGTGACGATCATTTGATTTTACAGTCAAAATCACACTACATGAGCGAGCCAAACAAAAACTGAACATTTGTCGTACTTTTCACAGTACCTGAAAAAGAAGTCAAATTAAAACATATTGTCCTTCATAAACATTCACGGTTGAATGTTTCCAAAGTGGAATTGTCATTCTGAGGCAGTGTGACACATGAAAACAAATGAATCTTAAATGGTGACGCTCATTTGATTTTACAGTCAAAATCACACTACATGAGCGAGCTAAACAAAAACTGAACATTTGTCGTACTTTTCACAGTACCTGAAAAAGAAGTCAAATTAAGACATATTGTACTTCATAAACATTCACGGTTGAATGTTTCCAAAGTGGAATTGTCATTCTGAGACAGTGTGACACATGAAAACAAATGAATCTTAAATGGTGACGCTCATTTGATTTTACAGTCAAAATCACACTACATGAGCGAGAAAAGCACAAATTGAACATTTGTCGTACTTTTCACAGTATCTGAAAAAGAAGTCAAATTAAAACATGTTGTCCTTCATAAACATTCACAGTTGAACGTTTCCAGAGTGGAATTGTCATTCTGAGACAGTGTGACACATAAAAACAAATGAATCTTAAATGGTGACGCTCATCTGATTTCACAGTCAAAATCACACTACATGAGCGAGACAAGCACAAATTGAACATTTGTCGTGCTTTTCACAGTATCTGAAAAAGAAGTCAAATGAAATAATGCTGTCCTTCATAAACATTCACATTTGAGTGTTTCTAAAGTGGAATTGTCATTCTGACACAGTGTGACACATAAAAACAAATGAATCTTAAATGGTGACGATCATTTGATTTTACAGCCAAAATCACACTACATGAGCGAGCTAAACAAAAACTGAACATTTGTCGTACTTTTCACAGTACCTGAAAAAGAAGTCAAATTAAGACATATTGTACTTCATAAACATTCACGGTTGAATGTTTCCAAAGTGGAATTGTCATTCTGAGACAGTGTGACACATGAAAACAAATGAATCTTAAATGGTGACGCTCATTTGATTTTACAGTCAAAATCACACTACATGAGCGAGAAAAGCACAAATTGAACATTTGTCGTACTTTTCACAGTATCTGAAAAAGAAGTCAAATTAAAACATGTTGTCCTTCATAAACATTCACATTTGAGTGTTGCTCAGGTGGAATTGTCATTCTGAGACAGTGTGACACATAAAAACAAATGAATCTTAAATGGTGACGATCATTTGATTTTACAGTCAAAATCACACTACATGAGCGAGCTAAACAAAAACTGAACATTTGTCGTACTTTTCACAGTACCTGAAAAAGAAGTCAAATTAAGACATATTGTACTTCATAAACATTCACGGTTGAATGTTTCCAAAGTGGAATTGTCATTCTGAGACAGTGTGACACATGAAAACAAATGAATCTTAAATGGTGACGCTCATTTGATTTTACAGTCAAAATCACACTACATGAGCGAGAAAAGCACAAATTGAACATTTGTCGTACTTTTCACAGTATCTGAAAAAGAAGTCAAATTAAAACATGTTGTCCTTCATAAACATTCACAGTTGAACGTTTCCAGAGTGGAATTGTCATTCTGAGACAGTGTGACACATAAAAACAAATGAATCTTAAATGGTGACGCTCATCTGATTTCACAGTCAAAATCACACTACATGAGCGAGACAAGCACAAATTGAACATTTGTCGTGCTTTTCACAGTATCTGAAAAAGAAGTCAAATGAAATAATGCTGTCCTTCATACACATTCACATTTGAGTGTTTCTAAAGTGGAATTGTCATTCTGACACAGTGTGACACATAAAAACAAATGAATCTTAAATGGTGACGATCATTTGATTTTACAGTCAAAATCACACTACATGAGCGAGCCAAACAAAAACTGAACATTTGTCGTACTTTTCACAGTACCTGAAAAAGAAGTCAAATTAAGACATATTGTACTTCATAAACATTCACGGTTGAATGTTTCCAAAGTGGAATTGTCATTCTGAGACAGTGTGACACATGAAAACAAATGAATCTTAAATGGTGACGCTCATTTGATTTTACAGTCAAAATCACACTACATGAGCGAGCCACGCAAAAATTGAACATTTGTCATACTTTTCACAGTATCTGAAAAAGAAGTCAAATTAAAACATGTTGTCTTTCATAAACATTCACATTTGAGTGTTGCTCAGGTGGAATTGTCATTCTGAGACAGTGTGACACATGAAAACAAATGAATCTTAAATGGTGACGCTCATTTGATTTTACAGTCAAAATCACACTACATGAGCGAGAAAAGCACAAATTGAACATTTGTCGTACTTTTCACAGTATCTGAAAAAGAAGTCAAATTAAAACATGTTGTCCTTCATAAACATTCACAGTTGAACGTTTCCAGAGTGGAATTGTCATTCTGAGACAGTGTGACACATAAAAACAAATGAATCTTAAATGGTGACGCTCATCTGATTTCACAGTCAAAATCACACTACATGAGCGAGACAAGCACAAATTGAACATTTGTCGTGCTTTTCACAGTATCTGAAAAAGAAGTCAAATGAAATAATGCTGTCCTTCATAAACATTCACATTTGAGTGTTTCTAAAGTGGAATTGTCATTCTGACACAGTGTGACACATAAAAACAAATGAATCTTAAATGGTGACGATCATTTGATTTTACAGCCAAAATCACACTACATGAGCGAGCTAAACAAAAACTGAACATTTGTCGTACTTTTCACAGTACCTGAAAAAGAAGTCAAATTAAGACATATTGTACTTCATAAACATTCACGGTTGAATGTTTCCAAAGTGGAATTGTCATTCTGAGACAGTGTGACACATGAAAACAAATGAATCTTAAATGGTGACGCTCATTTGATTTTACAGTCAAAATCACACTACATGAGCGAGAAAAGCACAAATTGAACATTTGTCGTACTTTTCACAGTATCTGAAAAAGAAGTCAAATTAAAACATGTTGTCCTTCATAAACATTCACATTTGAGTGTTGCTCAGGTGGAATTGTCATTCTGAGACAGTGTGACACATAAAAACAAATGAATCTTAAATGGTGACGATCATTTGATTTTACAGTCAAAATCACACTACATGAGCGAGCTAAACAAAAACTGAACATTTGTCGTACTTTTCACAGTACCTGAAAAAGAAGTCAAATTAAGACATATTGTACTTCATAAACATTCACGGTTGAATGTTTCCAAAGTGGAATTGTCATTCTGAGACAGTGTGACACATGAAAACAAATGAATCTTAAATGGTGACGCTCATTTGATTTTACAGTCAAAATCACACTACATGAGCGAGAAAAGCACAAATTGAACATTTGTCGTACTTTTCACAGTATCTGAAAAAGAAGTCAAATTAAAACATGTTGTCCTTCATAAACATTCACAGTTGAACGTTTCCAGAGTGGAATTGTCATTCTGAGACAGTGTGACACATAAAAACAAATGAATCTTAAATGGTGACGCTCATCTGATTTCACAGTCAAAATCACACTACATGAGCGAGACAAGCACAAATTGAACATTTGTCGTGCTTTTCACAGTATCTGAAAAAGAAGTCAAATGAAATAATGCTGTCCTTCATACACATTCACATTTGAGTGTTTCTAAAGTGGAATTGTCATTCTGACACAGTGTGACACATAAAAACAAATGAATCTTAAATGGTGACGATCATTTGATTTTACAGTCAAAATCACACTACATGAGCGAGCCAAACAAAAACTGAACATTTGTCGTACTTTTCACAGTACCTGAAAAAGAAGTCAAATTAAGACATATTGTACTTCATAAACATTCACGGTTGAATGTTTCCAAAGTGGAATTGTCATTCTGAGACAGTGTGACACATGAAAACAAATGAATCTTAAATGGTGACGCTCATTTGATTTTACAGTCAAAATCACACTACATGAGCGAGCCACGCAAAAATTGAACATTTGTCATACTTTTCACAGTATCTGAAAAAGAAGTCAAATTAAGACATATTGTACTTCATAAACATTCACGGTTGAATGTTTCCAAAGTGGAATTGTCATTCTGAGACAGTGTGACACATGAAAACAAATGAATCTTAAATGGTGACGCTCATTTGATTTTACAGTCAAAATCACACTACATGAGCGAGAAAAGCACAAATTGAACATTTGTCGTACTTTTCACAGGATCTGAAAAAGAAGTCAAATTAAAACATGTTGTCCTTCATAAACATTCACAGTTGAACGTTTCCAGAGTGGAATTGTCATTCTGAGACAGTGTGACACATAAAAACAAATGAATCTTAAATGGTGACGCTCATCTGATTTCACAGTCAAAATCACACTACATGAGCGAGACAAGCACAAATTGAACATTTGTCGTGCTTTTCACAGTATCTGAAAAAGAAGTCAAATGAAATAATGCTGTCCTTCATAAACATTCACATTTGAGTGTTTCTAAAGTGGAATTGTCATTCTGACACAGTGTGACACATAAAAACAAATGAATCTTAAATGGTGACGATCATTTGATTTTACAGCCAAAATCACACTACATGAGCGAGCTAAACAAAAACTGAACATTTGTCGTACTTTTCACAGTACCTGAAAAAGAAGTCAAATTAAGACATATTGTACTTCATAAACATTCACGGTTGAATGTTTCCAAAGTGGAATTGTCATTCTGAGACAGTGTGACACATGAAAACAAATGAATCTTAAATGGTGACGCTCATTTGATTTTACAGTCAAAATCACACTACATGAGCGAGAAAAGCACAAATTGAACATTTGTCGTACTTTTCACAGTATCTGAAAAAGAAGTCAAATTAAAACATGTTGTCCTTCATAAACATTCACATTTGAGTGTTGCTCAGGTGGAATTGTCATTCTGAGACAGTGTGACACATAAAAACAAATGAATCTTAAATGGTGACGATCATTTGATTTTACAGTCAAAATCACACTACATGAGCGAGCTAAACAAAAACTGAACATTTGTCGTACTTTTCACAGTACCTGAAAAAGAAGTCAAATTAAGACATATTGTACTTCATAAACATTCACGGTTGAATGTTTCCAAAGTGGAATTGTCATTCTGAGACAGTGTGACACATGAAAACAAATGAATCTTAAATGGTGACGCTCATTTGATTTTACAGTCAAAATCACACTACATGAGCGAGAAAAGCACAAATTGAACATTTGTCGTACTTTTCACAGTATCTGAAAAAGAAGTCAAATTAAAACATGTTGTCCTTCATAAACATTCACAGTTGAACGTTTCCAGAGTGGAATTGTCATTCTGAGACAGTGTGACACATAAAAACAAATGAATCTTAAATGGTGACGCTCATCTGATTTCACAGTCAAAATCACACTACATGAGCGAGACAAGCACAAATTGAACATTTGTCGTGCTTTTCACAGTATCTGAAAAAGAAGTCAAATGAAATAATGCTGTCCTTCATACACATTCACATTTGAGTGTTTCTAAAGTGGAATTGTCATTCTGACACAGTGTGACACATAAAAACAAATGAATCTTAAATGGTGACGATCATTTGATTTTACAGTCAAAATCACACTACATGAGCGAGCCAAACAAAAACTGAACATTTGTCGTACTTTTCACAGTACCTGAAAAAGAAGTCAAATTAAGACATATTGTACTTCATAAACATTCACGGTTGAATGTTTCCAAAGTGGAATTGTCATTCTGAGACAGTGTGACACATGAAAACAAATGAATCTTAAATGGTGACGCTCATTTGATTTTACAGTCAAAATCACACTACATGAGCGAGCCACGCAAAAATTGAACATTTGTCATACTTTTCACAGTATCTGAAAAAGAAGTCAAATTAAAACATGTTGTCTTTCATAAACATTCACATTTGAGTGTTGCTCAGGTGGAATTGTCATTCTGAGACAGTGTGACACATGAAAACAAATGAATCTTAAATGGTAACGCTCATTTGATTTTACAGTCAAAATCACACTACATGAGTGATAAGAGCACAACATCAACACTTGTATTTTTCACATTAACTCTAACGGAAGTCCAATTAAACCATGTTGTCCTTCATAAACATTCACATTTGAGTGTTGCTGAGGTGGAATTGTCATTCTGAGACTGTGACACATAAAAACAAATGAATCTGAAACGGTGACGCTCATTTGATTTTACAGTCAAAATCACACTACATGAGCGAGCCACACAAAAACTGAACATTTGTCGTACTTTTCACAGTACCTGAAACAGAAGTCAAATTAAAACATGTTGTCATTCATAAACATTCACGGTTGAATGTTTCCAAAGTGGAATTGTCATTCTGAGACTGTGACACATGAAAACAAATGAATCTTAAATGGTGACGCTCATTTGATTTTACAGTCAAAATCAACTACATGAGCGAGCCACGCACAAATTGAACATTTGTCGTACTTTTCACAGTATCTGAAAAAGAAGTCAAATTAAAACATGTTGTCCTTCATAAACATTCACATTTGAGTGTTGCTCAGGTGGAATTGTCATTCTGACACAGTGTGACACATAAAAACAAATGAATCTTAAATGGTGACGATCATTTGATTTTACAGTCAAAATCACACTACATGAGCGAGCCACGCACAAATTGAACATTTGTCATACTTTTCACAGTATCTGAAAAAGAAGTCAAATTAAAACATGTTCTCCTTCATAAACATTCACATTTGAGTGTTGCTCAGGTGGAATTGTCATTCTGAGACAGTGTGACACATAAAAACAAATGAATCTTAAATGGTGACGATCATTTGATTTTACAGTCAAAATCACACTACATGAGCGAGCTAAACAAAAACTGAACATTTGTCGTACTTTTCACAGTACCTGAAAAAGAAGTCAAATTAAGACATATTGTACTTCATAAACATTCACGGTTGAATGTTTCCAAAGTGGAATTGTCATTCTGAGACAGTGTGACACATGAAAACAAATGAATCTTAAATGGTGACGCTCATTTGATTTTACAGTCAAAATCACACTACATGAGCGAGCCACGCACAAACTGAACACTTGTCGTACTTTTCCCAGTATCTTAAAAAGAAGTCAAATTAAAACATGTTGTCCTTCATAAACATTCACATTTGAGTGTTGCTCAGGTGGAATTGTCATTCTGAGACAGTGTGACACATAAAAACAAATGAATCTTAAATGGTGACGATCATTTGATTTTACAGTCAAAATCACACTACATGAGCGAGCTAAACAAAAACTGAACATTTGTCGTACTTTTCACAGTACCTGAAAAAGAAGTCAAATTAAGACATATTGTACTTCATAAACATTCACGGTTGAATGTTTCCAAAGTGGAATTGTCATTCTGAGACAGTGTGACACATGAAAACAAATGAATCTTAAATGGTGACGATCATTTGATTTTACAGTCAAAATCACACTACATGAGCGAGCCAAACAAAAACTGAACATTTGTCGTACTTTTCACAGTACCTGAAAAAGAAGTCAAATTAAAACATATTGTCCTTCATAAAAATTCACGGTTGAATGTTTCCAAAGTGGAATTGTCATTCTCAGACAGTTTGACACATGAAAACAAATGAATCTTAAATGGTGACGCTCATTTGATTTTACAGTCAAAATCACACTACATGAGCGAGACAAGCACAAATTGAACATTTGTTGTATTTTTCACAGTATCTGAAAAAGAAGTCAAATTAAAACATGTTGTCCTTCATAAACATTCACATTTGAGTGTTACTCAGGTGGAATTGTCATTCTGACACAGTGTGACACATAAAAACAAATGAATCTTAAATGGTGACGATCATTTGATTTTACAGTCAAAATCACACTACATGAGCGAGCCACGCACAAATTGAACATTTGTCATACTTTTCACAGTATCTGAAAAAGAAGTCAAATTAAAACATGTTCTCCTTCATAAACATTCACATTTGAGTGTTGCTCAGGTGGAATTGTCATTCTGACACAGTGTGACACATAAAAACAAATGAATCTTAAATGGTGACGCTCATCTGATTTCACAGTCAAAATCACACTACATGAGCGAGACAAGCACAAATTGAACATTTGTCGTGCTTTTCACAGTATCTGAAAAAGAAGTCAAATGAAATAATGCTGTCCTTCATACACATTCACATTTGAGTGTTTCTAAAGTGGAATTGTCATTCTGACACAGTGTGACACATAAAAACAAATGAATCTTAAATGGTGACGATCATTTGATTTTACAGTCAAAATCACACTACATGAGCGAGCCAAACAAAAACTGAACATTTGTCGTACTTTTCACAGTACCTGAAAAAGAAGTCAAATTAAGACATATTGTACTTCATAAACATTCACGGTTGAATGTTTCCAAAGTGGAATTGTCATTCTGAGACAGTGTGACACATGAAAACAAATGAATCTTAAATGGTGACGCTCATTTGATTTTACAGTCAAAATCACACTACATGAACGAGCCACGCACAAATTGAACATTTGTCGTACTTTTCACAGTATCTGAAAAAGAAGTCAAATTAAAACATGTTCTCCTTCATAGACATTCACATTTGAGTGTTTCTAAAGTGGAATTGTCATTCTGACACAGTGTGACACATAAAAACAAATGAATCTTAAATGGTGACGATCATTTTATTTTACAGTCAAAATCACACTACATGAGCGAGCCAAACAAAAACTGAACATTTGTCGTACTTTTCACAGTACCTGAAAAAGAAGTCAAATTAAAACATATTGTCCTTCATAAACATTCACGGTTGAATGTTTCCAAAGTGGAATTGTCATTCTGAGACAGTGTGACACATGAAAACAAATGAATCTTAAATGGTGACGCTCATTTGATTTTACAGTCAAAATCACACTACATGAGTGATAAGAGCACAACATCAACACTTGTATTTTTCACATTAACTCTAACGGAAGTCCAATTAAACCATGTTGTCCTTCATAAACATTCACATTTGAGTGTTGCTCAGGTGGAATTGTCATTCTGAGACTGTGACACATAAAAACAAATGAATCTTAAACGGTGACGCTCATTTGATTTTACAATTAAAATCACACTACAGGAGCGAGCCACACAAAAACTGAACATTTGTCGTACTTTTCACAGTATCTGAAAAAGAAGTCAAATTAAGCAATGTTGTCCTTCATAAACATTCACATTTGAGTGTTGCTCAGGTGGAATTGTCATTCTGACACAGTGTGACACATAAAAAAAAATGAATCTTAAATGGTGACGATCATTTGATTTTACAGTCAAAATCACATTACATGAGCGAGCCACGCAAAAATTGAACATTTGTCATACTTTTCACAGTATCTGAAAAAGAAGTCAAATTAAAACATGATGTCTTTCATAAACATTCACATTTGAGTGTTGCTCGGGTGGAATTGTCATTCTGACACAGTGTGACACATAAAAACAAATGAATCTTAAATGGTGACGATCATTTGATTTTACAGTCAAAATCACACTACCTGAGCGAGCCAAACAAAAACTGAACATTTGTCGTACTTTTCACAGTACCTGAAAAAGAAGTCAAATTAAAACATATTGTCCTTCATAAACATTCACGGTTGAATGTTTCCAAAGTGGAATTGTCATTCTGAGACAGTGTGACACATAAAAACAAATGAATCTTAAATGGTGACGCTCATTTGATTTTACAGTCAAAATCACACTACATGAGCGAGACAAGCACAAATTGAACATTTGTCGTGCTTTTCACAGTATCTGAAAAAGAAGTCAAATGAAATAATGCTGTCCTTCATACACATTCACATTTGAGTGTTTCTAAAGTGGAATTGTCATTCTGACACAGTGTGACACATAAAAACAAATGAATCTTAAATGGTGACGCTCATTTGATTTTACAATTAAAATCACACTACAGGAGCGAGCCACACAAAAACTGAACATTTGTCGTACTTTTCACAGTACCTGAAACAGAAGTCAAATTAAAACATGTTGTCATTCATAAACATTCACGGTTGAATGTTTCCAAAGTGGAATTGTCATTCTGAGACTGTGACACATAAAAAAAATGAATCTTAAATGGTGACGCTCATTTGATTTTACAGTCAAAATCACACTACATGAGTGATAAGAGAACAACATCAACACTTGTATTTTTCACATTAACTCTAACGGAAGTCCAATTAAAACATGTTGTCCTTCATAAACATTCACATTTGAGTGTTGCTCAGGTGGAATTGTCATTCTGAGACTGTGACACATAAAACAAATGAATCTTAAACGGTGACGCTAATCTGATTTCACAGTCAAAATCACACTACATGAGCGAGACAAGCACAAATTGAACATTTGTCGTGCTTTTCACAGTATCTGAAAAAGAAGTCAAATTAAAACATGTTGTCCTTCATAAACATTCACAGTTGAACGTTTCCAGAGTGGAATTGTCATTCTGAGACAGTGTGACACATAAAAACAAATGAATCTTAAATGGTGACGCTCATCTGATTTCACAGTCAAAATCACACTACATGAGCGAGACAAGCACAAATTGAACATTTGTCGTGCTTTTCACAGTATCTGAAAAAGAAGTCAAATTAAAACATGTTGTCCTTCATAAACATTCACAGTTGAACGTTTCCAGAGTGGAATTGTCATTCTGACACAGTGTGACACATAAAAACAAATGAATCTTAAACGGTGACGATCATTTGATTTTACAGTTAAAATCACACTACATGAGCGAGAAAAGCACAAATTGAACATTTGTCGTACTTTTCACAGTATCTGAAAAAGAAGTCAAATTAAAACATGTTGTCCTTCATAAACATTCACAGTTGAATGTTTCCAGAGTGGAATTGTCATTCTGAGACAGTGTGACACATAAAAACAAATGAATCTTAAATGGTGACAATCATTTGATTTTACAGTCAAAATCACACTACATGAGCGAGCCATGCACAAATTGAACATTTGTCATACTTTTCACAGTATCTGAAAAAGAAGTCAAATTAAAACATGTTCTCCTTCATAAACATTCACATTTGAGTGTTGCTCAGGTGGAATTGTCATTCTGAGACAGTGTGACACATAAAAACAAATGAATCTTAAATGGTGACGATCATTTGATTTTACAGTCAAAATCACACTACATGAGCGAGCCACGCACAAACTGAACACTTGGCGTACTTTTCACAGTATCTGAAAAAGAAGTCAAATTAAAACATGTTGTCCTTCATAAACATTCACATTTGAGTGTTACTCAGGTGGAATTGTCATTCTGACACAGTGTGACACATAAAAACAAATGAATCTTAAATGGTGACGATCATTTGATTTTACAGTCAAAATCACACTACATGAGCGAGCCACGCACAAATTGAACATTTGTCATACTTTTCACAGTATCTGAAAAAGAAGTCAAATTAAAACATGTTCTCCTTCATAAACATTCACATTTGAGTGTTGCTCAGGTGGAATTGTCATTCTGACACAGTGTGACACATAAAAACAAATGAATCTTAAATGGTGACGATCAGTTGATTTTACAGTCAAAATCACACTACATGAGCGAGCCAAACAAAAACTGAACATTTGTCGTATTTTTCACAGTACCTGAAAAAGAAGTCAAATTAAGACATATTGTACTTCATAAACATTCACGGTTGAATGTTTCCAAAGTGGAATTGTCATTCTGAGACAGTGTGACACATGAAAACAAATGAATCTTAAATGGTGACGCTCATTTGATTTTACAGTCAAAATCACACTACATGAACGAGCCACGCACAAATTGAACATTTGTCGTACTTTTCACAGTATCTGAAAAAGAAGTCAAATTAAAACATGTTCTCCTTCATAGACATTCACATTTGAGTGTTGCTCAGGTGGAATTGTCATTCTGACACAGTGTGACACATAAAAACAAATGAATCTTAAATGGTGACGATCATTTTATTTTACAGTCAAAATCACACTACATGAGCGAGCCAAACAAAAACTGAACATTTGTCGTACTTTTCACAGTACCTGAAAAAGAAGTCAAATAAAACATATTGTCCTTCATAAACATTCACGGTTGAATGTTTCCAAAGTGGAATTGTCATTCTGAGACAGTGTGACACATGAAAACAAATGAATCTTAAATGGTGACGCTCATTTGATTTTACAGTCAAAATCACACTACATGAGTGATAAGAGCACAACATCAACACTTGTATTTTTCACATTAACTCTAACGGAAGTCCAATTAAACCATGTTGTCCTTCATAAACATTCACATTTGAGTGTTGCTCAGGTGGAATTGTCATTCTGAGACTGTGACACATAAAAACAAATGAATCTTAAACGGTGACGCTCATTTGATTTTACAATTAAAATCACACTACAGGAGCGAGCCACACAAAAGCTGAACATTTGTCGTACTTTTCACAGTATCTGAAAAAGAAGTCAAATTAAGCAATGTTGTCCTTCATAAACATTCACATTTGAGTGTTGCTCAGGTGGAATTGTCATTCTGACACAGTGTGACACATAAAAAAAAATGAATCTTAAATGGTGACGATCATTTGATTTTACAGTCAAAATCACATTACATGAGCGAGCCACGCAAAAATTGAACATTTGTCATACTTTTCACAGTATCTGAAAAAGAAGTCAAATTAAAACATGTTGTCTTTCATAAACATTCACATTTGAGTGTTGCTCAGGTGGAATTGTCATTCTGACACAGTGTGACACATAAAAACAAATGAATCTTAAATGGTGACGATCATTTGATTTTACAGTCAAAATCACACTACCTGAGCGAGCCAAACAAAAACTGAACATTTGTCGTACTTTTCACAGTACCTGAAAAAGAAGTCAAATTAAAACATATTGTCCTTCATAAACATTCACGGTTGAATGTTTCCAAAGTGGAATTGTCATTCTGAGACAGTGTGACACATAAAAACAAATGAATCTTAAATGGTGACGCTCATTTGATTTTACAGTCAAAATCACACTACATGAGCGAGACAAACACAAATTGAACATTTGTCGTGCTTTTCACAGTATCTGAAAAAGAAGTCAAATGAAATAATGCTGTCCTTCATACACATTCACATTTGAGTGTTTCTAAAGTGGAATTGTCATTCTGACACAGTGTGACACATAAAAACAAATGAATCTTAAATGGTGACGATCAATTGATTTTACAGTCAAAATCACACTACATGAGCGAGCCACGCACAAATTGAACATTTGTCGTACTTTTCACAGTATCTGAAAAAGAAGTCAAATTAAAACATGTTCTCCTTCATAAACATTCACATTTGAGTGTTTCTAAAGTGGAATTGTCATTCTGACACAGTGTGACACATAAAAACAAATGAATCTTAAATGGTGACGATCATTTGATTTTACAGTCAAAATCACACTACATGAGCGAGCCAAACAAAAACTGAACATTTGTCGTACTTTTCACAGTACCTGAAAAAGAAGTCAAATTAAAACATATTGTCCTTCATAAAAATTCACGGTTGAATGTTTCCAAAGTGGAATTGTCATTCTCAGACAGTTTGACACATGAAAACAAATGAATCTTAAATGGTGACGCTCATTTGATTTTACAGTCAAAATCACACTACATGAGCGAGACAAGCACAAATTGAACATTTGTCGTACTTTTCACAGTATCTGAAAAAGAAGTCAAATTAAAACATGTTGTCCTTCATAAACATTCACAGTTGAATGTTTCCAGAGTGGAATTGTCATTCTGAGACAGTGTGACACATAAAAACAAATGAATCTTAAATGGTGACGATCATTTGATTTTACAGTCAAAATCACTCTACATGAGCGAGCCACGCACAAACTGAACATTTGTCGTAATTTTCACAGTATCTGAAAAAGAAGTCAAATTAAAACATATTGTCCTTCATAAACATTCACATTTGAGTGTTTCTTAGGTGGAATTGTCATTCTGAGACAGTGTGACACATAAAAACAAATGAATCTTAAATGGTGGCGCTCATTTGATTTTACAGTCAAAATCACTCTACATGAGCGAGCCACACAAAAACTGAACACTTGTCGTACTTTTCACAGTATCTGAAACAGAAGTCAAATGAAATAATGCTGTCCTTCATACACATTCACATTTGAGTGTTTCTAAAGTGGAATTGTTTTTCTGACACAGTGTGACACATAAAAACAAATGAATCTTAAATGGTGACGATCATTTGATTTTACAGTCAAAATCACACTACATGAGCGAGCCACGCACAAACTGAACACTTGGCGTACTTTTCACAGTATCTGAAAAAGAAGTCAAATTAAAACATGTTGTCCTTCATAAACATTCACATTTGAGTGTTGCTCAGGTGGAATTGTCATTCTGACACAGTGTGACACATAAAAACAAATGAATCTTAAATGGTGACGATCATTTGATTTTACAGTCAAAATCACACTAAATGAGCGAGCCACGCACAAATTGAACATTTGTCATACTTTTCACAGTATCTGAAAAAGAAGTCAAATTAAAACATGTTCTCCTTCATAAACATTCACATTTGAGTGTTGCTCAGGTGGAATTGTCATTCTGACACAGTGTGACACATAAAAACAAATGAATCTTAAATGGTGACGCTCATCTGATTTCACAGTCAAAATCACACTACATGAGCGAGACAAACACAAATTGAACATTTGTCGTGCTTTTCACAGTATCTGAAAAAGAAGTCAAATGAAATAATGCTGTCCTTCATACACATTCACATTTGAGTGTTTCTAAAGTGGAATTGTCATTCTGACACAGTGTGACACATAAAAACAAATGAATCTTAAATGGTGACGCTCATTTGATTTTACAGTCAAAATCACACTACATGAGTGATAAGAGCACAACATCAACACTTGTATTTTTCACATTAACTCTAACGGAAGTCCAATTAAACCATGTTGTCCTTCATAAACATTCACATTTGAGTGTTGCTCAGGTGGAATTGTCATTCTGACACAGTGTGACACATAAAAACAAATGAATCTTAAATGGTGACGATCATTTGATTTTACAGTCAAAATCACACTACCTGAGCGAGCCAAACAAAAACTGAACATTTGTCGTACTTTTCACAGTACCTGAAAAAGAAGTCAAATTAAAACATATTGTCCTTCATAAACATTCACGGTTGAATGTTTCCAAAGTGGAATTGTCATTCTGAGACAGTGTGACACATAAAAACAAATGAATCTTAAATGGTGACGCTCATTTGATTTTACAGTCAAAATCACACTACATGAGCGAGCCACGCACAAATTGAACATTTGTCGTACTTTTCACAGTATCTGAAAAAGAAGTCAAATTAAAACATGTTGTTCTTCATAAACATTCACATTTGAGTGTTTCTCAGGTGGAATTGTCATTCTGACACAGTGTGACACATAAAAACAAATGAATCTTAAATGGTGACGATCAATTGATTTTACAGTCAAAATCACACTACATGAGCGAGCCACGCACAAATTGAACATTTGTCGTACTTTTCACAGTATCTGAAAAAGAAGTCAAATTAAAACATGTTCTCCTTCATAAACATTCACATTTGAGTGTTTCTAAAGTGGAATTGTCATTCTGACACAGTGTGACACATAAAAACAAATGAATCTTAAATGGTGACGATCATTTGATTTTACAGTCAAAATCACACTACATGAGCGAGCCAAACAAAAACTGAACATTTGTCGTACTTTTCACAGTACCTGAAAAAGAAGTCAAATTAAAACATATTGTCCTTCATAAAAATTCACGGTTGAATGTTTCCAAAGTGGAATTGTCATTCTCAGACAGTTTGACACATGAAAACAAATGAATCTTAAATGGTGACGCTCATTTGATTTTACAGTCAAAATCACACTACATGAGCGAGACAAGCACAAATTGAACATTTGTCGTACTTTTCACAGTATCTGAAAAAGAAGTCAAATTAAAACATGTTGTCCTTCATAAACATTCACAGTTGAATGTTTCCAGAGTGGAATTGTCATTCTGAGACAGTGTGACACATAAAAACAAATGAATCTTAAATGGTGACGATCATTTGATTTTACAGTCAAAATCACTCTACATGAGCGAGCCACGCACAAACTGAACATTTGTCGTAATTTTCACAGTATCTGAAAAAGAAGTCAAATTAAAACATATTGTCCTTCATAAACATTCACATTTGAGTGTTTCTTAGGTGGAATTGTCATTCTGAGACAGTGTGACACATAAAAACAAATGAATCTTAAATGGTGGCGCTCATTTGATTTTACAGTCAAAATCACTCTACATGAGCGAGCCACACAAAAACTGAACACTTGTCGTACTTTTCACAGTATCTGAAACAGAAGTCAAATGAAATAATGCTGTCCTTCATACACATTCACATTTGAGTGTTTCTAAAGTGGAATTGTTTTTCTGACACAGTGTGACACATAAAAACAAATGAATCTTAAATGGTGACGATCATTTGATTTTACAGTCAAAATCACACTACATGAGCGAGCCACGCACAAACTGAACACTTGGCGTACTTTTCACAGTATCTGAAAAAGAAGTCAAATTAAAACATGTTGTCCTTCATAAACATTCACATTTGAGTGTTGCTCAGGTGGAATTGTCATTCTGACACAGTGTGACACATAAAAACAAATGAATCTTAAATGGTGACGATCATTTGATTTTACAGTCAAAATCACACTAAATGAGCGAGCCACGCACAAATTGAACATTTGTCATACTTTTCACAGTATCTGAAAAAGAAGTCAAATTAAAACATGTTCTCCTTCATAAACATTCACATTTGAGTGTTGCTCAGGTGGAATTGTCATTCTGACACAGTGTGACACATAAAAACAAATGAATCTTAAATGGTGACGCTCATCTGATTTCACAGTCAAAATCACACTACATGAGCGAGACAAACACAAATTGAACATTTGTCGTGCTTTTCACAGTATCTGAAAAAGAAGTCAAATGAAATAATGCTGTCCTTCATACACATTCACATTTGAGTGTTTCTAAAGTGGAATTGTCATTCTGACACAGTGTGACACATAAAAACAAATGAATCTTAAATGGTGACGCTCATTTGATTTTACAGTCAAAATCACACTACATGAGTGATAAGAGCACAACATCAACACTTGTATTTTTCACATTAACTCTAACGGAAGTCCAATTAAACCATGTTGTCCTTCATAAACATTCACATTTGAGTGTTGCTCAGGTGGAATTGTCATTCTGAGACTGTGACACATAAAAACAAATGAATCTTAAACGGTGACGCTCATTTGATTTTACAATTAAAATCACACTACAGGAGCGAGCCACACAAAAACTGAACATTTGTCGTACTTTTCACAGTATCTGAAAAAGAAGTCAAATTAAGCAATGTTGTCCTTCATAAACATTCACATTTGAGTGTTGCTCAGGTGGAATTGTCATTCTGACACAGTGTGACACATAAAAAAAAATGAATCTTAAATGGTGACGATCATTTGATTTCACAGTCAAAATCACATTACATGAGCGAGCCACGCAAAAATTGAACATTTGTCGTACTTTTCACAGTATCTGAAAAAGAAGTCAAATTAAGCAATGTTGTCCTTCATAAACATTCACATTTGAGTGTTGCTCAGGTGGAATTGTCATTCTGACACAGTGTGACACATAAAAACAAATGAATCTTAAATGGTGACGATCATTTGATTTTACAGTCAAAATCACACTACCTGAGCGAGCCAAACAAAAACTGAACATTTGTCGTACTTTTCACAGTACCTGAAAAAGAAGTCAAATTAAAACATATTGTCCTTCATAAACATTCACGGTTGAATGTTTCCAAAGTGGAATTGTCATTCTGAGACAGTGTGACACATAAAAACAAATGAATCTTAAATGGTGACGCTCATTTGATTTTACAGTCAAAATCACACTACATGAGCGAGCCACGCACAAATTGAACATTTGTCGTACTTTTCACAGTATCTGAAAAAGAAGTCAAATTAAAACATGTTGTTCTTCATAAACATTCACATTTGAGTGTTTCTCAGGTGGAATTGTCATTCTGACACAGTGTGACACATAAAAACAAATGAATCTTAAATGGTGACGATCATTTGATTTCACAGTCAAAATCACATTACATGAGCGAGCCACGCAAAAATTGAACATTTGTCATACTTTTCACAGTATCTGAAAAAGAAGTCAAATTAAAACATGTTGTTTTTCATAAACATTCACATTTGAGTGTTGCTCAGGTGGAATTGTCATTCTGACACAGTGTGACACATAAAAACAAATGAATCTTAAATGGTGACGATCATTTGATTTTACAGTCAAAATCACACTACCTGAGCGAGCCAAACAAAAACTGAACATTTGTCGTACTTTTCACAGTACCTGAAAAAGAAGTCAAATTAAAACATATTGTCCTTCATAAACATTCACGGTTGAATGTTTCCAAAGTGGAATTGTCATTCTGAGACAGTGTGACACATAAAAACAAATGAATGTTAAATGGTGACGCTCATTTGATTTTACAGTCAAAATCACACTACATGAGCGAGACAAGCACAAATTGAACATTTGTCGTGCTTTTCACAGTATCTGAAAAAGAAGTCAAATTAAAACATGTTGTTCTTCATAAACATTCACATTTGAGTGTTTCTAAAGTGGAATTGTCATTCTGACACAGTGTGACACATAAAAACAAATGAATCGTAAATGGTGACGATCATTTGATTTTACAGTCAAAATCACACTACATGAGCGAGCCAAACAAAAACTGAACATTTGTCGTACTTTTCACAGTACCTGAAAAAGAAGTCAAATTAAAACATTTTGTCCTTCATAAACATTCACGGTTGAATGTTTCCAAAGTGGAATTGTCATTCTGAGACAGTGTGACACATGAAAACAAATGAATCTTAAATGGTGACGCTCATTTGATTTTACAGTCAAAATCACACTACATGAGTGATAAGAGCACAACATCAACACTTGTATTTTTCACATTAACTCTAACGGAAGTCCAATTAAACCATGTTGTCCTTCATAAACATTCACATTTGAGTGTTGCTCAGGTGGAATTGTCATTCTGAGACTGTGACACATAAAAACAAATGAATCTTAAACGGTGACGCTCATTTGATTTTACAGTCAAAATCACACTACATGAGCGAGACAAGCACAAACTGAACATTTGTCGTACTTTTCACAGTATCTGAAAAAGAAGTCAAAGTAAGCAATGCTGTCCTTCATACACATTCATATTTGAGTGTTTCTAAAGTGGAATTGTCATTCTGACACAGTGTGACACATAAAAACAAATGAATCTTAAATGGTGACACTCATTTGATTTTACAGTCAAAATCACACTACATGAGCGAGACAAGCACAAATTGAACATTTGTCGTACTTTTCACAGTATCTGAAAAAGAAGTCAAATTAAAACATGTTATCCTTCATAAACATTCACAGTTGAATGGTTCCACAGTGGAATTGTCATTCTGAGACTGTGTGACATAAAAACAAATGAATCTTAAATGGTGACGCTCATTTGATTTCACAGTCAAAATCACACTACATGAGCGAGACAAGCACAAATTGAACATTTGTCGTACTTTTCACAGTATCTGAAAAAGAAGTCAAATTAAAACATGTTGTCATTCATAAACATTCACGGTTGAATGTTTCCAAAGTGGAATTGTCATTCTGAGACTGTGACACATGAAAACAAATGAATCTTAAATGGTGACGCTCATTTGATTTTACAGTCAAAATCACACTACATGAGCGAGCCACGCACAAATTGAACATTTGTCGTACTTTTCACAGTATCTGAAAAAGAAGTCAAATTAAAACATGTTGTCCTTCATAAACCTTCACATTTGAGTGTTGCTCAGGTGGAATTGTCATTCTGACACCGTGTGACACATAAAAACAAATGAATCTTAAATGGTGACGATCATTTGATTTTACATTCAAAATCACACTACATGAGCGATAAGAGCACAAATTGAACATTTGTCATACTTTTCACAGTATCTGAAAAAGAAGTCAAATTAAAACATATTCTCCTTCATAAACATTCACATTTGAGTGTTGCTCAGGTGGAATTGTCATTCTGAGACAGTGTGACACATAAAAACAAATGAATCTTAAATGGTGACGCTCATCTGATTTCACAGTCAAAATCACACTACATGAGCGAGACAAGCACAAATTGAACATTTGTCGTGCTTTTCACAGTATCTGAAAAAGAAGTCAAATGAAATAATGCTGTCCTTCATAAACATTCACATTTGAGTGTTTCTAAAGTGGAATTGTCATTCTGACACAGTGTGACACATAAAAACGAATGAATCTTAAATGGTGACGATCATTTGATTTTACAGTCAAAATCACACTACATGAGCGAGCCACGCACAAATTGAACATTTGTCGTACTTTTCACAGTATCTGAAAAAGAAGTCAAATTAAAACATGTTGTCCTTCATAAACATTCACATTTGAGTGTTTCTAAAGTGGAATTGTCATTCTGACACAGTGTGACACATAAAAACAAATGAATCTTAAATGGTGACGATCATTTGATTTTACAGTCAAAATCACACTACATGAGCGAGCCAAACAAAAACTGAACATTTGTCGTACTTTTCACAGTACCTGAAAAAGAAGTCAAATTGAAACATATTGTCCTTCATAAACATTCAAGGTTGAATGTTTCCAAAGTGGAATTGTCATTCTGAGACAGTGTGACACATGAAAACAAATGAATCTTAAATGGTGACGCTCATTTGATTTTACAGTCAAAATCACACTACATGAGTGATAAGAGCACAACATCAACACTTGTATTTTTCACATTAACTCTAACGGAAGTCCAATTAAACCATGTTGTCCTTCATAAACATTCACATTTGAGTGTTGCTGAGGTGGAATTGTCATTCTGAGACTGTGACACATAAAAACAAATGAATCTTAAACGGTGACGCTCATTTGATTTTACAGTCAAAATCACACTACATGAGCGAGCCACACAAAAACTGAACATTTGTCGTACTTTTCACAGTACCTGAAACAGAAGTCAAATTAAAACATGTTGTCATTCATAAACATTCACGGTTGAATGTTTCCAAAGTGGAATTGTCATTCTGAGACTGTGACACATGAAAACAAATGAATCTTAAATGGTGACGCTCATTTGATTTTACAGTCAAAATCACACTACATGAGCGAGCCACGCACAAATTGAACATTTGTCGTACTTTTCACAGTATCTGAAAAAGAAGTCAAATTAAAACATATTGTCCTTCATAAACATTCGCATTTGAGTGTTGCTCAGGTGGAATTGTCATTCTGACACAGTGTGACACATAAAAACAAATGAATCTTAAATGGTGACGATCATTTGATTTTACAGTCAAAATCACACTACATGAGCGAGCCACGCACAAATTGAACATTTGTCATACTTTTCACAGTATCTGAAAAAGAAGTCAAATTAAAACATGTTCTCCTTCATAAACATTCACATTTGAGTGTTGCTCAGGTGGAATTGTCATTCTGAGACAGTGTGACACATAAAAACAAATGAATCTTAAATGGTGACGCTCATCTGATTTCACAGTCAAAATCACACTACATGAGCGAGACAAGCACAAATTGAACATTTGTCGTGCTTTTCACAGTATCTGAAAAAGAAGTCAAATGAAATAATGCTTTCCTTCATACACATTCACATTTGAGTGTTTCTAAAGTGGAATTGTCATTCTGACACAGTGTGACACATAAAAACGAATGAATCTTAAATGGTGACGATCATTTGATTTTACAGTCAAAATCACACTACATGAGCGAGCCACGCACAAATTGAACATTTGTCGTACTTTTCACAGTATCTGAAAAAGAAGTCAAATTAAAACATGTTGTCCTTCATAAACATTCACATTTGAGTGTTTCTAAAGTGGAATTGTCATTCTGACACAGTGTGACACATAAAAACAAATGAATCTTAAATGGTGACGATCATTTGATTTTACAGTCAAAATCACACTACATGAGCGAGCCAAACAAAAACTGAACATTTGTCGTACTTTTCACAGTACCTGAAAAAGAAGTCAAATTAAAACATATTGTCCTTCATAAACATTCAAGGTTGAATGTTTCCAAAGTGGAATTGTCATTCTGAGACAGTGTGACACATGAAAACAAATGAATCTTAAATGGTGACGCTCATTTGATTTTACAGTCAAAATCACACTACATGAGTGATAAGAGCACAACATCAACACTTGTATTTTTCACATTAACTCTAACGGAAGTCCAATTAAACCATGTTGTCCTTCATAAACATTCACATTTGAGTGTTGCTCAGGTGGAATTGTCATTCTGAGACTGTGACACATAAAAACAAATGAATCTTAAACGGTGACGCTCATTTGATTTTACAGTCAAAATCACACTACATGAGCGAGCCACACAAAAACTGAACATTTGTCGTACTTTTCACAGTACCTGAAACAGAAGTCAAATTAAAACATGTTGTCATTCATAAACATTCACGGTTGAATGTTTCCAAAGTGGAATTGTCATTGTGAGACTGTGACACATGAAAACAAATGAATCTTAAATGGTGACGCTCATTTGATTTTACAGTCAAAATCACACTACATGAGCGAGCCACGCACAAATTGAACATTTGTCGTACTTTTCACAGTATCTGAAAAAGAAGTCAAATTAAAACATATTGTCCTTCATAAACATTCACATTTGAGTGTTGCTCAGGTGGAATTGTCATTCTGACACAGTGTGACACATAAAAACAAATGAATCTTAAATGGTGACGATCATTTGATTTTACAGTCAAAATCACACTACATGAGTGATAAGAGCACAACATCAACACTTGTATTTTTCACATTAACTCTAACGGAAGTCCAATTAAACCATGTTGTCCTTCATAAACATTCACATTTGAGTGTTGCTCAGGTGGAATTGTCATTCTGAGACTGTGACACATAAAAACAAATGAATCTTAAACGGTGACACTCATTTGATTTTACAGTCAAAATCACACTACATGAGCGAGCCACGCACAAATTGAACATTTGTCATACTTTTCACAGTATCTGAAAAAGAAGTCAAATTAAAACATGTTCTCATTCATAAACATTCACATTTGAGTGTTGCTCAGGTGGAATTGTCATTCTGAGACAGTGTGACACATAAAAACAAATGAATCTTAAATGGTGACGATCATTTGATTTTACAGTCAAAATCACACTACATGAGCGAGCCAAACAAAAACTGAACATTTGTCGTACTTTTCAAAGTACCTGAAAAAGAAGTCAAATTAAGACATATTGTCCTTCATAAACATTCACGGTTGAATGTTTCCAAAGTGGAATTGTCATTCTGAGACAGTGTGACACATGAAAACAAATGAATCTTAAATGGTGACGATCATTTGATTTTACAGTCAAAATCACACTACATGAGCGAGCCAAACAAAAACTGAACATTTGTCGTACTTTTCACAGTATCTGAAAAAGAAGTCAAATTAAAACATGTTGTCCTTCATAAACATTCTCAGTTGAACGTTTCCAGAGTGGAATTGTCATTCTGAGACAGTGTGACACATAAAAACAAATGAATCTTAAATGGTGACGCTCATCTGATTTCACAGTCAAAATCACACTACATGAGCGAGACAAGCACAAATTGAACATTTGTCGTGCTTTTCACAGTATCTGAAAAAGAAGTCAAATGAAATAATGCTGTCCTTCATACACATTCACATTTGAGTGTTTCTAAAGTGGAATTGTCATTCTGAGACTGTGACACATAAAAACAAATGAATCTTAAACGGTGACACTCATTTGATTTTACAGTCAAAATCATACTACATGAGCGAGCCACGCACAAACTGAACATTTGTCGTACTTTTCACAGTATCTGAAAAAGAAGTCAAATTAAAACATGTTGTCTTTCATAAACATTCACATTTGAGTGTTGCTCAGGTGGAATTGTCATTCTGAGACAGTGTGACACATAAAAACAAATGAATCTTAAATGGTGACGATCATTTGATTTTACAGTCAAAATCACACTACATGAGCGAGAAAAGCAAAAATTGAACATTTGTCGTACTTTTCACAGTATCTGAAAAAGAAGTCAAATTAAAACATGTTGTCCTTCATAAACATTCTCAGTTGAACGTTTCCAGAGTGGAATTGTCATTCTGAGACAGTGTGACACATAAAAACAAATGAATCTTAAATGGTGACGCTCATCTGATTTCACAGTCAAAATCACACTACATGAGCGAGACAAGCACAAATTGAACATTTGTCGTGCTTTTCACAGTATCTGAAAAAGAAGTCAAATGAAATAATGCTGTCCTTCATACACATTCACATTTGAGTGTTTCTAAAGTGGAATTGTCATTCTGACACAGTGTGACACATAAAAAAAATGAATCTTAAATGGTGACGCTCATTTGGTTTTACAGTCAAAATCACACTACATGAGTGATAAGAGCACAACATCAACACTTGTATTTTTCACATTAACTCTAACTGAAGTCCAATTAAACCATGTTGTCCTTCATAAACATTCACATTTGAGTGTTGCTCAGGTGGAATTGTCATTCTGAGACAGTGTGACACATAAAAACAAATGAATCTTAAATGGTGACGCTCATCTGATTTCACAGTCAAAATCACACTACATGAGCGAGACAAGCACAAATTGAACATTTGTCGTGCTTTTCACAGTATCTGAAAAAGAAGTCAAATGAAATAATGCTGTCCTTCATACACATTCACATTTGAGTGTTTCTAAAGTGGAATTGTCATTCTGACACAGTGTGACACATAAAAACAAATGAATCTTAAATGGTGACGCTCATTTGATTTTACAGTCAAAATCACACTACATGAGTGATAAGAGCACAACATCAACACTTGTATTTTTCACATTAACTCTAACGGAAGTCCAATTAAACCATGTTGTCCTTCATAAACATTCACATTTGAGTGTTGCTCAGGTGGAATTGTCATTCTGAGACTGTGACACATAAAAACAAATGAATCTTAAACGGTGACACTCATTTGATTTTACAGTCAAAATCACACTACATGAGCGAGCCACGCACAAACTGAACATTTGTCGTACTTTTCACAGTATCTGAAAAAGAAGTCAAATTAAAACATGTTGTCTTTCATAAACATTCACATTTGAGTGTTGCTCAGGTGGAATTGTCATTCTGAGACAGTGTGACACATAAAAACAAATGAATCTTAAATGGTGACGATCATTTGATTTTACAGTCAAAATCACACTACATGAGCGAGCCACGCACAAATTGAACATTTGTCATACTTTTCACAGTATCTGAAAAAGAAGTCAAATTTAAACATGTTCTCATTCATAAACATTCACATTTGAGTGTTGCTCAGGTGGAATTGTCATTCTGAGACAGTGTGACACATAAAAACAAATGAATCTTAAATGGTGACGATCATTTGATTTTACAGTCAAAATCACACTACATGAGCGAGCCACGCACAAACTGAACACTTGGCGTACTTTTCACAGTATCTGAAAAAGAAGTCAAATTAAAACATGTTCTCCTTCATAAACATTCACATTTGAGTGTTGCTCAGGTGGAATTGTCATTCTGACACAGTGTGACACATAAAAACAAATGAATCTTAAATGGTGACGATCATTTGATTTTACAGTCAAAATCACACTACATGAGCGAGACAAGCACAAATTGAACATTTGTCGTGCTTTTCACAGTATCTGAAAAAGAAGTCAAATGAAATAATGCTGTCCTTCATACACATTCACATTTGAGTGTTTCTAAAGTGGAATTGTCATTCTGAGACTGTGACACATAAAAACAAATGAATCTTAAACGGTGACACTCATTTGATTTTACAGTCAAAATCACACTACATGAGCGAGCCACGCACAAACTGAACATTTGTCGTACTTTTCACAGTACCTGAAAAAGAAGTCAAATTAAAACATGTTGTCTTTCATAAACATTCACATTTGAGTGTTGCTCAGGTGGAATTGTCATTCTGAGACAGTGTGACACATAAAAACAAATGAATCTTAAATGGTGACGATCATTTGATTTTACAGTCAAAATCACACTACATGAGCGAGCCACGCACAAATTGAACATTTGTCATACTTTTCACAGTATCTGAAAAAGAAGTCAAATTAAAACATGTTCTCATTCATAAACATTCACATTTGAGTGTTGCTCAGGTGGAATTGTCATTCTGAGACAGTGTGACACATAAAAACAAATGAATCTTAAATGGTGACGATCATTTGATTTTACAGTCAAAATCACACTACATGAGCGAGCCACGCACAAAGTGAACACTTGGCGTACTTTTCACAGTATCTGAAAAAGAAGTCAAATTAAAACATGTTCTCCTTCATAAACATTCACATTTGAGTGTTGCTCAGGTGGAATTGTCATTCTGACACAGTGTGACACATAAAAACAAATGAATCTTAAATGGTGACGATCATTTGATTTTACAGTCAAAATCACACTACATGAGCGAGCCAAACAAACACTGAACATTTGTCGTACTTTTCAAAGTACCTGAAAAAGAAGTCAAATTAAGACATATTGTCCTTCATAAACATTCACGGTTGAATGTTTCCAAAGTGGAATTGTCATTCTGAGACAGTGTGACACATGAAAACAAATGAATCTTAAATGGTGACGCTCATTTGATTTTACAGTCAAAATCACACTACATGAGCGAGAAAAGCAAAAATTGAACATTTGTCGTACTTTTCACAGTATCTGAAAAAGAAGTCAAATTAAAACATGTTGTCCTTCATAAACATTCTCAGTTGAACGTTTCCAGAGTGGAATTGTCATTCTGAGACAGTGTGACACATAAAAAGAAATGAATCTTAAATGGTGACGCTCATCTGATTTCACAGTCAAAATCACACTACATGAGCGAGACAAGCACAAATTGAACATTTGTCGTGCTTTTCACAGTATCTGAAAAAGAAGTCAAATGAAATAATGCTGTCCTTCATACACATTCACATTTGAGTGTTTCTAAAGTGGAATTGTCATTCTGAGACTGTGACACATAAAAACAAATGAATCTTAAACGGTGACAGTCATTTGATTTTACAGTCAAAATCACACTACATGAGCGAGCCACGCACAAACTGAACATTTGTCGTACTTTTCACAGTATCTGAAAAAGAAGTCAAATTAAAACATGTTGTCTTTCATAAACATTCACATTTGAGTGTTGCTCAGGTGGAATTGTCATTCTGAGACAGTGTGACACATAAAAACAAATGAATCTTAAATGGTGACGATCATTTGATTTTACAGTCAAAATCACACTACATGAGCGAGCCACGCACAAATTGAACATTTGTCATACTTTTCACAGTATCTGAAAAAGAAGTCAAATTAAAACATGTTCTCATTCATAAACATTCACATTTGAGTGTTGCTCAGGTGGAATTGTCATTCTGAGACAGTGTGACACATAAAAACAAATGAATCTTAAATGGTGACGATCATTTGATTTTACAGTCAAAATCACACTACATGAGCGAGCCACGCACAAAGTGAACACTTGGCGTACTTTTCACAGTATCTGAAAAAGAAGTCAAATTAAAACATGTTCTCCTTCATAAACATTCACATTTGAGTGTTGCTCAGGTGGAATTGTCATTCTGACACAGTGTGACACATAAAAACAAATGAATCTTAAATGGTGACGATCATTTGATTTCACAGTCAAAATCACACTACATGAGCGAGCCAAACAAAAACTGAACATTTGTCGTACTTTTCAAAGTACCTGAAAAAGAAGTCAAATTAAGACATATTGTCCTTCATAAACATTCACGGTTGAATGTTTCCAAAGTGGAATTGTCATTCTGAGACAGTGTGACACATGAAAACAAATGAATCTTAAATGGTGACGCTCATTTGATTTCACAGTCAAAATCACACTACATGAGCGAGCCAAACAAAAACTGAACATTTGTCGTACTTTTCAAAGTACCTGAAAAAGAAGTCAAATTAAGACATATTGTCCTTCATAAACATTCACGGTTGAATGTTTCCAAAGTGGAATTGTCATTCTGAGACAGTGTGACACATGAAAACAAATGAATCTTAAATGGTGACGCTCATTTGATTTTACAGTCAAAATCACACTACATGAGCGAGAAAAGCAAAAATTGAACATTTGTCGTACTTTTCACAGTATCTGAAAAAGAAGTCAAATTGAAACATGTTGTCCTTCATAAACATTCTCAGTTGAACGTTTCCAGAGTGGAATTGTCATTCTGAGACAGTGTGACACATAAAAACAAATGAATCTTAAATGGTGACGCTCATCTGATTTCACAGTCAAAATCACACTACATGAGCGAGACAAGCACAAATTGAACATTTGTCGTGCTTTTCACAGTATCTGAAAAAGAAGTCAAATGAAATAATGCTGTCCTTCATACACATTCACATTTGAGTGTTTCTAAAGTGGAATTGTCATTCTGACACAGTGTGACACATAAAAAAAATGAATCTTAAATGGTGACGCTCATTTGATTTTACAGTCAAAATCACACTACATGAGTGATAAGAGCACAACATCAACACTTGTATTTTTCACATTAACTCTAACTGAAGTCCAATTAAACCATGTTGTCCTTCATAAACATTCACATTTGAGTGTTGCTCAGGTGGAATTGTCATTCTGAGACTGTGACACATAAAAACAAATGAATCTTAAACGGTGACGATCATTTGATTTTACAGTTAAAATCACACGACATGAGCGAGAAAAGCACAAATTGAACATTTGTCGTACTTTTCACAGTATCTGAAAAAGAAGTCAAATTAAAACATGTTGTCCTTCATAAACATTCACAGTTGAACGTTTCCAGAGTGGAATTGTCATTCTGAGACAGTGTGACACATAAAAACAAATGAATCTTAAATGGTGACGCTCATCTGATTTCACAGTCAAAATCACACTACATGAGCGAGACAAGCACAAATTGAACATTTGTCGTGCTTTTCACAGTATCTGAAAAAGAAGTCAAATGAAATAATGCTGTCCTTCATACACATTCACATTTGAGTGTTTCTAAAGTGGAATTGTCATTCTGACACAGTGTGACACATAAAAACAAATGAATCTTAAATGGTGACGATCAATTGATTTTACAGTCAAAATCACACTACATGAGCGAGCCACGCACAAATTGAACATTTGTCGTACTTTTCACAGTATCTGAAAAAGAAGTCAAATTAAAACATGTTCTCCTTCATAAACATTCACATTTGAGTGTTTCTAAAGTGGAATTGTCATTCTGACACAGTGTGACACATAAAAACAAATGAATCTTAAATGGTGGCGCTCATTTGATTTTACAGTCAAAATCACACTACATGAGCGAGCCAAACAAAAACTGAACATTTGTCGTACTTTTCACAGTACCTGAAAAAGAAGTCAAATTAAAACATGTTGTCCTTCATAAAAATTCACGGTTGAATGTTTCCAAAGTGGAATTGTCATTCTCAGACAGTTTGACACATGAAAACAAATGAATCTTAAATGGTGACGCTCATTTGATTTTACAGTCAAAATCACACTACATGAGCGAGACAAGCACAAATTGAACATTTGTCGTAATTTTCACAGTATCTGAAAAAGAAGTCAAATTAAAACATATTGTCCTTCATAAACATTCACATTTGAGTGTTTCTTAGGTGGAATTGTCATTCTGAGACAGTGTGACACATAAAAACAAATGAATCTTAAATGGTGGCGCTCATTTGATTTTACAGTCAAAATCACTCTACATGAGCGAGCCACACAAAAACTGAACACTTGTCGTACTTTTCACAGTATCTGAAACAGAAGTCAAATGAAATAATGCTGTCCTTCATACACATTCACATTTGAGTGTTTCTAAAGTGGAATTGTTATTCTGACACAGTGTGACACATAAAAACAAATGAATCTTAAATGGTGACGATCATTTGATTTTACAGTCAAAATCACACTACATGAGCGAGCCATGCACAAATTGAACATTTGTCATACTTTTCACAGTATCTGAAAAAGAAGTCAAATTAAAACATGTTCTCCTTCATAAACATTCACATTTGAGTGTTGCTCAGGTGGAATTGTCATTCTGAGACAGTGTGACACATAAAAACAAATGAATCTTAAATGGTGACGATCATTTGATTTTATAGTCAAAATCACACTACATGAGCGAGCCAAACAAAAACTGAACATTTGTCGTACTTTTCAAAGTACCTGAAAAAGAAGTCAAATTAAGACATATTGTCCTTCATAAACATTCAAGGTTGAATGTTTCCAAAGTGGAATTGTCATTCTGAGACAGTGTGACACATGAAAACAAATGAATCTTAAATGGTGACGCTCATTTGATTTTACAGTCAAAATCACACTACATGAGCGAGAAAAGCACAAATTGAACATTTGTCGTACTTTTCACAGTATCTGAAAAAGAAGTCAAATTAAAACATGTTGTCCTTCATAAACATTCTCAGTTGAACGTTTCCAGAGTGGAATTGTCATTCTGAGACAGTGTGACACATAAAAACAAATGAATCTTAAATGGTGACGCTCATTTGATTTTACAGTCAAAATCACACTACATGAGTGATAAGAGCACAACATCAACACTTGTATTTTTCACATTAACTCTAACGGAAGTCCAATTAAACCATGTTGTCCTTCATAAACATTCACATTTGAGTGTTTCTTAGGTGGAATTGTCATTCTGAGACAGTGTGACACATAAAAACAAATGAATCTTAAATGGTGACGCTCATTTGATTTTACAGTCAAAATCACACTACATGAGCGAGACAAGCACAAATTGAACATTTGTCGTACTTTTCACAGTATCTGAAAAAGAAGTCAAATTAAAACATGTTGTCCTTCATAAACATTCACAGTTGAATGTTTCCAGAGTGGAATTGTCATTCTGAGACAGTGTGACACATAAAAACAAATGAATCTTAAATGGTGACGCTCATTTGATTTTACAGTCAAAATCACTCTACATGAGCGAGCCACGCACAAACTGAACATTTGTCGTAATTTTCACAGTATCTGAAAAAGAAGTCAAATTAAAACATATTGTCCTTCATAAACATTCACATTTGAGTGTTTCTTAGGTGGAATTGTCATTCTGAGACAGTGTGACACATAAAAACAAATGAATCTTAAATGGTGGCGCTCATTTGATTTTACAGTCAAAATCACTCTACATGAGCGAGCCACACAAAAACTGAACACTTGTCGTACTTTTCACAGTATCTGAAACAGAAGTCAAATGAAATAATGCTGTCCTTCATACACATTCACATTTGAGTGTTTCTAAAGTGGAATTGTTATTCTGACACAGTGTGACACATAAAAACAAATGAATCTTAAATGGTGACGATCATTTGATTTTACAGTCAAAATCACACTACATGAGCGAGCCATGCACAAATTGAACATTTGTCATACTTTTCACAGTATCTGAAAAAGAAGTCAAATTAAAACATGTTCTCCTTCATAAACATTCACATTTGAGTGTTGCTCAGGTGGAATTGTCATTCTGAGACAGTTTGACACATGAAAACAAATGAATCTTAAATGGTGACGCTCATTTGATTTTACAGTCAAAATCACACTACATGAGCGAGAAAAGCACAAATTGAACATTTGTCGTACTTTTCACAGTATCTGAAAAAGAAGTCAAATTAAAACATGTTGTCCTTCATAAACATTCTCAGTTGAACGTTTCCAGAGTGGAATTGTCATTCTGAGACAGTGTGACACATAAAAACAAATGAATCTTAAATGGTGACGCTCATCTGATTTCACAGTCAAAATCACACTACATGAGCGAGACAAGCACAAATTGAACATTTGTCGTGCTTTTCACAGTATCTGAAAAAGAAGTCAAATGAAATAATGCTGTCCTTCATACACATTCACATTTGAGTGTTTCTAAAGTGGAATTGTCATTCTGAAACAGTGTGACACATAAAAACAAATGAATCTTAAATGGTGACGCTCATTTGATTTTACAGTCAAAATCACACTACATGAGCGAGAAAAGCACAAATTGAACATTTGTCGTACTTTTCACAGTATCTGAAAAAGAAGTCAAATTAAAACATGTTGTCCTTCATAAACATTCACAGTTGAACGTTTCCAGAGTGGAATTGTCATTCTGAGACAGTGTGACACATAAAAACAAATGAATCTTAAATGGTGACGCTCATTTGATTTTACAGTCAAAATCACACTACATGAGCGAGCCACGCACAAACTGAACACTTGTCGTACTTTTCACAGTATCTGAAAAAGAAGTCAAATTAAAACATTTTGTCCTTCATGAACATTCACATTTGAGTGTTTCTAAAGTGGAATTGTCATTCTGACACAGTGTGACACATAAAAACAAATGAATCTTAAATGGTGACGCTCATTTGATTTTACAGTTAAAATCACACTACAAGAGTGAGAAAAGCACAAATTGAACATTTGTCTTACTTTTCACAGTATCTGAAAAAGACGTCAAATTAAGCAATGCTGTCCTTCATACACATTCACATTTGAGTGTTTCTAAAGTGGAATTGCCATTCTGAGACAGTGTGACACATAAAAACGAATGAATCTTAAATGGTGACGCTCATTTGATTTTACAGTCAACATCGTACTACATGAGTGATAAGAGCACAATATCAACACTTGTATTTTTCACATTAACTCTAAAAGAAGTCCAATTAAACCATATTGTCCTTCATAAACATTCACATTTGAGTGTTGCTCAGGTGGAATTGTCATTCTGAGACAGCGTGACACATAAGAACAAATGAATCTTAAATGGTGACGCTCATTTGATTTCACAGTCAAAATCACACTACATGAGCGAGACAAGCACAAATTGAACATTTGTCGTACTTTTCACAGTATCTGAAAAAGACGTCAAATTAAAACATATTGTCGTTCATTAACATTCACAGTTGAATGTTTCCAGAGTGGAATTGTCATTCTGAGACAGTGTGACACATAAAAACAAATGAATCTTAAATGGTGACGCTCATTTGATTTTACAGTCAAATTCACACTACATGAGCGAGCCACGCACAAACTGAACATTTGTCGTACTTTTCACAGTATCTGAAAAAGACGTCAAATTAAGCAATGCTGTCCTTCATAAACATTCATAGTTGAGTGTTTCTGAAGTGGAACTGTCATTCTGACAGTTTGACACATAAAAACAAATGAATCTTAAATGGTGATGCTCATTTGATTTTACAATCAAAATCACACTACATGAGCGAGACAAGCACAAACTGAACATTTGTCGTACTTTTCACAGTACCTGAAAAAGAAGTCAAATTAAAACATGTTATCCTTCATAAACATTCACAGTTGAATGGTTCCAGAGTGGAATTGTCATTCTGAGACTGTGTGACACATAAAAACAAATGAATCTTAAATGGTGACGCTCATTTGATTTCACAGTCAAAATCACACTACATGAGCGAGACAAGCACAAATTGAACATTTGTCGTACTTTTCACAGTATCTGAAAAAGACGTCAAATTAAAACATATTGTCGTTCATTAACATTCACAGTTGAATGTTTCCAGAGTGGAATTGTCATTCTGAGACAGTGTGACACATAAAAACAAATGAATCTTAAATGGTGACGCTCATCTGATTTCACAGTCAAAATCACACTACATGAGCGAGACAAGCACAAATTGAACATTTGTCGTACTTTTCACATTATCTAAAAAAGAAGTCAAATGAAATAATGCTGTCCTTCATACACATTCACATTTGAGTGTTTCTAGAGTGGAATTGTCATTCTGACACAGTGTGACACATAAAAACAAATGAATCTTAAATGGTGACGCTCATTTGATTTTACAGTTAAAATCACACTACAAGAGTGAGAAAAGCACAAATTGAACATTTGTCTTACTTTTCACAGTATCTGAAAAAGAAGTCAAATTAAGCAATGCTGTCCTTCATACACATTCACATTTGAGTGTTTCTAAAGTGGAATTGTCATTCTGAGACAGTGTGACACATGAAAACAAATGAATCTTAAATGGTGACGCTCATTTGATTTTACAGTCAAAATCACACTACATGAGTGAGCCACGCACAAATTGAACATTTGTCGTACTTTTCACAGTATCTGAAAAAGAAGTCAAATTAAAACATGTTGTCCTTCATAAACATTCACAGTTGAATGTTTCTTAGGTGGAATTGTCATTCTGACACAGTGTGACACATAAAAACAAATGAATCTTAAAATGGTGACGCTCATTTGATTTTACAGTCAAAATCACACTACATGAGCGAGAAAAGCACAAATTGAACATTTGTCGTACTTTTCACAGTATCTGAAAAAGAAGTCAAATTAAGCAATGCTGTCCTTCATAAACATTCATAGTTGAGTGTTTCTGAAGTGGAACTGTCATTCTGACAGTGTGACATAAAAACAAATGAATCTTAAATGGTGATGCTCATTTGATTTTACAGTCAACATCGTACTCCATGAGTGATAAGAGCACAACATCAAGACTTGTATTTTTCACATTAACTCTAAAAGAAGTCCAATTAAACCATATTGTCCTTCATAAACATTCACATTTGAGTGTTGCTCAGGTGGAATTGTCATTCTGAGACAGCGTGACACATAAAAACAAATGAATCTTAAATGGTGACGCTCATTTGATTTTACAGTCAAAATCACACTACATGAGCGAGACAAGCACAAATTGAACATTTGTCGTACTTTTCACAGTATCTGAAAAAGAAGTCAAATTAAAACATGTTGTCCTTCATAAACATTCACAGTTGAATGTTTCCAGAGTGGAATTTTCATTTTGAGACAGTGTGACACATAAAAACAAATGAATCTTAAATGGTGACGCTCATTTGATTTTACAGTCAAAATCACACTACATGAGCGAGCCACGCACAAACTGAACATTTGTCGTACTTTTCACAGTATCTGAAAAAGACGTCAAATTAAGCAATGCTGTCCTTCATAAACATTCATAGTTGAGTGTTTCTGAAGTGGAACTGTCATTCTGACAGTTTGACACATAAAAACAAATGAATCTTAAATGGTGATGCTCATTTGATTTTACAATCAAAATCACACTACATGAGCGAGACAAGCACAAACTGAACATTTGTCGTACTTTTCACAGTACCTGAAAAAGAAGTCAAATTAAAACATGTTATCCTTCATAAACATTCACAGTTGAATGGTTCCAGAGTGGAATTGTCATTCTGAGACTGTGTGACACATAAAAACAAATGAATCTTAAATGGTGACGCTCATTTGATTTCACAGTCAAAATCACACTACATGAGCGAGACAAGCACAAATTGAACATTTGTCGTACTTTTCACAGTATCTGAAAAAGAAGTCAAATTAAAACATATTGTCGTTCATTAACATTCACAGTTGAATGTTTCCAGAGTGGAATTGTCATTCTGAGACAGTGTGACACATAAAAACAAATGAATCTTAAATGGTGACGCTCATCTGATTTCACAGTCAAAATCACACTACATGAGCGAGACAAGCACAAATTGAACATTTGTCGTACTTTTCACATTATCTAAAAAAGAAGTCAAATGAAATAATGCTGTCCTTCATACACATTCACATTTGAGTGTTTCTAGAGTGGAATTGTCATTCTGACACAGTGTGACACATAAAAACAAATGAATCTTAAATGGTGACGCTCATTTGATTTTACAGTTAAAATCACACTACAAGAGTGAGAAAAGCACAAATTGAACATTTGTCTTACTTTTCACAGTATCTGAAAAAGAAGTCAAATTAAGCAATGCTGTCCTTCATACACATTCACATTTGAGTGTTTCTAAAGTGGAATTGTCATTCTGAGACAGTGTGACACATGAAAACAAATGAATCTTAAATGGTGACGCTCATTTGATTTTACAGTCAAAATCACACTACATGAGCGAGAAAAGCACAAATTGAACATTTGTCGTACTTTTCACAGTATCTGAAAAAGAAGTCAAATTAAAACATGTTGTCCTTCATAAACATTCACAGTTGAATGTTTCTTAGGTGGAATTGTCATTCTGACACAGTGTGACACATAAAAACAAATGAATCTTAAAATGGTGACGCTCATTTGATTTTACAGTCAAAATCACACTACATGAGCGAGAAAAGCACAAATTGAACATTTGTCGTACTTTTCACAGTATCTGAAAAAGAAGTCAAATTAAGCAATGCTGTCCTTCATAAACATTCATAGTTGAGTGTTTCTGAAGTGGAACTGTCATTCTGACAGTGTGACATGAAAACAAATGAATCTTAAATGGTGACGCTCATTTGATTTTACAGTCAAAATCACACTACATGAGCGAGCCAAACAAAAACTGAACATTTGTCGTACTTTTCAAAGTACCTGAAAAAGAAGTCAAATTAAGACATATTGTCCTTCATAAACATTCAAGGTTGAATGTTTCCAAAGTGGAATTGTCATTCTGAGACAGTGTGACACATGAAAACAAATGAATCTTAAATGGTGACGCTCATTTGATTTTACAGTCAAAATCACACTACATGAGCGAGAAAAGCACAAATTGAACATTTGTCGTACTTTTCACAGTATCTGAAAAAGAAGTCAAATTAAAACATGTTGTCCTTCATAAACATTCTCAGTTGAACGTTTCCAGAGTGGAATTGTCATTCTGAGACAGTGTGACACATAAAAACAAATGAATCTTAAATGGTGACGCTCATTTGATTTTACAGTCAAAATCACACTACATGAGCGAGACAAGCACAAATTGAACATTTGTCATACTTTTCACAGTATCTGAAAAAGAAGTCAAATGAAATAATGCTGTCCTTCATACACATTCACATTTAAGTGTTTCTAAAGTGGAATTGTCATTCTGACACAGTGTGACACATAAAAACAAATGAATCTTAAATGGTGACGCTCATTTGATTTTACAGTCAACATCGTACTACATGAGTAATAAGAGCACAACATCAACACTTGTATTTTTCACATTAACTCTGAAGGATTTCATATAAAACATGTTGTCCTTCATAAAAATTCACAGTTGAATGTTTCCAAAGTGGACTTGTTATTCTGAGACAGTGTGACACATAAAAACAAATGAATCTTAAATGGTGACGCTCATTTGATTTTACAGTCAAAATCACACTACATGAGCGAGCCACACAAAAACTGAAAATTTGTCGTACTTTTCACAGTATCTGAAAAAGAAGTCAAATTAAGCAATGCTGTCCTTCATACACATTCACATTTGAGTGTTTCTAAAGTGGAATTGTCATTCTGACACAGTGTGACACATAAAAACAAATGAAACTTAAATGGTGACGCTCATTTGATTTTACAGTCAAAATCACACTACATGAGCGAGACAAGCACAAATTGAACATTTGTCGTACTTTTCACAGTATCTGAAAAAGAAGTCAAATTAAAACATGTTATCCTTCATAAACATTCACAGTTGAATGGTTCCAGAGTGGAATTGTCATTCTGAGACTGTGTGACATAAAAACAAATGAATCTTAAATGGTGACGCTCATTTGATTTTACAGTCAAAATCACACTACATGAGCGAGACAAGCACAAATTGAACATTTGTCATACTTTTCACAGTATCTGAAAAAGAAGTCAAATGAAATAATGCTGTCCTTCATACACATTCACATTTGAGTGTTTCTAAAGTGGAATTGTCATTCTGACACAGTGTGACACATAAAAACAAATGAATCTTAAATGGTGACGCTCATTTGATTTTACAGTCAAAATCACACTACATGAGCGAGCCACACAAAAACTGAAAATTTGTCGTACTTTTCACAGTATCTGAAAAAGAAGTCAAATTAAGCAATGCTGTCCTTCATACACATTCACATTTGAGTGTTTCTAAAGCGAAATTGTCATTCTGACACAGTGTGACACATAAAAACAAATGAATCTTAAATGGTGACGCTCATTTGATTTTACAGTCAAAATCACACTACATGAGCGAGACACGCACAAACTGAACACTTGTCGTACTTGTCAGAGTATCTGAAAAAGAAGACAAATTAAATAATAATTTTCACATTAACTCTGAAGGAAATCAAATTAAAACATGTTGTCCTTCATAAACATTCACAGTTGAATGCTTCCAATGTGGAATTGTCATTCTGAGACAGTGTGACACATGAAAATAAATGAATCTTAAATGGTGACGCTCATTTGATTTTACAGTCAAAATCACACTACATGAGCGAGACAAGCACAAATTGAACATTTGTCGTACTTTTCACAGTATCTGAAAAAGAAGTCAAATTAAAACATGTTGTCCTTCATAAACATTCACAGTTGAATGGTTCCACAGTGGAATTGTCATTCTGAGACTGTGTGACATAAAAACAAATGAATCTTAAATGGTGACGCTCATTTGATTTTACAGTCAAAATCACACTACATGAGCGAGACAAGCACAAACTGAACATTTGTCCTACTTTTCACAGTATCTGAAAAAGAAGTCAAATTAAAACATGTTATCCTTCATAAACATTCACAGTTGAATGGTTCCAGAGTGGAATTGTCATTCTGAGACTGTGTGACACATAAAAACAAATGAATCTTAACTGGTGACGCTCATTTGATTTTACAGTCAAAATCACACTACATGAGCGAGCCACGGACAAACTGAACATTTGTCGTACTTTTCACAGTATCTGAAAAAGAAGTCAAATTAAAAAATATTGTCCTTCATAAACATTCACATTTGAGTGTTTCTCAGGTGTAATTGTCATTCTGAGACAGTGTGACACATAAAAACAAATGAATCTTCAATGCTGACGCTCATTTGATTTTACAGTCAAAATCACACTACATGAGTGACAGGAGCACAACGTCAGCACATGTATATTTCATAGTAACCATGAAGAAAGTCAAATTAAAGCATGTTGTCCTTCATAAACATTCACAGTTGAATGTTTCTAAAGTGAAATTGTCATTCTGAGACAGTGTGACACAAGAAAACAAATTTATCTTTAATGGTGACGCTCATTTGATTTTACAGTCAAAATCACACTCCATGAGCGAGACAAGTACAACATCAACACTTGTATTTTTCACAGTAACCGTGAAGAAAGACAAATTAAAACATGTCCCTTATAAACATTCAAAGTTGAATGTTTCTAAAGTGGAAATGTCATTATGAGACAGTGTGACACATAAAAACAAATGAATCTTAAATGGTGACGGTTATTTGATTTTACAGTCAAAATCACACTACATGAGCGAGACAAGCACAAACTGAACACTTGTCGTACTGTTCATAGTATCTGAAAAAGAAATCAAATTAAACAATGCTGTCTTTAAAAACACTCACATTTGAGTGTTTCTCATTTGATTTTATACTCAAAATCACACTACATGAGTGACAGGAGCGCGACATCATTGTATCATTGTATTTTTCACAGAAACTGTGACAGAAATCAAATTAAAACATGTTGTCTTTCATAAACATTCACAGTTTCAAAAGTGAAATTGTCATTCTGAGACAGTGTGACACATAAAAAAAATGAATCTTAAATGATGACGCTCATTTGATTTTATAGTCAAAATCACACTTTATGAGCGGGACAAGCACAAACTGAGCACTTGTCGTACTTTTCACAGTAAATGAAAAAGAAGTCAAATTAAACAATGCTGTCAGATTCAGCTGTTTTTATGTGTCACACTGTCTCAGAATGACAACTCCCACTTGAGAACAACTCAAATGTGAATGTTTTTAACGGACAACATGGTTTAATTTGACTTCTTTTTCAGTTACTGTTAAAAGCACGACAAGTGTTCAGTTTGTGCTTGTCTCGGTCATGTAGTGTGATTTTGACTGTAAAATCAAATGAGCGTCACCATTTAAGATTCAGCCGTTTTTAGATGTCACACTGTGTTGCTCATTTGTAGTGATTTTGACAGTCAAAATCACACTACATATGAGTGACAGGAGTACAAAATGAAAACGTTATGTCTTTCACAGTAACTGAAAAAGGAGTCACATGAAACCATGTTGTCATTCATAAACATTCACAGTTGAATGTTTTTAAAGTGGAATTGTCATTCTGAGACAGTGTGACATAAAAACAAATGAATCTTAAATGGTGACGTTCATTTAATTTACAGTCAAAATCACTACATATGAGCGAGACTGTGGTGGACATTCTTGTGAGGTGAAGGAGGGAGTTCATCAGGAGACTTCAGATGTCTTAGGCAGAAGTATGTATTGCAGGCTTGATGCATCAAGGAGACGTTGATGAGCAACACAGTGTCCACAAGTGAACCAAGGTAGTGCCACACCAAACTCTGAAGATGTCCTTTCTAATGGGGTGTACATCCAACCCTCTAACCGAGGACACCCTTGACCTAATTCCTTTAAAATTAGACCTTGAGTATTCTTCCTCTGTCTGTACAGTTTATCTATAAGACCGCGGCTACCCCTGTAGTAAGATCAGGGGAAGAGAATTCCTGTCTGATGTCTGCTAGAATGGCCTTTCAATATTATTTTAATGTGTCTCTGTCTGATATCTCTGTGTTATCCAACCTTGAGACCTTTGGGCGCCTAACTGTATAGAAGGCCTGTGATAGAAAATTCCCTCACAGTTCACCCCTTTTTGATCATAAGATCAACACTAATCAAAAATCAACTAATCGAACCATGTGACATCCAAGGACACCTGTCAGAGTTGAAGTAGCAAAATCTTTAACAATAAATCAATCACAACAGTATTTTAAATATCAAACAATGAGCATAAGAACACTGCATCAAGCCCTCGAATTTGAACCCCCTTCGGCCCACAGTCACGCTATCCACAAACCGCAACACACCTGATAGATGTATATGTGATTCACAAACAACGCAAATGCGTTCCGAAGAGGCAGTCACAGGTCAAACATCTCCAGACTAGATTTGGAGTAAAAGGCGCTGTGACCACCAATCAAACTTCTGCTTATTTTCTTATCAATAATCTCAAGGAAATACAATTGTAATTCAATACAAAGTGTAATTCTAATCATCAAGAACTTAAGCATAATCAATAACAAATTCAAAGTAGGTATAATCAAAATTCAAAAATATGACAAGAAAAAACATACTTCTGTCATTTGAAAACAAACAGATCAATACACTAATAATCTTCATTTCTCTTCAGAGTCTTCTTCAGATGCTTGCATTGGAACCAATCAGTGGGTTTTTAAACCGCCAGTAGAGGTGGCTCTTTCTTCAGGCTATTCCTCCATCCGTGGTTGAAAGTTAAATAAAATCAAAATCACCAAAACAACACAACATTTTCTATATTCTTTTCTCATTCGATTAGCCAATACAGAAAGTGTACACTGACTTACTCAAATTAGGCAAGCCTTGATCTGATTCAAAAAGTAATAGTGGAATACAAAATATTCAAAATAGTTAAAAACGTGGTAACACTTTATTTGAATGTGGGTTCATAAGACTCATAAGACTGTCATAATCATGACATGACACCTGTCATGAACATGAATGAATCCTTATGACAGATGTCATTAAGTGTCATTCGGTAAATTATGTCACTTTTGATGCAAAGTTGACATTGTTTCAAATGTCTTTGTCATGACAACTTGACATATAAATTATGTCACTTTTGATGCTAAGTTGACATTGTTTAAGATGTCTTTGTCATGACAACTTGACATAAACCAAGACAACATAACCTGTCATAAACATGTCATAGCAGACCTCATTGTCAAACGTTAAAAAACTATTTATATCTAAACATGACATTAAACTGTCATACATGGTTGGTTTTGATGTTGGCTGTCATGGGACCATTATTATTCTGTCATAAATGTAGTCCTTTTCATTAAGTGTAACTGCACGGCCAAATGAGTTTAAAACTGTCATATTTCCCTCCTACAGTGATATAATTTGAACTTTCATTAAGATGTCATTAAATGTAATTACACCATCAAATCAGTTTATAACAGTGTCATGACTGTTTTCCTTGAATTCAAATAAAGTGGAACGATTTGAACCTTTTATTAAGATGTCATTAAATGTAATTACACGGTCAAATCAGTTTAGAACAGTGTCATGACTGTTTTCCTTGAATTCAAATAAAGAGCAAAGAGTTGAACCTTTCATTAAGATGTCATTAAATGTATTTACACCGTCAATTGATTCAAATACCTTGACAAAGCAACAGACAAGACAACAGATAGTTTTTCCTTCATGTATTTGAACATGTATTTGGCCAATTAAAAAGAAAAAAAAAATAACAGAACCTAATTTCCAGTCAACTCAACAGTGGTTCATTTCTTCACATGAAACAATGTAAACCAAGAGGGAACTCTAAGACAGAGTGAAAACACCTCGATCTTAATAAAACCAAACGACATCACTTTTGAGGCCACATCAAAGGAATTTATGACATCACAATTCCCTTCAATGACATCACCTGCTTCTAGGGACGAACACACATGAACACAGACATAGCCAGTTATAAATGGCTCGGCCTGTCAGCCATGCAGAGAACACAATGTCCTTCCAAACATTTTAAGTGTACTTATACATTATTGGGAGGAGTTTTCCACTTTTCTTCTTTGCTATGATCGTGTCAGCCATCTCCTCTGTTATGGCACCCTTGCACCGCTCTGCAAACACGGACATCTTCTCACTGTCTTCATCTCCTGGGAGCAGGTCCTTGAAGGTGTCTGGAAATGTGATCGCTAACTCAGCAATTACAGCTGTTCTCGCGATTGTGTTGCGGTCAACATTAATTTTGGAGAAGGCCTTTTTCATGGATCCAGACTTGTTGAATATCTGCAGGGCATGCTTGTATCGGCGGATAACTCCATCCGTTGTGGTCACTTAACAAAAAAAAAGAAAAAAAGAAACAAAAATCAACTTTTTTCAGGCATGCATTTGCATGGTTGATTTGGCACCCTATAGTACTAGCAGATGAGAAAGGGTCCTACTTACTCTGCTGATTTACTGTGCATCCTCCTTCCAGACTGGTTATATTGGATTTAGCTCCTTTCCTATCTGCCTCTGCGGCTAGCAATATCTGCCATCACCAGCCAAGAAAATGATGCAAAGCAAGTAATGTCCTTTCTTACCTGTCTCAGAAGCTACACCTAACATAACTAGCTTGGGTAGAGGATGCACAGTGAACCAGCATGGTACATTAAGTATATTTTTTTTCTTATTTGCTTCAGAGGCTAAATATTTAACAAAGCCAGAGAAGACAGCATAACATGATGAGAGCGAGGAAGCTATACATGGCTGTAGAGATCTGAATTTTGTCCTGTCCACGGAAATAGCTAGAGGGTTTTTAATCTGCAACAGACAGACTGCTGAGTTGAAAATAGATTGTTTACATTTTTTCACGTCTGTGACATACTCTATGGATATATAGACACTGAAACTGTAGTGAAATGTTGCTGATATGATGTGATTGATTATAAAGACGATCAATGCCTGTGCTTACTTCTTGAACGGCTGTATGAATCACGGTATTTCTTGGACTTCTTTTTTTTCTTCTTCTTCTCCTCTTCTTCTGAGGATGATGAGAAGCTCGAGTCTGAGGTGGGACAGGGAGATGTTGAAGATGAAGAAGGATCCCGAGCAGTCTTTCCAGAGCCTGGGAGAAGGGGAGGGTGGGGGTACGTGGACAAGCATAGATAAGTAAACAAAACTCAAAAACCTAAGAATATACTTTTTTCAAAGCAGGCTCACTCTTGGTGCTGCCTTGAGTTTTTGAAAACAGAGAACTGTACATGTCTGACAACAGGCTTTGTTTTTTACAGATAATCTTACTACTACTACTACGGTGGCACGGTGGCAACACTGTCGCCTCACAGCAAGAAGGTCCCGGGTTCGATTCTCGCTGCGGGCACCGGGGGTGTGTCCTCCACCATGCCTTCGGTGCCTGCTGCTTGAGGAAAAAAGGCCTTTCTGTGTGGAGTTTGCATGTTCTCCCTGTGTTCACCTGGTATCCTCCATAAAATATACCCCCACTAAAAACATGCAAGAAGATCACCACCTGACCAATGGTGACAAAGGAACTGGGTCCCCGGGCGCCGGTTGGATGGCAGCCCACCGCTCCTGGTCTGCCGCGGAGGAAGGACAACCAGGATGGGTTAAAGGCGGAAGTTAAATTTCACCAGTGCATGGGCATGTGTGGGCATGATATGGGCATGTATCTGTGTGACGAATAAAGGGGATTGTCCCTCTGATTCTTCTTCTTACTATAAAAATGAGACATTTCTGTGAGTCTAGTAGTCTAGTAGAAGTAGTATAATAGTCTATTATAATAGTCTATACTAGAGTATTTTCAATCAAATGGACATCCAAGGTGTGTTACAACAATCAAGGCTGGCCCCTATTAGTTAACCAGCCGTCGGTCAACCAGAAAGAGATTAGTCAACCAAGATTTCATTGGTCAGCTGGTCGAGAAAATAAAAAAAAAACATCCATTTGGAACTTTGACTTTTCAAAATAAAGTTAAAGTCTATATGACTGAACTGTGTATGAAAGGCTAGAGGGCTCATAAGACTGTCCTATGATACAAGGGTCAGCAGTTTGAGTCCCCCTTGCCTCGTGTGAATGGGTATGAATGTGTGAATGTGTGAATTAATGTTGGTGGTGGTCAGAGGGGCTGTTGTGCACGAATTGGCTGCCACTCCTCCGTCAGTCTTCCCCAGGGCAGCTGTGGCTACAACAACCATAGCTTACCACCACTGGTACGAATGGTACAAATGAATAATGACTTCTGTAAAACGCTTTGGGTGTCTAGAAAAGTGCTATATAAATCCAAATCATTATTATAATTTAAGGGAGACTACAGACAATGGCCACGATATGACACCTTACCACAGCTTTTACACGGCCATGTGTGGCGCAGGCTGATGAGAACAAAGCTGCTGAGTGAGGGAGCGAGGGGAAGGGGGGCAGAGCATGTGTGGCGAAGTAAAAAGATTAGTTGTCTTTGTTAGCTTAGCAAGACACTTTAGGCTAACACTATCAGAAATAACCTCTCATAATAGTGGTGCTACTGTTGTATATATATATAGTGGACAGTTAACTATAGTTAATTATAGTTAACTGTGGGTTAACTGTGTTTAATCATTCAGAGACGAGGATGCGATGTGACTCTGCAGCTCGCACAACATACAACAAAGGATAGCAATCAATCACCAAACTAGTGATCTAAACAGTCTAACACAATGAAGCACAGAGTGCTCGCTCTCAACAGTCTAACATAGTCGAGCACTGCTTATTTGCTTGAATACACCACAGCTATAGTTAAGAAATGCTCCAACTGCCGTTTCTGGTGAAACAGCAGGTCCACCTGACAGCTGACAAACCAGTTTGTCATCGCCGCCTGCTGATGAGAATCATAATTTAATTCACAATGTTTATTTTTTATAAAGCTCATAATTGATTACCGCCGATGAAAATCATAATTTATTCCACGTTTATTTTTATAAAGCGCATAATAGATTACCAATGATTACCGAACGTTTGTTTCCTGCACGCACTTGTTTCACCGTCAGGAAATCCTGCAGCATGCACTCCTTCTGCAGCAGGGGTGCCACAGCCGCTGTCAAATTAATATTCAGTGTGACAGTGGTCAACTAAGTGACAACCATTGGTCGAATAAGAAAATCTTTGGTCAGGGGCAGCCCTAACAACAATGCAATGATTATTATTGTTTATTATTATCTATCCTCACACTCTGCTCCTGAAAACCCATCCTATTTTAATTTCTCCTCCATGACTTCCCTGAACATCTAGTACTGCATGTTAATTGTAGTGCCATTGTACCTAATTTCCCAGTAGATGCAGGCATGCTGGGGGCTCTCTTCATTTGGGTAAGTAGGAAGTCCTTGTCATTTTTCAGATCCCTATTGGCCTCCTCCAGGAATTTAATGCGGTCCTCAAGGTGTTCAATCTTCTGTCGATCCATCTTGGTTTGTTCTCTCAGTTTGATCAACTCCAATGTTCCTGTTGGAGACACTGCACATTTTTGTTTTTTAATCTACTATCCTGAGAACGAACACCGCTTGCTGCATTAGGCACAGGCAGATAACTATGAAGTAATGGGGTAAGAGGCTGTTATAAAGTGTAAGACAATAAATAAAATTGTATTTATATCGTATCTGGACTTAACAAGTAAGCATAATTACAATGGCTGACTCAAACTACTCTGATCAAATATTCATTTGTTGGGCTGAAGTTTGGATAGCCTACCACTGTTGCTATTCAGAGGGCATCATTTATATTATTAGGGCCATGAGATACTGTAATAAGCAAATTAGTTATTTTTTCACTGCATAGGCATTTAAACAATAGTCTGATAACTGTGTGGCCATCACCACAGTTCTTTATGACATTAACAATTCCTTTGATCTTTTGAGACCCTCATTGATTCCTTCGATGATCAAACAATCAAATCAAATTTTATTTATATAGCCCAAAATGACAAATCACAATTTGTCTCAGAGGGCTTTACAATCTGTACAAGAGGCACCATCCATTGCCACACCCACGAGTTGGATAAGGAAAACTCCCACAACAAACCCTTTTAACAGGGGGAAAAATATTTGGAAGAAACCTCATGGAGAGCAACAGAAGAGGAATCCCTCTCCTTACATCTTATCTTACATTTGCTCACATTCTAGATGAGAAATATACTGTAAACATAGTAGAGTAGTTATACATTTAGCTATAAAGAATTTATAGATCAGCTGTCTAATCTGGCAACAGCACTTTCTGACCTAAACATCTAATCAGCAGTGTAATACAATGTGTGAAAGATTTTTGTTTTGAAAACAAGTGAAAAAGCTTTAGCCAATTACTGACATGATAGTTTGGAAGATGTACATTGATGTAGGTTAATAAAGTGCATCTTATGAGGTTACTCACTACCTAATTTTTTATTTAAAAAAAATAAAATAAAAAAAGACTACTTACTTAGTTTCTTCGGGGAATATTTGACTGGCTTCTTTTTCTTTTGATGAATGGGGACCTCTTCCACATCTTGTGTCTGGTCCTCCTTCACCTCTTCGACAGCTTCATTGGCCTTCATCCCGCCATGCGTCCTTTTGCTGAAACGGGTTTCCATGGTTTCCATCTACCGTAGCTTAAGTAGTGTAAAGCAAAGAACAGGCACCATGTAATGTCAACTAATGTTACTTTAGCTGAGGGAACTTCTTCAAAGTTAAAATTAATTGTTCAGAATTAGCTAGATGAAAACTGGAGGGAATACTACTAACTTTACAGCCTGTCGGCTGCCCTTAAAATATTTCAGTAAAGGCCACGAAGTTAGCAGGCTAAAGCTAACTAGCATTAATTGCTGAACACTAACGTTACCTAAAACAGTAAAGACTGGTATCAATGTTAATATGTTCTCGCCAAATAAAATCCAAATTATATGTTTCGCTTTAGCTTACCTCAAATAGTAACCTTAGTGGGTACTTCGTTTTGTTGACTCTCCTGTTTCCCTGTAATGTTGCGGCGGACGGCGCTGCGTTGCACTCCTGTCCGTCTCTGTGGCGTAGGGATCTATAACTGTCATTGCACAGTCAGGTAACCTTACGCGCGCACTCAGTCCAAATTCAAATTTCCTTGGAATGAATGTCACAACAATACTGCCAAAGCATCAAGAAAGTGCACAATTTTTGTAACGGCAAACCCAAGTGTTGCTGCTGTCTTTAAAAGAATTCAGCTGCTGAGAGACGAGAGCCCTTTGTGACCCGTTCTATCCAAAGACTCCACAGGTCCGATGTGTTTTGAAAGTTTATTGTAACAAAAAGTCAAAAAGGCAAACAAGCAGTCCAAGCAAAAATGGAAAATATAGTAATGATGGTAAACTGAAATAGATAACGACCGAACGTGGATAAACAAACTTAAGTACAGTCAACAAAAAATATGAGGCTCTTTTCCCCTCTGTCTTTCTTTCTTTCTTTCTTTCTTTCTTTGTTTTAACCCCCTCCACCACACACAATAAGAAAATAACCACACCCCCCGCTGTGTCCAACACAAATGACGTAATCAATGGAAATGACGTAAAACCTAAAGCAAAATGGCAAGAAATATATTTTAGCTGCTACAATACCGGCCCCTAATTATTATAATTCAAAAAATAATAATTACACAATAAATGATAATCACACATACAAGTACATTTCAACATAAAACCCATTATGAAAACCTTCTTTTTTTCATAAGAATGCTAGACGTGCATGAGAAAGAATGATCCTTATTGTCACTCTGGATCAGTCCAGAGTGCATAGTGGATGTGTGTATGTACTGTAGTGCGCAAGGGGCAAAGGTCAAAGTTCAAAACAAAAACAAAGTCAGTCTGGGTTTCAAAGTTCTTCTGACTCCAATAGAAGGCAGATCTTGTTGATTGGTCTGTTCAGAAATCCAGTCTTGGTCTTGATCCGGACCTGACGAACGAGACCTCTTTTATCCAGAATGGTCTCTGTGATTTTTCCAGTCAGCCAGGTGTTTCGAGGTGCTGAATCATCCATGATGATTACAATGTCTCCTGTTGTGAAGTTGCGTTTGGTTTTAGACCATTTTTGTCTTTCTTGAAGCTGTGGAAGATATTCTTTAATCCATCTTTTCCAGAACAGGTCTGACATGTACTGGATTTGTCTCCATCTGCGTCGAGCATATATGTCGTCTTGTTTAAACTGTCCTGGTGGTAATGATGGCGTGGTTTTGAGGAGAAGAAGGTGGTTTGGGGTAAGTGTTTCAAGGTCATTTGGGTCTGTTGAAGCCTTGGTGACTGGACGGCTGTTGAGGATTGCCTCAGCTTCACATAAAACTGTGTGAAGACCCTCTTCATCAAGATTTTGTATGTTTAAGGTTGAGTTCAGAACCTTTCACACTGATTTAATCAATCTTTCCCAAATGCCGCCATGATGGGAACCAGCAGGGGGATTGAAGATCCAGTTGATTCCCTTGCTAAGCAGAGCGTTGTGAATCTGACTCTGATTCCAGCTTTCAATTGCTTCTTTCAACTCCCGCTGAGCTCCTACAAAATTGGTGCCATTATCAGATCGAAGTTCTTTAATCTGACCATGTCTGGCAATAAAGCGTCCAAGGGCATTGATGAAAGAGTCTGTGTCGAGTGACGATGCCACTTCAATGTGAACTGCTCTTACAGCCAAACATGTGAAAATAACACCATAGCGCTTCACAACTTTCCTTCCTTGCTTCACTCCGAAGGGTCCAAAGTAGTCCACTCCAACATAGGTGAATGGGGGTTCATCTGGAGTGACTCTGTCCAATGGCAAGTCTGCCATCTGCTGTTGACCAGGGGTAGCGTTTACACGCCGACAGGTAACACATCTTGACAGTATCTTTCTGATCAACACAGTGGCACCAGGAATCCAGTATTTTTGACGCAGGATAGATAACATATGGTTGCGACCACCATGACCCACCTTTTCATGAATATGTCGCAGAATCAGATCAGAAATGTGGAAATCTTTAGCCAATATCACTGGATGTTTCACCTCTTCTGGCATTGCTGCTCTGCTTAAGCGGCCTCCAACACGTAACACGTCTTTGTCCAATATAGGATTGAGTTTGTGAATGTGGCTGGTCTGCTTGACGTTCATTCCTTTCCTTAGACTTGCGATTTCATCTGCAAACCTCCTCTTCTGACAGAAGCAGATTATCTCCAATTCAGCAGCAGCCAGTTCCTCCACGGTGAGATGAGGGGTTTTCATAGTCTGAAGATTTCTTGTGTTGTTTTGTGGTAGGTTTCTGTGATGAACGTTGTCTGAGTGACTATCAACATGAGTTGCTTGTTTTCTTTTTTTGCTGAGATACAAAAGCAGTTTTCTAAATTTGAGCATCCATGCTACTGCTCTTTTCAGGCGAGTCCAGGCAGAGAAATGATGGATGAAGTGTGTCACTGGATCCATGTTTTCAGTTGTTACCTGTGTAGCATTTACGGTTATGCCTTTGACTTCAGAGTCTTTTGATGAGATTTTTTCCAAACCATCCGGGTTTTGAGGCCACTTTTCCTGAGACTGAAGAAGAAATTCAGGTCCAGACAGCCATATTTCTTTCTGAAGAAAGGTTTCAACTCTCAAACCTCGAGATGCCATGTCTGCTGGGTTGGTAGCTGTGTTAACAAATCTCCACTGTTGTGCACGTGAGACTTTGTGAATTTCAGTGACTCTGTTGGCCACAAAAGTACGGAATCTGGTGGTTTTGTTGTTGATGTATTTGAGCACAGAGGTGCTATCAGTCCAGAATATGGAATCTGCTAATTCCATCTGTAGCTCTTTTCTCCACACTGTGTCCATCCTGCTTGCCATTGTGGCTGCGGTCAACTCCATTCGAGGGATAGTGGCTGGCTTTAATGGAGCCACTCTTGCTTTTCCAATCAAAAATCCAGTGTGCTTGGCCACGAGTGTTATTTAGTAACAGATAGCTGACGGTTCCATAACCAACTTCGCATGCATCTGAAAAGTGATGTAACTGAGCAGATGCAACAGTTCCAAAGTCAGTGGGTTTCAAACATCTATCAACATTGAAATTTTCTAACTTATGAAGCTCCTGTATCCATCGCATCCATTCCTGCACAGTGGAATCGGTTAAAGCTTCATCCCAACCAACCTTTTTTCTGCACAGATCTTGCAGGATTTTCTTGGCAGTCAAGACGACGGGTGACAATATCCCAAGGGGGTCATATATTGAGCTCACTGCGGAAAGAATTCCTCTTCTGGTGAGTGGTCTGTCTTTGATGATGATTTTAAACTTGAAGACGTCAGACTGTACACACCATTGTACACCAAGCACTCTCTCCACAGGTAGGTTGTCATAATCCATATCCAAATTCTTCATCTCTTCTGCCTTTTCTGTTTCAGGTATGGATACCAACACACAACGACTGTTACTTATCCACTTGTTGAGCAGGAAACCTCCTTTGGAACAAATAGCTCGCAGTTCATGATAGAGAGCTATTGCATCCTCTTCTGACGCTACTGCTGCAAGGCAATCATCCACATAAAAATTGTTCATAACGGTGTTCACAGCTTGAGGGCTGAACTCTTTCATGTTGTCCTCAGCGCATCTCCTCAGTGCAAAGTTTGCACAACTGGGTGACGAAGTCGCTCCAAACAGATGCACTGTCATCCTGTATTCCACCATGTTCTGACTGTAGTCTCCGTCAGGCCACCAGAGGAAGGGCAACAAGTCCCGGTCTTCCCTTGGCACCTTGACTTGATGAAACATGGCTTCAATATCTGCAGCGATGACAACAGGTTCTTTGCGGAATCTAGTCAAGACTCCTATTAGCGTACTGGTCAGGTCTGGTCCCTGTAAGAGCTGAGAGTTCAGTGAAACTCCCTGAAACGTTGCTCCACAGTCAAACACCACTCTCAGTTTCTTCTTTTGTGGATGTAGGACCCCATGATGTGGCAGATACCATTTTCTGCCATCACTGCGTTCCAGAACACAATCTGGTACCTGTTCAGCATATCCTTTGGCTAACATGTCAGACATGAAGCTGGTGTAGTCAGAGTGGAAAGATGAGTCTCTTTTAAATCTTTTCTTTAGGTTAAGTGTGCGTTGTTCAGCTACGCTTCTGTTGTCAGGCATACATATTTCCTTTTCTTTTAAAGGTAAGTGAATGCAATAATGGCCGTCAACCAGTGTGGTAGATTGTGAGACCAAATCCAAAAACATCTTGTCTTCTTTTGACGGTTCTTTATCTTCTCTCACACACTCAGGGAAGTCATTCCTGAACTGTTGCTCCCACAGCTCGTCAAGTTTCACGACAGAGATCCTGTTCACATTGACTGTTGACTTTTCCTGAGCATCCTCGTCCCTTTTTCCAAGCGGTCCATTCACTGTCCATCCAAGCATGGTCTTTACAGCGCAAGGGCCGTCTCCAACACTCTGTATAACATCAAGCGGCTCCAGAGCCTTTGGCACATCCAAGCCAATCAGCAGTTCGATCTCAGATTCAATTTCAGGCAGATAAACATTATCCAAATGAGACCACTGTTCAATGTCTTTCTGATGTGGGATGTTTCCTTGATGCACAGGCATAGTCTTCTGGGTGTATATACCTGGAAGATCACAAAAATTGCTGCTATCCAGGCCAGCAACTTCAAAACCTGAAACAATGTTGGTTCCAACGACCTTTCTTTCACCCATGGTTCTCAAAAGAATACTTGACCTTCTTCCTTAAAGCTTAAGCTTGGTCATCAGGCCCACTGTACAGAACGATGCGGTGCTCCCTGGGTCAATAAATGCGTACGTGTGTACTATTGTACTCCCCTTCTTGGCTTTCACTTGCACAGGCACGATTGAAAGTTTGCAGTTGTCTTCACCGGCCCCGGTAAGACCACCGGTTTGGACTGAAGCTACAGAACTCCTTTTAGCTGTGTCCTTTATTTCTGTTTGCTGTGTGTCCATCTCTTTTTTCTTTTGGTGAATATGCAACATCGTCGGGTGCTTTAAACCACATATGCCACAAGTGAGTTGCTTTCTGCAGTCTTTACTGAGGTGCCCTTTACACAAACAGCCAAAACATATTCCATTTTTCCTCATATAAGCGATTTTCTCATCATGTGTCTTCTTTTCCAATTTTGTACACACATCCAAAACATGTCCACCATCACAAAACAAACAGCCTTTTAAGTCCAGCGAACTTTCTCTTTCCTTTGTGCCTTTTCCATTTGGTTCTTTAAGTGTCACAGTGGTAGCAAAGTTACTTCCTTTTATCCTAGGTTGAGGTTGTGACTTGAACCTCCTTACGTCTTTGCTCACTGCTGGAGTGTCTTTGATATCTCCGAACACTGGGTCTGTCAAAATCCTTACTTGTCTTTCCAGGAAATCCACTACATCCTTGAAGGTAGCTCTTTGTTTGTATTTTACCTGGAAATCACAAGGCACAGTTCTCCATTGATCCCTCGGCCGATAGGGCAATTTCTTTATGATGTTGAGCATATTTGAAGGCATGTCCAGCTCCTTCATGTAGTCAACATCTTCCATGGTGTTGCAACATCCTTGAAGAATAAGGGTGTATGCTTGAAGGGATTTTGTGTCATCAGGTTTTATTGATGGCCATGCAAGAGCCTTGTCCATGTAAGCTCTAGCGATTTTGTGCTCATTGCCAAAATGCTCCCGAAGTAAAGATTTAGCCTTCCTGTATCCTCTTTCCAAGTCCATGTGTAGGCAGCTCCTCACCATTTCCCTTGGCTGTCCTCTTGTGTATTGCTCCAAGTAATATAAACAGTCTCTATAGTTTTCATTCTTGTTTTCAATACTGTGTTCAAAGGATTTAATGAATGTTTGGTACTGAAGGGGGTCACCATCAAAAACTTGAATTTCCCTCTTTGGCATAGAAGAAAGGCATTGTTGCTGAATTAACAGTGCAGTTATTTCATTTTGTTTCTCCATGACACTGTATATGTTGTTCTGGTCACCATTGTTTGAGGTAGGTAAGATGGCTGGTGTTGTCACACGTGCATGCTCGTCTGCATTCCTGTTGCTTGTGTTGGGTGTTCTGGGGTCTGTACTAGAAGGTTGGGTGTGAGTTGCAGCTCTGTGTGCAGTTACAGGTGCTGTAATGGTTTGTGGATTGGTGCTGTTTTGATCTGGGAGCCTTTGTCCCTGTGGCTGCATGTTTTGTAAGCTTGGCACGAAAGGTTTTGCGTCAACATGAAGTGCTTTCTTTTCTTGGTGCTTTTCAAAATATGACATCATACCATCTGACTTTTTTGTAGGACGACTTTGTATACTGGATCCTCTTGATGCTCCAAGTACGTGCATCTTGGCCATTGTAGCAGCAATGTCCGCTTCCAGCTGCAGCTGCTCCTTCTTTCTCTTTATCAGCTGCTCCTGTTCCTCCAGAGCATGTTTATCTTTTAGCATTTTCTGACGAACAACAAGTGCGGCAACATCGGCCTCAGCTTTAATGCGTGCAGATGAAGTACTTGATACTTTGGAGCTTGCCTTGGAAGCACTGTGTTTGCTTTTCTTGCTGCTTGCAACATTAGACACACTGTCACCAGGTTGGATTAGTTCCTGCACATCAGATGTTGCTTTTGGGTTTAAGTGAGGGGGGGGATTGTCCTGTGGAGTAATTTCCTCCTTGTCCTGTGGAGTAATTTCCTCCTTTGATTCAACAGGTGCCGTCTCAGGTAAGACTGGAGGAGTGCTTGGATCTGCAACAGTTGGTAAAACATGGCTTGTTTGCAAATAGTGTCTTTCATTCTCAAAAAGCCATTGTTTCACATCCTCCACAAAGTCTGTGTTGTATTTAGTTACACGTGCAAACCAGTCAGCCTGAATTTCTTGATCCTCCTTGGGAAGCAATACGATAACAGATTCATGCACAGCCTTTGCACTTTCAAACAGTTGAATCAATCTATCCAAGTTCCATTGCACATCCTTTGCATTTTCATTACTTTTCATGAGCTCATTAATTTCGCGTGTGAGTCCTTTAAGTTTCTTCACCGCTGCATTACACTCTTGTCGAAAGGTTTCAATTTTACAAGCCAGCGCTTTGGCTGTAAGCTTCACTGTCCTCTTCTCCATTCCATCTCCATTTGCATCCTTTATTTCACTCATTTTTATTTATATTTTCGGCATGCACCGTTTATTAATCATACACAGCAAAAGATAAACACGTGAGTCAATTCACAATGTCCCACAGCTCCAATTTATAATCCGTGCGCTCTTTTGATCCAACGAGCAGCACAGTGTCATAAACAATCCAAACGGGCTCCAAACTTCGCCGACGACTCGGCACATTCAGCGCGCACAATCACACAGGCCAAACAACGGTCCCCTCTGGACAAGCGGCGTCAAGTCCAAGTCCACATTGTGTTCCAATTTCATTCAATACACAGAAGGAATCTCAACATACCGCTTCTGATGGCTGTGATGCGCCGCCGCGGTTACTCTCCTTTCACTCCGTTCCGGTTTTGCGCAGCGCTCCGCTGTGATCACTTTTTTCCATGCCGGTGCACTTAATCCTTTCCAACGAAATTCCAATCCAAAAGTCCAATCCAAAGGTCCGAGGTCCACCAATCCAACACAATCCGCGTCTCCGTGATCCAAAGTCTTTTGATCCAACGTTGATATATTTTTTGTTGACTAAATGTTGCTGCTGTCTTTAAAAGAATTCAGCTGCTGAGAGACGAGAGCCCATTGTAACCCGTTCTATCCAAAGACTCCACAGGTCCGATGTGTTTTGAAAGTTTATTGTAACGAAAAGTCAAAAAGGCAAACAAGCAGTCCAAGCAAAAATGGAAAATATAGTAATGATGGTAAACTGAAATAGATAACGACCGAACGTGGATAAACAAACTTAAGTACGGTCAACAAAAAATATGAGGCTCTTTTCCCCTTTCTTTCTTTCTTTCTTTCTTTCTTTGTTTTAACTCCCGCCACCACACACAATAAGAAAATAACCACACCACCCGCTGTGTCCAACACAAATGACGTAACCAATGGAAATGACGTAAAACCTAAAGCAAAATGGCAAGAAATATATTTTAGCTGCTACACCAAGGATGACAAATGTTGTTATGAGCGATGTTATGAGCATAGTAACATTAGAACTACATTTCCCAGCATGCCGCAGTAAATAGGAGCATGCGCAATAGCCCTGCCAGAGGGCGTGCGTAATGTTCAAGTTCACAGCTATGTGCATTCAGTTCCTGGTCCTATTTGCCGCTCAAAAAGAGGCGCGACCGGATCACCGTGACATCCATACTCTAGATCAGATCAGAGACAGGTGGACACTTGTTGATGCAATGACACTGATGGAAGAACTTCTAAAAAATATGAGGCGTTCAGATACAAAGAAAAACAGAAGAAGAATAGTTAGATGGATGCAGAAACGATGTATCCTGAGGAGGACGATGAAGTGCGCAAAATGCAATCATAGCATGCATCTGGTGAAATGCCAGGTGAAGGACAGGTTGCGGTGGTAAGTAGAAGCTCTACTCTAATTATCGCTGGATCATGTCTTATGTTGTCTCATGTGTTATTGAAGAGCCAGATGTCTGAAATAAGTTAGTTAACTTACTGTAACATTATACAAACCTTTGGAAATCACTTGTTCTAGTTAGCCTGTATAATATGATATTTAATATTTTTATCTGTGATAGCCAGTGTTGGGTGTAACGCGTTACTGCAATCACATTACATTATTACTATTCTGAATGTAGTAATCACAGAACTCACGTTACATTGCTAGGCATGCACGTGGGAACATATTTTTTCTTGGGGGTGCTGCACGGCTATGCGCGATAATTGTGCTATGCGCGATAATTGTGCTGCTGTGCTTGCCATGGAAACGAACGAAGCTTCGAATCATTTAAGTGATATGTGTTGGTGTGATCGACCCTCTGCACGCCCTATACACTCTTAAATTATGGTAATATTAATAGGCATTTATTCCACCCCTTGTCAGCACGGGGTACTGCAGCACCCTCAGCACCCAACTTCCCGTGCCCCTGTTGCTAGGTCAATCAATTTTCAACAGGATAGTAGCAACTTCGTAAGACACGCATCACACACAACAGAGGAGTGCAAGAGTATATGGGCGGGGGGGGGGCGGGGGGGCGTCACCGATTGTTACTTGTTCAAGAAATGGCTTGTTGTCTTAATTGTAATAAGGAGCCCAAAGAACACTCCTTTGTATGTTCTCCTTCCATCTTATGCCTCTCAGGCAATTTTACAGAGTAAGTAGAAAAACTGTAACTAGTAGCCTAATGTAGCTAATTACTTCCTCCAGGGAGTAATCAAGTAATGTAAGGCATTACTATTTTTTGAGAGCAATGTCTAATGTGTAATATATTACTTTTTTGAGTAACGAGCCCCAACACTGGTGAGAGCCTACTTTTCAGCATTTTTCGTTCTTTTTCCTCAGGGTCTGTAAGCATCATAAAAGTTCCCCGCAGTCTGTACGCAATGGCTCAATATTCACCAAGTCTGACATCCCTTTGACAAAATGGCTTGAGTTCATGCACAGGTACAGTAGGCTATTCATATATTAAAGAAATCAAATATTTTTTTTGTTTCTTAAATATAATATTTAGCACTGTGATTTATAGATGTGTAGTTGAAGACACTTGTTGTTGTCATATGTTACCCAGAAGTTGCCCTTAGATTTTATGTAGGTGTTTAAACAACAAATAAAAGGAAAGGTTGCCTGAATTTTCCTGCTTCTCTGCCCGCAGGGTTTTGTGCTGCTATACAGTAAGGGAGCTTTAACTAAAGAGATAGGTTGAGCTGAGATTAGAGCTTTATTTTGTTTTAAAAAAAAGCCACACTGAATACTAGTTAACCTTGTATTTCTTTCTTATGCATGACCATGTATACTAATGTCATGTCGTTGCACTATATTATGGACATGGCAGAGTGAATTCTGGAATAATTTACTGTATTTTTCGGTACCGACTATTATTTTGAAACAATACTTTTATTTTTGAAGCACATGTTACACAGGTGGGGAGAGCATGTATAAAGAGCACATGCGAGACACACTGAATATTTTGTTCTTCACAACTACAGTTGCTGTTGCCCCGGGTTGAGAAACTGCTCAGAGACATTCCTTTGAAGTGTGTTCTTGATTTCGACATACACAATGCAACACAGAGTTAGACCCACTACACATGCAGTAATCAAATGTCTTGGATTGCACTACTGGTTCCATTTTACTGTTTGGAACAGCAGTGGTACTTAGTTCTGCCTTGTAATCTCCCTTTAAATGACTGTTCTGACCATTGCAATACATAGAATCCACTTTCAAAAGTATTGCTGGACTTTTCAACTTTGTTCCAGTTTTGCTTGTTTATTTTTTCTTTCTGTTGTGGCTGACATTGCACCAAAGGCAACCAAATGTTGCTGAGCAAAGAGTGGACCATTTGATGTACCAAAACAGTGGTAGAAATAATGCCTGTACATTAATGTCATACTATAGTATTGGAATGAAAAAGGTGAGGCGGCTAACTAGTTTTGTTTTGCATAGTACAGTTTATTTTTAGTTTCATGTCAGCCCGATTCAATGACAGGATATTATGCAGGCCATACCAATTAGGTTTCTTATTTTTCTTTTCTGTTCTTTTCTTTTCTTTTCTTCAGGTTTGCACAAGGTTTGCAGTTGAAGCAACTTGACATGATCACTGATGGGATAGCAGCAAGCTCCACGACATTGACAAGAATGGCAAAAGTACTCAGAAAGGTTGTCACAATACATTCTAGTCTCCAACTACTTGTATAATTAATTAGGTAAAAAATGCTTGATAAGTCATCACTGTAGATGTGACAAGTTAAAAGTACAATATAAGTGATCTGTTACAACTTTGAAAGAACAGTAAGTTCATGGTTGTTCAAGTTGTTCACTGATAAGGTGTTTAAAAATGGTAAAAACACATTAAAAAGTGTTAAAATTGCTAAAAAGTATTTAATTCATTTAGCTGGTTATTTCATAAATTCTTGCTAAAAGCTCAGCTTTAACAGTAACATCTGTGATCTACAGAGCAGATCTTGATCAATTTCCATACTAAGGCATTGTTATAACTTGCAGATGTTTTATTTCTACATTTGAAGGTGTGCATTGCTGCACTCAAGCGACTGAGGAAAAGAGGAATGAGAATTGGTGGTCGTCATCGATTTGTTGTTATTGATGAGAGCAAATTTGCCCACAAACGGAAGGTAGGCTATATATTTGTGTGCATCTGCACTATATTTAGATCATGCAGCACACCTTTGACAGGTTAATACTTTATCCTGCAGTGCATGTTGAAAGGACACATGTTAAAAATTTGATACAGCCCAAACCTTATTAAAGTTTCTAATTGCTTTTCTTTATTTATTTTCAGTACCATCGTGGCCGATGTGGCACCACTTGGCGCCGTGAACGGCAATGGGTGTTTGGGATGCTGGAAGTTGACGGGAATTCCAGAAGACCCATTTTGAGGCTTGTCAGGGATCGCTCAAGGCAAACGCTTATAGGCAAAATTCGACACCATATCAGACCCAGAACATCCATCCTCACTGATGAATGGCGCGCCTACAAGGGGAAACTTGCTCAGTATGGATATGCTCAGTATTCTGTCTGCCATAAAAAAAACTTTGTTGACCGAGAGACTGGTGCTCATACTCAGCATATTGAGCGTGCATGGCAGAACTACAAGCTGGAAGTATGGCGCCATAGAGGTAATCGTACTCCTGAGTCACTGAAGCTTCATCTCAAGATGATAGAGTGGCACCACTGGTTAGGTGTACGTCATTACAATGGTGTCTTGGGCAGACTGATCCATGATGTAAAAAATCAACTCAAGTAAACATCAAATCTCACTCTGTGCATCCTGGGGCCTGTACCACGAAGCGGGATAGGCACTTAGCGAGAAAACTTTAGGGTTAACCCTGGGTTTTCAGTACTTCGAAGCTGGTTCACTTCTCACCGGGGTACATCACCATGCACCATGCTGCACAGCTAACCTGCTCCGGAGCAGGTTATGTTCAAGAGAGAGATCAACATGTATAAATCACCGCCTACTAATCAGCATTCAGAGAAGATCATGTGTAGCTCGGAGAAAGAGTGACGGGCGGATTGCAGTTAAATTAATGAGGAAATTAGCCATCCCACCACAGCAGTTTTGAGAGCGGTGTGCGCAACTACACGCAGCAGTAGCGCAACTTCTTTGATTATTCTTTCCAGACAGGCTGACAGGATGGATCAGGATCTAATGTTAAATTAATCTTCTTTGTTCTTCTTCACATCCAAAATGTCTCACACTCTGTCATGTCAAGTGTAGTTTTATTTTCTTCTCTTAATGTTCCACTGTTTAAATCTGCTGCAGTGACATTCTGCTTTTGTATACAGACGTAAATCTACACCAGAGACTGATTGAAGCACTAAAGCCTTGTTCTCCCAAATCCATTTGATTCCACCGTGATCACAGCTGAAAGAATAAGACTAAAATGCCATAAGATTACATCTAAGCAAGATGTTAATTTAATGGAATACACATTACATTATCAGACTGATATATCAATTTACGCATTAACATAGTCAGTGATTTTATGCCAGCTGTCCTTCCTGCATTTAACAGCTGCAGCTGTTTTGCTTTTAGTCTGGATTATGTGTTCTTCATATTAGACTTCTACATCTTTGTGATTGGTTGTATGCTGCAAACTCCGCCCCTCAATGTGAACATGCTCACGGCTTGATTGGGAAACCCTGGATTAATATACTGAGTTGATAACCACTGTAGTGGTACCGCTTATCCTGACTGCCTTTGTTAGGTTTAGTGAAGCCAGGTAACAGAAACAGATCCTGAGTATGTTGAACCTGCTTCATGGTACAGGCCCCTGCACTCGATGCATTGCCTGCCGGCAATCGTCCACATCAACAATAAGAAGAATACCGGCACTTGTGTATGGCTGTTACATCACTTCAGACTTTGCCTCACTGACTCATGTTGATCTCTCCTGACTAGATCCTTGCTCGTGTTGTATGAACTCTCAGATGTATGTTGCTTTACGTAAAATGATAATCTGCTCTGGAACCCTCTGTGGAGAAGGAATACAAGTAATGCAACAGGTTGTTTTTTGTACAAAATGTTTTGTGTTCAAATACATGAAGGAACCTGACCTGCAGGTTTTGTAGCCATGTCCTTAACTTAGTAGGTACAGTACTTTGAAAGGAATCAGTGATGGCCTCAAAAGATCAAAAGAATCAGTGATGTCATAAAGAACTATGATGGCCATGCTGTTATCAGACTATCGGTCTTGTTTTATGTTAAACAAGTTATCCTGTTTTTGGCAAGGTGTCCCCCCCATAGTACATAATATACATACTGAGTATATGTTGGAACCCACTGTTTGAAGAGAAGTAATGCAAGGTGCAATGGTTTTCCAAAATGTGATGTTCAAATACATGAAGGAAAAACTTCAATCTTTTTCCTTGTCTTTTGCTTTGTTTAGGTATTTGAATCATTTGACAGTGTGATTACATTTAATGACATCTTAATGAAAGGTTCAACTCTTTCCAGTTTATTTGAATTCAAGGAAAACAGTCATGACACTGTTATAAACTGATTTGATGGTGTAATTACATTTAATGACATCTTAATGAAAGGTTCAAATCGTTCCACTTTATTTGAATTCAAGGAAAACAGTCATGACACTGTTATAAACTGATTTGACTGTGTAATTACATTTAATGACATCTTAATGAAAGTTCAAATTATATCACTGTAGGAGGGAAATATGACAGTTTTAAACTCATTTGGCCGTGCAGTTACACTTAATGAAAAGGACTACATTTATGACACAATAATAATGGTCCCATGACAGCCAACATCAAAACCAACCATGTATGACAGTTTAATGTCATGTTTAGATATAAATAGTTTTTTAACGTTTGACAATGAGGTCTGATGTCATGTTTATGACAGGTTATGTTGTCTTGGTTTATGTCAAGTTGTCACGACAAAGACATCTTAAACAATGTCAACTTAGCATCAAAAGTGACATAATTTATATGTCAAGTTGTCATGACAAAGACATTGTTACAAGTGTTACCAAAAATGTTAGTAGATTAGTAGATTAAAAGGAAAAGACAACATAATGATGAGATGGTGTTTACTGATGTCTAAGCATCCAGCCTTAAAATATCAAAAGTAACCCTATCCATTCTCTAATTGCACTTTGTTAAATCTCAATCCCAAACATATCCCTCGCCATTGATTCCTTTCTCCTTGTGATTGGCTGGGGGCAGGGCTGGCCTGCATCTGGATGTGTGGATCCATTCTGCTCTACCCTTGACCTTAAGGGCTGTTATGGTTGTCACCAGCACCTGGAATGGTCCTTTCCACCTAGGAGACACCTTCTCCAGAGATTTGATTAGTACAAAATCACCCACTTGAAAAGGATGAATAGGCTCCTCTGATGGCTTTGGGAGTCTGCTTGACACCTGCAAATGAAACTTTCTCAAAATGTCAGTTAGTCTCTTCACATACTCTGTCATTCATCAGTCCAAAGCAGAAAAGTCTTGTCGGGTGTCAAAGGTGGACTTATCCCTGTGGACATGGATCTCCCCATCAATACTTTATGAGGACTTAATCCAATCATAGCATTTGGCGTGCTTCGGATGGAATACAGAACAATAGGTAATGCATCAGGCCATTTCAGAACTGTAGTCATCATTGTTTTGGTCAGTTTCTCTTTTATGGTGGAGTTCATTCTCTCAACCTGACCAGAGCTCTGTGGGTGGTAAGGAACATGCAACTGCTATTGAAATCCTAGCACTTTAGCTAGATCCTGTGTTATCTTTGCCACAAAGGCTGGTCCTCTGTCACTGTTTATTCCTTGTGGCACCCCGAATCTCGGAACAACCTCTTTCAACAGGCATTTCACAACAGTTTTTGCATCTTCTCTCCTTGTGGGATAGGCCTCTGACCATTTGGAAAACATCTTTTTTTATTTTTATTTTTTTAAATTCTGCAATATGACATTACAGTGACAATACAGGACAGACAAACCAGTTGTGAACAACAAACAACAACAACAACAACATTTGTGGTTTTGTGTGTGCGTGTGTGTGTTTGTGTGACATGAGAATAAGAAAAACGGTATATATATATACACGGTATGTATATATATATATATATATATATATATATATATATATACATAATATTAATAATAATGCTAATAAATATTATAATTGTCAGACATGCAAACAGAATAATAATAATAATAATAATAGAAATGACTAAGCAGAAGGAAACAAAAACAAAAACAAATATAAAAAAAAATAAGAAAATTAAAGAAAGTAGAAGCAAAAGAGCAAAACAGAAATACCACAATGTAAACTTATAGTTTTTGCAATAATAATAGTAAGAATAATATCAATAATAATAGTATTCAATATTAATAAAGATGATGAGTAACAATAATAATAATATGGAGGGAGGGTGGAGGAGGAGGGGAGGTCTTTAAATTTATGGAATACCTCAGGTCCCTGCCCACCCGTACGGGACCTGAAATAGTGTGATGTGCATTAAAAAAAAAAGGTGATGTGCCACCTGAAAACAGTCCAGGGCGAAGAATTGGGGGAGGGGGGAGGGGGAAGGCTGGGAGGGAGAAGGAGATCACAGGCCATGGCCCAACAAGCGTGACCTAGCAGGGATCCGAGTGGTAAGTGGTAAGCATAAATATAGATATATTAATTAATTAATTAATTAATTAATAATGTAAATAATAACAGAAAATGTCAACGACAATAATGTTAATCATAATAGTTACAGTAATAATGATGAAAAAAAAAAGGATGGCAATGGAGATGTCAAAGAACTGAGGTGGATGATGTGACTGGTTTGTGGCAGATTATGATTGTAAAAAAATGATGAATGATAGCCAGGTAGGGTTATGATTATTGTCAGAGGAGTATGTATTTTCTAAGGAGATGTAGTCTGTGAGCAGGTTTTTCCAGTGTATGATGTGAATGGAGTTCCAAGACTTCCAGTTCATGAGGATAGTTTTCTTGGTGACAGTTAGCACCACTAGAAGTGAACAGGTGTGTGTTTTGTCAAGTTTTATTGTGGATAGGTCTCCTAATAAACAGAGGGAAGGGGAAAGTGGGATGTGGCAGCCCATGATTTGGGATAATGTTTCTGTAATGTTTCTCCAGAAGTAGTGAACAGGTGTGCAGTGCCAGGTTGCATGAATGTAGGTATCAGTGCAGTTTAGTGAGCAGTGTGAACAGTTTCCACATGATGAGAAGTCCATTTTTTGCATTTTGTGTCCAGTCAGATGAGCTCTCCCTGGATGCTTCCTTCAGCTCATCCGGGAGGATCCCGAGGCGTTCCCAGGCCAGCCGAGTGACATAGTCACTCCAGTGTGTCCTGGGTCTTCCTCGGGGCCTCCTCCTGGTGGGGCATGCCTGGAACACCTCCCTAGGGAGGCGTCCAGGGGGCATCCGATAGAGATGCCCGAGCCACCTCAGCTGACTCCTCTCGATGTGGAGGAGCAGCAACTCTACTCTGAGCTCCTCCCGGGTGACAGAGCTCCTCGCGCCCTGCCACCCTGCGGAGGAAACTCATTTCAGCCACTTGTATCCAGGACCTCGTTCTTTCGGTCATGACCCAAAGTTCATGACCATAGGTGAGGGTAGGAACATGGACTGACCGGTAAATTGAGAGCTTCGCCTTTCGACTCAGCTCTTTCTTCACCACGACAGACCGATACAGCGACCGCATTACTGCTGCCGCTGCACCGATCCGCCTGTCAATCTCACGCTCCATTCTTCCCTCACTCGTGAACAAGATCCTGTAGCAGAACTGGTCTGTAACTGACCCTCTTCTCCCCTCTTCGCATTGCTCAGGAGAAGTGTAGTGATAAAACAATCAGACTTTGAAGAGTTATTGACCATCTGGAAGGTTCACAGGAAGGTGTGAACCCAGGCAGAGACAGGATGTCTGGTTTAGAGACATCTTCTCACATTCTTTCAGCGCAACAAGAGTCACTGATAACACTTTTGCTTCTAATTTACATCTGTTCAAGACGTTCTCATGGAGGTGCTAACTCTTTCTTGATAGCCCATGGGAGTTAAGGACAATAAAACTGCCTGGATGGACGAATGCCATGCCTCAAAGGAATCTTCAAACCAGATAATGCGTGTTGTAAATTAGACATTCCTGAAGCAAACTGTTCTGTATGTCTGTGTGCCTTCTTCTTAACCTACCAAATTAACCAAATCTCTATGTTTGATTTAACCGTAGATGTTATTACATTGCTAAGCTCGTGATCTGCACAATAACAATGCTTTCCCGGTGTTTCTAACTTACAGAATGACGAAACTGTGAATTTAACTATTTCAAAGGTTTTCTCTGAATTTCTACCATGTAACCATACTGCCATATAGAGGTTCATAGTGGTTAGGTTGAATGTGCTTAGCGGGAGACATTTATTAATAAGTAACCATAATAGCGATAATCATTTCGGCAAATATAGTCTGCCCTTCTCTGCTCCTTCATCATATTAAAGTTGTTATACCCTTAGTCATCATGTTTATTAGGATTAGTATTAGAAAATGTTACCATGTTCATTGTTGAATGTTGTCGTTATTCATAAGAATTGTCTAACGCATGTAGTGAACACGCATGTTGTTGTTGAAGTGCCATTGAAAATTGATCATTTAAAATATATTCGATTGACCATAGTGGGAAGCAGATGAGCCCTCGTATGAATCATTAATTAATTCTCGCTCTGTGGAATGAAATCACGTTGCGCGTCTGCGAACCATCCCACATGCGTGACGTCCTATTGATTAGACATGCTCTGGAGCGATGATAAAGTTAGCCGCGCGCAACGGACGCCAGTTAAGTTTAGTTTTTTCTTTCTTCCAGTTTGAGTTTCTTCTTTCTTCTCGTCTCGTTTTAGTTTTTCTTTAGTCAAGTTGTGTCTTAGTTTGTGTTAAGTTCTGTGTCTTTAGTTTTCAAGTATTTTTTCGCTCCGTCGTTTTCTCAGTCTTTTTGTTGCTGCTCACAACCATGCAGAGTGGCCTGATTTAATTCTGCAGAAAACACACTTTTCTAATCTTCGTGAAACTTTCATTTTTGTTCACCATGCCAAGCTGCATAATTCCTATTTTTGTTGTTAAAGTCTAGTCACGTAATAATAATTTTGAAGACATTTTTGACCGGCCATCGAAGAGTTTCTCAATCTTATTATTAGTAATCAAAAGCCTTGCCAAACGGCCAACAGACCTATAGCCTGCTGCTGACCCGCTGGTCCAGGTTAAATAACCATCGGAAGCCGTTCCTTGTCTGTAACCGACACCGAAGACCCTCAGCTCCCGAGACATCCCTGTCCAACACCGGCTCTCAACAGTGGTTCGCTTGATTCGTCCGGCAGACCGCTGTGCAGATCAGAGTGACGGACGACGACGCGGAGCCTCTTCGTGTCAGTTCAGGGCAGACATCTAGGAACGTCGCTGACAAAGTAGGCATGCTTAAGTGGTTTTGAATAAGAGTTGGTCCGTGAGGTTGAGATATTGTCAATTTGTTTAAATTCTCTAAATTGTTCATTCAACAAATTAACTTCATATTCGTGTCCCTTTTTCCCCTTTAAAAACCTACTTCTCACTATCGTCAAACTCATTTTACCATTCTCTTGCCATAAGTTCCTCTGTGCAGTGTTTGTGTTAATTTACCTTATCCATATAATCTATTGCATTATCCATGATTCATACTCATTTCATTATTGTGTTTAATAAATAATCTTTTGCATACAAGTCGTTGTCAGACGGTGTCCTTTTGAAGTGGATATAAGCAATCCCTGTACTGAGAGTTTACGCCTTAGATTATCAGACTGATCTACTGTTGGTTCATTCGTTCACTACATCAGCATTACAAGACACGATATACAAAATCCTTCTTAGCTGAGAAAGGTTGGTGCCCGGCATTTATTAACGAATGCAACATTAATTTAGAGGTAATTCCCCTACAATCCCAAGATACTTAAACTCCTCAACTTGAGGCAGGAACTCTCCCCCAACTCGGAGGGAGCAAGCCACCTTTTCCGGTCGAGAACCATGGCCTCAGACTTGGAGGTGCTGACTCTCATCCCAGCTGCTTCACACTCGGCTGCGAACCGCCCCAGTGCATGCTGAAGGTCCTGGCTCGAGGGAGCCAACAAGACAGCATCATCCGCAAAAAGCAGAGATGAAATCTGCCGGCTCCCGAACCAAACCCCCCCCCGGCCCCTGGCTGCGCCTAGAAATTCTGTCCACAAAAATAATGAACAGAACCGGTGACAACGGGCAGCCCTGGCGGAGTCCAACATGCACCGGGAACAGGTCCGACTTACTGCTGGCAATGTGAACCAAGCTCCTGCTCCGGTTGTACGGGGACTGTACACCCCTCAGCAGAGGCCCTCAAACACCATAATCCCGGAGCACCTCCCACAGAATGACATGAGGGACATGGTCGATTGCCTTCTCCAAGTCCACAAAACACATGTGGACTGGTTGGGCAAACTCCCATGAACCCTCGAGCACCCTGTGGAGGGTATAGAGCTGGTCCAGTGTTCCACGGCCAGGACGAAAACTGCATTGTTCCTCCTGAATCCGAGGTTCGACTATCGGCCGGATTCTCCTCTCAAGTACCCTGGAATAGACTTTCCCAGGGGGGCTGAGGAGTGTGATCCCCGATAGTTGGAACACACCCTCCGGTCCCCCTTTTTAAACAGAGGGACCACCACCCCAGTTTGGCAGTCCAGAGACACCGTCCCCGACTGCCACGCAATGTTGCAGAGGCATGTCAACCAGGACAGCCCTGCAACATCCAGTGACTTAAGGTACTCAGGGCGGATCACATCCACCACTGGTGCTTTGCCACCGAGGAGCTTGCAAACTACCTCAGTGACTTCAGCCCAGGTGATGGATGAATCGACCTCCGGGTCCCCAGTCTCTGCTTCCTCTACAGACGACATGAGAGTGGGATTGAGGAGATTCCTTCCACCACCTGACAATGTCCCCAGTCGAGGTCAAAAGCTCCCCACCTCCACTGTAAACAGTGTTGACAGAGAGCTGCTTCCCCTTCCCGAGGCGCCGAACGGTTTGCCAGAATTTCTTCGAGGCCGACCGGTAGTCCTCCTCCATGGCCCCGAACTCCTCCCAGACCTGAGTTTTTGCTTCTACAACCGCCCAAGCTACCACATGCTTGGCCTGCCGGTACCCGTCAGCTGCCTCAGGAGTCCCATGAGCCAACCAGGCCCGATAGGACTCCTTCTTCAGCTTGACGGCATCCCTTACTTCCGGTGTCCACCACCGGGTTTGGGGATTGCCGCCACGACAGGCACCGGCGACTTTACGGCCACAGCTACGGACGGCTGCATCAACAATGGAATGGAGAACATGGTCCATTTGGACTCGATGTCTCCAACCTCCCTCGGAATCTGGTCGAAGCTCTCCTGGAGGTGGGAGTTGAAGACCTCCCTGACAGCGGGTTCCACCAGACGTTCCCAGCAGACCCTCACAGTACGTTTGGGTCTGCCAAGTCTGTCCCGCTTCCTCCCCTGCCAGTGGATCCAACTCACCACCAGGTGGTGATCAGTTGACAGCTCAGCCCCTCTCTTCACCCCAGTGTCCAAGATATACCGCCGAAGGTTAGATGATATGACTACAAAGTTGATCATTGACCTCCTGCCTAGGGTGTCCTGGTGCCACATGCACGATGGACATCCTTATGCTTGAACATGGTACTTGTTATGGACAAACTGTGACTAGCACAGAAATCCAATAACAGAGCACCGCTCGGGTTCAGATCGGGGAGGCCGTTCCTCCCAATCACACCCCTCCAGGTATCACTGTTGCTACCCACGTGAGCATTGAAGTCCCCCAGCAGAATGATGGAGTCCCCGGTTGGAGCACTTTCCAGTACCCCTCCCAGGGACTCCAAGAAGGCCGGGTACTCTACACTGCCGTTCGGCCCGTAGGCCGAAACAACAGTGAGAGACCTATCTCCGACCCTAAGGTGCAGGGAAGCGACCCTCTCGCTCAGCGGGGAGAACTCCAACACATGACGGCTGAGCTGGGGGGCTATAAGCAAGCCCACACCAGCTCGCCGCCTCTCACCGCAGGCAACTCCAGAGTAGAAGAGAGTCCAGCCTCTCTCAAGGAGTTGGGTTCCAGAGCCCGTGTGTGGAGGTGAGCCCAAATATCTCTAGTCAGTACCGCTCAGCCTCCCGCACTAGCTCTGGCTCTTTCCCCCCCAGCGAGGTGACATTCCATGTCCCCATAGCCAGAGTCGTTGTCCAGGGTTTGGGTCGTCGGGGCCCCTGCCCACGACTGCCACCCATAACACAAAGCACTGGCCCCTTCTGATCCTTCCTGCGGGTGGTGAGCCTCCGGGCAGGCGGGCCCATGTTGCTCCTTCGGGCTGCACCCGGCTGGGTCCCATGGGCAAACCGTGGGTACCCGGCCACCAGGCCTGGCTCCAGGGTGGGGTTGATTGGAGTTGATTGATAGTTGATTTGCTAGTGAGTAATAATGAAAATTTGGAGCATTGAGTCTGCCTAATCTTTTGGATTTTTGAAGAGTGGCCAGTTTGATTCGTGGGGGTATATTTTTCCAGTAAAATTTGTTGATGGATGAATCGAGGGAATGAAACCAGGTGAGAGGTGGATGAGTGGGGATCATTGAGAAGAGATAATTGATTTTGGGGAGGATTGTCATTTTAACTGTTGCTATTCTGCCTAGAATGGATAGTGGGAAGTTCATCCATCGTTGGAGATCGTCATGAATTGTTTTTTGTCGTGGAATGAAATTCAGGTTGATCAACTCCTAACACTTACACCCAACACTATTACACAAAGTAATAGTGTTTGTGTAATAGTGTTGGGTGGGTAATGGTAATGTTATTACAGTAACGCGTTACTGTAATAACATTACTTTTTTCAGTAACTAGTAGTGTAAGGCATTGCTCGTCTGAAAATGGTAATATTATTACAGTTTTCCCGAGCTCGTTACTTGCGTTACATTTGCCAGTAGCACCTTCATCACACACAACGCACACAACACAGAGAACAGAAGGGAAGGGGAGGGGGGCGTGAATGGAACAGTGATTGGTCTGGGTTTGGCATGAGGTATCATTTACCATCACCGATTGGTCGACACCCGGCAGCCGGCAGCAGAGCGGCACCCGCAAAGACAGATGGGAAAAAATGAAAGCGTCAACAACAGCAAGTCTTTTTCCAGAGGAAGGTTCCCAGCAGCAGAAAGCTAGTTTTGACGGGTGGAGATTCAGTCATTACTTTGAATATGTTCAACGGAAGGAAAATAACTTGATGGTGAAGTGCACACTCTGCCCGGGGAGAAAGCTGCTCTCCACCGCTTGTAACTCTACCTCCAACTTGAAGAAGCACCTGGAGTGACAGCACAGACACATCAAGTTTGTTGTGAAGCGACGGAGTGACATGAACGAGCAGCCCCGCAAGCAGCAAAAACTTTCATTTGAACCACTACTTTGACAAATAAGCTGACACATTCAGAAGCTCATATTTTGCACCAGAAAAATGCACTACAGTAAATGCCAACTGTATTTTTCATTGATTTACTTTGAGTCTATTGTATTTGCTTTAACTCATTTCAACAACCTACCTCTCCTCTGCACTGTGTTGTGCTTTTTAACAATTTACCTCTCCTCTACACAGTGCTGGTAAGGCCAGTCTTTTTTATTTATGGATATATTTTTTGAGGAAGTTAATATTTTTTGTCTGTACTTGTTAATCGACAATCAAATTGATTGTTTGCACTAGATGGTTTTTGTTAAACATTGAGGAAGTTAATGTTTTCTTGTTATAAATTGACAAATTGATTGTTTGCACCAGACGGTGTTTGTTAAACATTGAGGAAGTTAATACTTGTTTGTACTTGATTGCACAAGTACAGTTGTTTGTAAGTTGTTGTTTGTTGTTTGTTTGTTTGTTTGAAATGTGATGAAAATGAGATGATTGTAATTTGGGGGGAGAGTGCATGTGTATAAGAGAGGAAAAGAGAGATAGTTTGTTTACAGGAGAGAGGGGGGGGCTAGTATAACCAGGGGGTGATGTCCTTGCTGCGGTATAACTGTCCGTTTATGTAAAGTTTGTCCAATGAGATGACTGCTTTCTTTCCTTCTGAGATCACTTGTTTGCAGATGGGGAAGAGTTTTTTGCACCTCTCCATGATTTCTTTCGGGTATTGATCGTTTAGTCCATAGTCCGTTCCTTTAAGCTGTTTTCCTTGATGTTTGACCAATTCTTTCTGTTTAAAGTGTTTGAATTTGGTGACAATCGGGCGCGGTCTGTTGTTAGTGGTGTTTTTCTGTCCTAAATGGTGAACGCAGTGAAATGTGATGTTGTTGACTGTGTCTGTGGGGAGTTTGAGCTGGAGTTTCGTAAAGTCCTTTATTGATTTCTCTGGGTTGTTTGTGATGTGTTCAGGGATGCCAGAAAAAAACAAGTTATCTCTCATACTGCATGCTTGTAGATCCAGAATTGTTTCCTTCATTGTTTTATTTTCGGCGGTGACGGTGGTGAGCTGGGTTGTAACAGAGGTGAGCTGGTCGGTGATGGCGTTGATGGTTTTATGGAGGATTTTGTTTTCCTTGGTGAGTTTTTCGATCTGGTCATGGCTGTATTCTAAGCTTTGACGGAGTGACTGGAATTCTTTGTGTAGAACTTCAATGAGTGCGATTCTGGTGTCGAGTCCGAAAAGTTTTTGGGTTATGGAGATTAAAATGTCGCTTACCTCTGAATGATGGGGTGGGTTCGGGGGTGAGGATGGAGATGTGTGTGTGCTGGGTAGGGAACCTGAACGGGGTCTTTTGTAGGCTGAAGTGGCCGCGTTCATTGTGCAGTATGTGTTAAAGTAGTGGTCGATGTAGGGTCCAGGTCGATGAATGAGGTAGTCCGTTAGTAGAGATGGAGCTGAGGTTTATGGGGAGTGAAAAAAAAGAGCTTGCAAAAAAGAAGAAAGAAAAAAAATTTTTAAAGTCTGGAGAGAAAAGTTTGTTCTAGCAGCTGGTCTCCGCCATGTTGAATCACGCACTGTCCGTCACGTGAGTCCGCGCACTGTCCATCACGTCTGCATCACATAAAAACATATCTACAATTACCAACAAGTACTTGTAGCCTTGGCAGTTTGGCATATGTACAAAATCTATTTGCATATTTACAAAAGGACCCGATGGTGGTTGCAGATGGTCATGTTTTACTGTACTGTCTCTTCTCCTAGTTTGCTGACATATCATGCACCTGTTCACTAATGTGTGTGATACTTGTGTGATGTCCAGTGCAAACCATTGCGATCGAATTATGTCATTTATCCTGCTTTTCCTACATGTGCAGAACCATGAGCAACATGAGCAAGCACATGCAGGAGAGATCTGGGGCAAACAGGCCGACCATCAGGGTGGAGCCACAGGCCTGACTCCAAATCGCGAGTACAACCCTTGCGTATCCAAATGTTTACCTCCCTTGCATCAGCGCGGTTTTGCATTTCCACGACATCATTAATGGAAGGTACATGCATTGGGTTCGCTGGTTGTGAAGAAAAGAGTTGGTGAACCATGGAGGAGGAGAAAATGGCAGTTTGTTTGGCTGCAGTGTCAGCCAACGCATTTCCACGTGTTACAGGATCAGACCCTGATTTATGTGCAGCACATTTGACAATTGTGAGTTGAGTTGGGAGCAAGATAGCCTCCAGCAAATTAGCAACCAGAATGTGATGCTGAATAGGCTTCCCTGAGGAAGTTAGAAATCCTCTCATCTTCCACAACTGACCAAAGTCATGTGCAACACTAAATGCATACCTTGAATCAGAGTAGATAGTAGCAACTTTATCTTTGGCGAGATGGCAAGCTCTAGTAAGAGCCCACAATTCTGCAGCCTGGGCTGAAGTACCATTAGGTAATGCTTGGGCTTCCAACACCTCCCAGTCATTCACCACTGCATAGCCTGCAAGAACTGTGCTATCCGTTGGTCTACAGGCTGAGCCATCAGTGTATAGAATCATATCAGTTTGGTATTGGTGTCTGCGGCAGGTCTGGTCTTGGGGATGTGCTAGTGTCAATCGCAGCAACACAATCATGCTCAACATCTTCATCGGTTAACGGAAGAAGAGTAGCTGGGTTCAAAGGTGGTGAGCGTGCTAAAGTAATGTGGGGGCTTGCAAGGATAATTGCCTCATTGCCTGAACGGTGCGACGCTGTCATATGCTGAGTAGCAGCCGTGTCCAAGATGTGCAGAGCCGCATGAGGGACATGAACAATGCAATCATGTGCCAGCACAATGGGGGCAGATTTTTCAATCATAGTTGCGACTGCGGCTACAGCTCGAAGGCAACCAACCATACCACAGATTACAGGTGACAGTCGTGACGAGTAGTACGCCACAGGTCGATAATGTGACCCATGTTTCTGTACCAGGATGCCCGTAGCAAAGCCATCCTTCTCATGGACATACAGATGAAAAGGCTGATGATAGTCTGGCAGACCTAAGACAGGAACAGTGGAAAGTGCATGTTTCAGATCATGAAAGGCCATGCTCATATTCTCTGTCCACTGAACGGTGGGTGGAGCTGACTGCAGAGTGGCTGCTCTCAAAACAGAGTCCATAACTGCATAGTCATGAATCCAGTGTCTGCAATAGTTTGCCATCCCCAGAAACGAAAGCATCTCCTTCTTAGTCTTAGGTGGAGGCATATTATTCAGGGAAGTCACTCTCTGTGGTGACAACAGACGCTGTCCGTCCTTCAGAACATGCCCCAAGTATGTTACCTCCGGCAGGCAAAACTGCAGTTTAGCCAAGGAAGTTCTATGACCACACTCAGCGAGTCTCTTCAGGAGCAAGATGGAATCAGAGCGACAAGCCTCTCTTGATGGAGAAGCTACCAGTAAGTCATCAGCATACTGCAGGAGAGTGCTTCCCCCTGGCAACTCCAAATCTTCCAGATCACTTTACCACTGCAGCGTACTCCATTGGACTCTCAACGTAACCTTGCGCCAATGTTCGCCATGTGTATTGTTTACCCTTAAAGGTAAATGCAAACAAATACTGGCTATCTAGATGCAGTGGAATGGAAAAGAAAGCTGCACACAAATCCACAACTGTGGAATATTTTGAATCAGAAGGCAACAAAGCCAAAATCGACTTAGTGTCAGGAACTAGGGGGGCAATCGGTAGCTATCTTCCTTTCTTGTGCGCGTTAAGGACTTTTCTGTATCTCTTGATGACCTACTCAGGATGACGTGCTGAAACAGATAAAAATTTAGTTAAGTATAACAAACATACAAGTAGTGAATCGACACAGGGAACCACACACATAGAAGCAAAGTGGTTGCAAAAAGTAATGAAGATTACATGGGCACAGAGCAACTGAGAGAGAGCGACAGAGAGAGAGAGAGAGAGAGAGACACACAGACAGACAGACAGACAGACATTGTGATGTCTACATGCCTGACACACATGAGGGGAGCAGCCTTATTTCTTGTTTTTTTTTAATGTTTGTTTGTTTTTATTTATTGTCTGTATTGCTGGAATTTGCTTTGGCAACACTGTATTTTAACGGTCATGCTAATAAAGCGTTTTGAATTGAATTGAGAGATAGATAGAGACAGACAGTCAGACAGACAGACAGACAGACGTTGTGATGTCTACATGCCTGACACACATGAGGGCAGCCTTATTGCCTTCCTCTCTTTACACTTACCTCTCTGCTTGCCATGTTGCCTTTTTTTCTTCTCTTTTTTCTTCCTGTTGTCCTTTTTCTTGTGACTCTGGTGGTGGTGCTTCTTTTTCTTCTTGCGTCACTTGCCACTGCTTGATGCCACTGTCACCATTAGAGCTAGTCCTTGCTGCTGGTTACCATGACAGCGCGATAAACACTGTTTGTGCTGCTGTGACACTGTGTTAAATTTCTACATTATACGGATTTGTTCGGTGATTTTACGAACATACAGCTCAGTAACTTTTCATTTTTAAAGTCTTCCCTCAGTTTATAAGCTATATTGCTCATAAATAGCCCTGCTAGGACAATAATTAGTTAAAACACGGCTCTTTTTACAGCCGAATCGATGTTATCTTCGACTCGATACATAATGCCTGTGACCTCATGACATAGTTTTGACAGTTATTTCACGCTTGTCAGATTCGTATTAATTCTGAAGAAAGCGTACGTCCGTAAACTGCAATCCATATTTGTAATTTAGTAAAGTTGTAACTTTATGAGTTGTATTCTCACAGAGAAAAATACACTACGTAATCTATGCATGATTTGACTGAAACAAGAGTTTACAAAATTTTTAATTATGTACAAATATAGACTAATACGCACACATTTTTAATACATGCACGATATTTTAAGTGTACACGCAGAAAACTTTCTACAGTAACCTTACCCCATTGATGAAGAGAAGTTGGATGGACTGGAGGATGAAGAGAAGGAAGATGCACCAGGAGACGAGTTGGCCAAGGAAGATGTGTCAATTGTCCCACCATCATCTGTATATACAACATAACAGAAAATACAATACCAAATGCATTACTAACTATGATGATATAGGTCAACTCACATACATTCTTATCAACATTTACATTTATTAAGACTTTCAGTTTCACTGATTCATCAAATCGTGATCTCATCAGTTGGACAGATGTGTCTGCTGTCAATCAATGCTACAGATATTATCTTCCAGGTATTAACTGTACATGTGTATTGTTTGGGTAATAACATGCTCATGCTCTGATGAAGGTCTTGTCACTGTGAAATGTTGGCATTTCTTCCACTCAACTGTATATATATTTTACAAAACACCCAAGTATCATTGTCAGGTGTGCAAACATGTGTTTCCAAGAAAGTGTTAGGCCTTCTTACTTTGACCAACTTGTTGGCAGAGGGAGTCTCTCTCCTTAGTCAGGTCACTGATTTTTTCTGTGAGTGTGTGCTGCTTCCTCTTGGCCTCACGGAGCTTAAGCTGCTTCTTCTTAAAATGTAAAAATGTTGTTGGAGCTACAGTTGCCTCAGTATCTGGAATGATAGGATAGAGAATTAAAAAAGCTCTAATCATAAAAGCCAGGTGAAGGTAAAATAAAATAATGAGCAGCTGGCTCTAGATATCTGCACTGGATCTCTGAATGAGTGAACGTAACGGTATAACTATCATCCATCACCAGTGAATATATGAATGGATATGTACAGACTAGCTATCTATCTATCTATCTATCTATCTATCTATCTATATATATATATATATATATATAAGATATATATCGTACCGTGACATAACCTAAAAATATCAAGATATTTCAAAAAGGCATATATATATATATATATATATATATATATATATATATATATATATATATATATATACATACATACATACATACATACACACACACACACACACACACACACACACACATATATATACATACATAGGGCTATATATATACATATATATATATATGTAACCTATTTTTAGGTTATGTCACGGTACGATATATATCTTCATATTTTGCCTAAGCCTTGAATTAAAGTTGAATTAAAGTTTTGATGCATACAATCACACCAGTATGATGATTCTTGTTTTACTATTTTACAGCCAATTCTAGACCAGTCTGGTGACTTCAGAAAATGACATCACATTACTCTAATAGCTTTTAAAACCAAGAAAAGACAACTATTATGCCATATAACAATATCGCTTTATTGCTCAGCCCTTTTATGTATTTGACAGCTATAACATTCAATCAACATTGATTAATACTTTGTATGCACCCTGTGTTGCTCTCCGAAAATAACGCGCATGCACGCGCACACACGCGTGCGCGCAGACACACAAAATTAATCATTGGACACTTCACTAATCTGGTTTAATTTACTGTTTAATAAAGCCGATGTGTCTACGGGTCTGAAGCAGACCAGGGTGGCTACTGGATTAGCCTCGGGCTAACCCTCGGCCTAAACGGACTTTGATAACACGCAGTCTTGCTTACCGTCACCGTTGTTGTCCATGTGCACAGCATCGTCCACAGGTGTAGTTTTCTTTTTACTGGAAGTACCCGCTGTTGACTTCTTTCTCTTTCTCCCGACAGCACCTGAATTTATCTCAGTATTTTGCGCATCGCCGCTGGGAACACTGGTATCGAACATTTTACCTGACCATGTATTCATTCTTGGAAATCAATGCTAATGCGACCTGCCCATCAAGAATTTGCTGAGTGAGTGAAGGATGGGCGTGTCTGGCTAGGTTGTCACCGGTTGTCACTCACCATGTACAGTGGTGATGCGAGGTGATTGACAAGTTGCAACCAGCCAATATGATGGAGGAGGCCGGATGGCTCCTCCTCCAGCCCGTGAATACAATCATGATTGGCTTGTTTCACCCTCATCACCCCCGACCTATAATTCGTAGTAATCTGGCGGGAGCTCAGAGGAAAATGATTCAGGAGAGTGTAGTTCACTGAGTGATTCAGGTGTCGGTGACGCGGCGCAGTCGGCGCGCGCGGTCCCTCCCTCCCTCCCTCCCTGCAGCGGCTCGCCGGCTGCCCGCCCGGCACTGCTGACAGTTCAACTGAACTGAGAAATGAACAAATCACTTGAGGAAGTGATTCGGTTTAGTACGTTCACTTAAAAGATTCGTTCTATTGAACGAATCATTCGCAAACGACACAACACTATCACAGGGACTCGGGAAGCTTGCGTGATGTGTGTGGAAAGAACAGAGGATAAGAAAATAGGTAGGCCCTAATCAAGTCATATTGTAATATCGTAGCCAAATAATGCCTGGTTTAGCCACTGAGCTAAGAGAGCTTATTGAAGGCAGAAATAAATCTAAAAGAAGACACAGAGAAATAATCAAATGGATGAAGAAGAGGGATGAGATACCAAAAATGCAAACACAAGATGAAATTCAAGGAATCAGTTTGTGTGGACAACTATGCATGGTAAGTTTTATTTTTATTGGATGAAATGAAATTTATTTAATTGTGAGCTATTAAGAGTACCCAATATATCTTAATTCAGGTTAACATTAATTTCTAGAAATACATGACTATACACTACACTACTTAATACTAATCTACAAGATCACAACACATCAAAACGTTGTGAGCTTATAGATCTGCTATTTTCAGAAAAAAATACTGAAAAAAAAATTCAACACTTTTGAAACATTTTAACACACATTTTATGGGGGTTCCTGACACAAAATATTTTCAGATGGGGTCCATGGCCAAATACAAATTAATTTGGGGGTCCTTGACATGAAAATGTTTGAGAATCTCTGCTGTAGGCACTACCCTGGCCTGTGTCATTCTTATCTTTATTTGTATATCTTCAGGGTTTGCAAACACCATAACCACAGAGGGAGGAAACTGAAGAGGTCAATTAGACACAAATCTATATTCAGCAAGTCAAAGGTCTCCCTCTTCAACTGGATGCACTTTGTGTACAGGTACGCTATGGCATAGGTATATGATTTTAGTCTGTCTGTCTATGATGAAAAGTGTTCAATGTTTCAATAGAAATACTGTATAACTATGCTGTCATAAACAATAACTGGAAACTATGTAGTAAAGCTTGTGATTATTATGTTATGGAGCATCTCTAGACTCATGATGATAACAGGTGCTTGGAGTTATTTCACTTTTGTGATTTATTTTGCTAAAAGGTGTAATTTACAGCTTGAATTCTTTACAGTTTAATTATGTTTAATTGCTGTTACTTATGGGACGCTGTGTTGGTCAGTATTAGGCCTGATGGAGCAAAATGAGTGTCTGACCCTGCCTCTTGAAACTCAATTGCAATTGGCTATTTTAATCTATAGGCTCTGGCAATTAATATTAGAAATAGGTAGATTAGATTTTACAAATACCCTATTAGTCCCAAATGTATTGACAGAGCTCTGTAGAAAATACCACAAAACATATTTTCCATCATTATTGCTGTTTTTGTCTACACAGTAGTGGACAATTGTCATATCCTGGGGTGCAGTAGATGCAAACTTTGCGTATCAAACCAAAAAGATCAAAAGAACTGTGGTATAATTATTTGCCTTGTTCTATCAGATTTGCACAAGGCCTGCGTCTACGTCAAGTAGACATGATCAATGATGACATCTCTGGAAGCTCACAACCCTGTCCAAGATGGCTCAAAAGCTGCAAGATGTGTGCACTACTGCGATGGACAGATATCAGCAAGCAAGAGGCCAGTACATTGGGGGGCGGCAGCAGTTTGTCACCGTTGATGAGAGCCACTTCAGACACAAAAGAAAGGCAAGCAGCAAGCACTATTATCAAGATAGTAATGCACCTTACCATTGAATGACAGATTATTCATTTTGTTTAAAGAAGAATGATTCCTAATATTTTATGTTTTCAACAGTATGGACAGGGACGAATGGCTGGTGGCTGGAAGAGGAAGAAGTGGGTGTTTGGGATGCTAGGTGTGAACCGGAGAGGGAGAAGACATGCAAAGCCTGTTCTTCGCTTAGTCGAGAGAAGAAGAAGGAGAGATCTGGTGCCACTTATAGCTCACCATGTTAAAGTGGGGTCTACAATAATAAGTGATGAGTGGCGGGCTTATCGCAATGCTTTCCCTCAGCTAGGTTACACCCATTTCACTGTCAATCACAGTGTGTCATATGTCGATGCCCAAACAGGTGCGCATACTCAGCACATAGAGAGGGCCTGGAGAACGGTTAAGGAAAATGTGTGGAGACTCAGGGGGAATCGTACAGAGGAGTTACTGGTAGACCATTGAATGGTATGAGTGGCTTGCCCGTAAGCATCGCAAAGGGCCATTAGGACGGATAATCCATGACATTGCTGTGATGTATGGACATTAAATGTCCCTCTGACATTAAATGGTATGAGTGGCTTGCCCAAAGGGCCATTAGGACAGATAATCCATGACATTGCTGTGATGTATGGACATTAAATGTCCATCTGAAATTCTGTTTATTCAGTGTTTAGTACAAAAAGTGCCCAAACCTCATGGGTTTGTATACTGTTGTATACTGCTGTTCTGCCATGTGATGGCTCAGTATGTGTGTTTCTATACATTAAACACAATGTTCAACATTTCATCTGTGGTGTGTCTTTGGTAAAATACAGTACACAGAAAAGCCTATGGGTGGAACAAGGTTGAGGTATAAAAATTTGATATTTTAAATATCACATCAAATTTCTGTACCTCGAACTTGTTCCACCCATTTGCTGTTCTACAAAGTTTGGTATTAGCAGATGGTTAACAAACTATGAACAACTGATCTGTAAAGTGTGAGTTAATATATTAGTTAAGTATTAGTTATTAGCTTATGTATGTTATTGGGACGTTATTCTAAAGTTGCTTAGAATAACGTCCCAGTAACATATATAAACTATTAACTATTAACCATGATACTTAGCAAATCATTAGTAAGTAATTCACTAATAGCTTGTTCATGATCTATTACTAGTTTATAAGTTATAGTTATAAATCATTAACATACAGTTAACAAGTCATTTATAACTCATTAACTAACAGTTAATTTATGGTCTATTAACTATCTATAAGGCATCGTAATAAATCCATAACAAACTATTAACAAAGGCTTAACAAGTCATGAATAACTCATTAATTAACAGTTTACAAATGATCTATTAACTAGTTATAACGGATAGTTAGTATAAAATGTTACCAAAGCAAGTTGTTCAGTTAAATAAACCATGTAGAGATCATTACAGAGACTTGTTATCTGCTGTGACTGAGAGAGAGAGACTCTGGCATTGCTGTTCTCTTCAGTTGACACTGAGCCATCATTTCCCCTACACGTTTTGGTTCACAGCCAGGTGACACTGCAACAACAACATGTGGAACTGAATTGTCACCTTTGAACATTCTGCTCTGTGGATGAGATAACTGAACAGACAAAGCACACCCTTGTGGACCCACAAACAAAATCTGCTCATACTTAAGCCAATCCTGTGTATTCAAATGCGCATCAGCCACTTGCTTGTAAGCAACTGAAGGGTTGAATGCTGCTGTACAATGACACTGTAAGACAGGCCTCATTGCAGACATCAATGACGCACATGCAGGTGACATTTTAGCAATGCACTGAATGTTTGACACAGTAAAAGTAGACACCATGTCAAAACCTGGTAATGTCCAGCAATACAAACAGTCAACAAGAGATTGCAAGAATTGAACTGCCTGTATGGCTCTGTCATCTGGAATAGTTAACCATAATCCATCTGGAGTACACCGAATAACAGCATGTAGTTTGCATAGCATCTTGACCCATTAGATTAATTGGGCTCTTCTCAGAAATCAGAAAAAAATGTTGAATCTCTGAACCTTCAATTATTACATCTGATCTTGTGGACATTGGCTCTGTAGTGGAAATACCAGCAACACCTACAGTGGTGACATAACTAGAAGTTGGAGTACACACCTGCTCATCAGCCCTGACAGTTGGAATAGTAGCTCCACTATCAACCAGAATATCAACTGTGGTCCCATTAACTTCAACCGACATAATGGGATCTTGTGACGGATTATTAGGAAGCCTAATTCTAGCTGCTTGTAATTTAGGATGTTGTTGAGCTGATCCATTTTCCTCATGGCTCCCCTATGCTTGATAAGCCTGATTGTGTGGTGTGTGTTGAATTTCATGTGGCTGCGGAGGGGGTGGTGGTAACCCTGGATGAGCACCATATGAACCATAGCCATGATTCATGTTGGGATAGTTTGTGTAGTGATGAGGTGGCGCTCTACATTCTCGTGCCCAGTGACCAAATTTGCCACAGTTGCGGCACTTCCCTCTTTTCTGTTTATTGTCCTGTTTAAAAGAAGGCTGCTCACAACCTTTTTGACGCTTATCATCACCATTTGCATGTTGAAGCTGTAGGGGAATTACCTCTAAATTAATGTTGCATTCGTTAATAAAAGCCGGGCGCCAACCTTCCTCAGCTAAGAAGGATTTTGTATATCATATCTTGTAATGCTGATGTAGTGAACGAATGAACCAACAGTAGATCAGTCTGATAATCTAAGGCGTAAACTCTCAGTACAGGGATTGCTTATATCCAGCTCAAAAGGACACCGTCTGACAACGACTTGTATGCAAATGATTATTTATTAAACACAAAAAGTGAAATGAATATGAATCATGGATATGCGATTATATGGATGAGGTAGAGTAACACAAACACTGCACAGAAGAACTTATGGCGAGAGAACGGTAAAATGAGTTTGGCGATAGTGAGAAGTAGGCGGTTTTTTTAAAGGGGAAAGGGGGACGCGAATATGAAGTTAATTTGTTGAATGAACAATTTAGAGAATTTAAACAAATTGACAATATCTCAACCTCATGGACCAACTCTTATTCAAAACCGCTTAAGTATGCCTACTTTGTCAGCAACGTTCCTAGATGTCTGCCCCAAACTGACACGAAGAGGCTCCGCGTCGTCGTCCGTCACTCTGATCTGCACAGCGGTCTGCCGGACGAATCAAGCGACCCGCTGTTGAGAGCCGGTGTTGGACAGGGATGTCTCGGGAGCTGAGGGTCTTCGGTGTTGGTTACAGACAGGTAACGGCTTCCGATGGTTATTTAACCTGGACCAGCGGGTCAGCAGCAGGCTACAGGTCTTCGGTGCGGTCAGTTAGTTGTTGGCCGTTTGGCAAGGCTTTTGATTACTAATAATAAGATTGAGAAACTCTTCAATGGCTGGTTGAAAATGTCTTCAAAACTATTATTACGTGACTAGACTTTAACAACAAAAATAGGAATTATGCGGCTTGGCGTGGCGAGCAAAAATGAAAGTTTCACGAAGAAGATTAGAAAAGTGCGTTTTCTGCAGAATTAAATCAGGCCACTCTGCGTAGTTGTGAGCAGCAACAAAAAGATTGAGAAAACGACGGAGCGAAAAAAATACTTGAAAACTAAAGACAAAGAACTTAACACAAACTAAGACAGAACTAAAACTAAAACAGAACTAGACGAAGGAAAAACTGAAGACAAAACTAAAGTCCGTTGCGCGCAACTAAAGTTATCATCGCTCCAGGGCGTGTCTAATCAATAGGTCGTCACGCATGTGGGATGGTTCACAGACGCGCAACGTGATTTCATTTCACAGAGCAAGAATTAATTAATGATTCATACTAGGGCTCATCTGCTTCCCACTATGGTCAATCGAATATATTTTAAATGATCAATTTTCAATGGCACTTCAACAACAACATGCGTGTTCACTACATGTGTTAGACAATTCTTATGAATAATGACAACATTAAACAATGAACATGGTAACATTTTCTAATACTGATCCTAATAAACATGATGATTAAGGGTATAACTACTTTAATATGATGAAGGAATAAAGAAGGGCAGACTATATTTGCTGAAATGATTATCGCTATTATGGTTACTTATTAATAAATGTCTCCCGCTAAGCACATTCAACCTAACTGCTATGAACCTCTAGATGGCAGTATGGTTACATGGTAGAAATTCAGAGAAAACCTTTGAAATAGTTAAATTCACAGTTTCATCATTCTGTAAGTTAGAAACACCAGTAATCTACGGTTAAATCAAACATAGAGATTTGGTTAATTTGGTAGGTTAAGCAAAAAGGCACACAGAGATACAGAACAGTTTGCTTCAGGAATGTCTAATTTACAACCCATCAGCATTATCTGATTTCAAGATTCCTTTGAGGCATGGCATTCGTCCATCCAGGCAGTTTTATTGTCCTTAACTCCCAAGGGTTATCAAGAAAGAGTTAGCACCTCCATGAGAACGTCTTGAGCAGATGTAAATGTGAAAGGAAGGTGTTATCAGTGACTCTTGTTGCCCTGAAAGAATGTGAAAAGTTGTTCTACAACCAGACATCTTGTCTCTGCCTGGGTTCACACCTTCCTGTGAACCTTCCAGATGGTCAATAACTCTTAAAAGTCCGATTGTTTTATCACTACACTTCTCCTGAGAAATGGAAAGAGGGGAGAATAGGGTCAGCTACAGACCAGTTCTGCTACAAAGCATTTGTTTGGCATTTGATGCTGTGCCACCTTGGGAGAAAACTTGATTTCTGTATAAGCCCATTCTCTTGCTCATTGTCTCCTTCCAACTTTTAGACTGCCAATCAGGAACTGCCATTTTGTAACATGATGCAATATGTGGTTTTACATTTTGCATAAGGGTTTGAATAGCGAAAAGATCATTGTTTTCACGTTTGATTCCAGCATGAGTATCCCATGCTTTAATAAATCTCTGTATAAATTCTGGTAAGGCTCTTTGTTTCCTTGCGCACACTGGGCAACTTGTAAAAAATCGCTGCGAGACTGTACACATGCAACAATTGCAGTTTTAGCATCTTCAGCTAACCAATCATGCAATTGGAGCTGTTAATACTAGCTCTGTCCCTTTTGTTTTTCTGTCTAGGGATCTAGTCACTATTGGGGTGCGTTTCATGTGTTTACCATGCTGCTCTTTTGTTTTCCATGAACTAACATTGCTCCCCTCTCTGTGTCTGTGTGTTCCGTAACTGCATGAGATGACATCTCTCTCTGTCGATGTGTGTCTGCGAATGGCACCTCCTCCTTGGAGGTGTCTGTTTCTAACTCTGAGTCAGTTAGTGTTCTGCTATCACCCTGTGCAGAGCTCTGACCCTGAGCTCCTTCCTCTTCTTGCTCAACTCTATGTACTTGAGCAGCTAACTGTGCCTCAGCTGCTTGCTGTCTTCCCTCAGCTTGTCGTCTCTGGACTATATCAGCTGCAGCATGTATAAGAAAATCATCATCTGTTGCCCTTTTGTCTATCCCTGATCCACTAAGTAATTTGGGATACAGCGAAGTCGTATTTGTGTCACTACTCACATTCCTGGAGCACATATCATTCCTACCTGATTGAATTGGAACTGGTAGATGAGCCTCACTCAGTACTGTCAACAAGTTGTCTGAGGTGGGTTTGCCTTGACGCCTCGCCCCACCATACATTATTGATTTCACACTTGCAGCAATGTCATTCTGGTGTCGGTCTTTAATTTTTTTTTATTTCTGCAGCTCTAGCTCTATCTCTTGCCACACTCTCAAACAGTCCCTCATGTATCTGTAATCCCATCTTGGATTTCCTTTGCAGTCATCCATCATTAATTCAGCTAGTCGCAGCTTGCGTTCCTCAAAAGAACCTTCATACGGCCATTCACCCTTTGTCCATTCACACATGAGTGCAGTGAAAGGCATTGCATGGTGCCATTTTCTCTGTCTTCCTACTAGTCCAGCAGCTGATGTTGGAGAGAACATAGCCTCGTGTGAAGATGTCTTATTTTGTGAATTATCTTGTGTTTGCCTATCAGTGGACTGTTCTCTTGGATTCAGATATTTTCCTGAATTACCATATTTTGCCCAATTATTCAAGGATTTGTTTCTTGCCTTGGCTGTGGACTGATTATTACCCATTTTACAACTTTCACTTAATTTATCAATGGCATTTTCAAACAACAAACAACAATATGTCAACAAACACTTCTGCAGCATCTAAATCTCCATTGTGTTTGAATTTGCATCATATCAGTGGTACAATTCCTGAAGTTTATCTGGATGAAGCTCTATAAGAACTCTTCATCTGGTGTCTCTTTTTTCTTCTTCTGTGGTTCTCAGACACAACAGAATTTTCTCTCTCTTTATATGTACAGATACAGATTTACCACATCTCTTGATCACTCCGAAGCAATCATTTCTCAGCCGCCCCAGAATGTCTTCCCATGAATGTAATCTCACTGTGGGTCTTATCTGCCAACAGGGCGCAACCCAGAGTTGCCCCAGAGACCACCGTATTCACAATTCTTTATTCACTGTCACCAACTGACTACTGACATTAACATTTTCAATTCAAGAAGCTTCTTCAAAGCTTGTAACACTCCTTAGAAATTTAAAACCACATTGAATCTGGTCACATTAGCTCACTTAATCTTTACAATTCAGAATCTTTTAGCACTTTTGATTAAACATCTACTGGGAAGCTTGTTATGGCACATTTGCCCCAAACAACACTCCCAGACAAATTAGCCAGGTGTCCAGCTGAACGCATAGTCCAGCTGATACCGCCCAGACACTGATTTCTGACCTTGTAAAGGCTTGGAGGTTCATAGATTATTTCAAATCAAAATACAGTTTCTTTTTGATCTCGTCAAACACAGACATAGCAAGGCAAAGCAAAGAAAACTTCAATTTGCACTTACCAGTCTTGTTATGTTGAGATCCTGTTTGTGACGCCAAAATTGTGGTGGAAATTCTTGTGAGCTGAAGGAAGGAGTTCACCAGGAGACTTCAGATGTCTTAGGCAGAGGTATTTATTGCAGGCTTGATGCATCAACGAGAAGCTGATGAGCAACACAATGTCCACAAGTGAACCAGGGTAGTGCCACACCAAACTCTGAAGATGTCCTTTCTAATGGGGTGTATAAATACCCATACCTACGTATGCCCTTACATCCAACCCTCTAACCGAGGACATTTTTGACCTAATTCCTTTAAAATGAGACCTCAAGCATTCTTCCTCAAATTGGTCCGGTATCTGTCTGTACAATTTATCTATAAGACCTCGGCTACCCCTGTAGTAAGATCAGGGGAAGAGAATTCCTGTCTGATGTCTGCTAGAATGGCCTCTAAATATTATGTTAATGTGTCTCTGTCTGACATCTCTGTGTTATCCAACCTTGAGACCTTTGGGCGCCAAACTGTACAGAAGGCCTGTGATAGAAAATTCCCTCATAGAGACAAGCACAAACTGAACACTTGTCGTACTTTTCACAGTAATTGAGGAAGGAAGTCAAATTAAACCATGCTGTCCTTCATAAATATTCGCATTTGAGTGTTTCTCAAGTGGAATTGTCATTCTGAGACAGTGTGACACATAAAAACAAATGAATCTTAAATGGTGATGCTCATTTGATTTTACAGTCAAAATCACACTACATGAGTGACAGGAGCACAACATCAACACTTGTATTTTTCACAGTAACTGTTTAGGAAGTCAAATTAAAACATGCTGTCCTTCATAAACATTCACAGTTGAACATTTCTAAAGTAGAATTGTCATTCTGAGACAGTGTGACACATAAAAACAAATGAATCTTAAATGGTGACGCTCATTTGATTTTACTTTCAAAATCACTACATATGAGCAACAGGAGCACAAAATGAACATGTGTTTTTCACAGTAACTTAAAAAGGAGTCACATGAAACATGTTGTCCCTCGTAAACATTCACATTTGAATGCTTCTAAAGTGGAATTGTCATTCTGAGACAGTGTGACACAAGAAAACAAATGAATCTTAAATGGTGACCCTCATTCGATTTTACACTCAAAATCATACCACATGAGCGAGACAAGGACAAAATGAACATGTTGTACTTTTAACAGCAACTGAAAAAGAAGTCAAAAGAAACAATGCTGTCCTTTAAAAACACTCATATTTGAGTGTTTCTCAGGTGGAATTGTCATTCTGAGACAGTGTAACACATAAGAACAAATGAATCTTAAATGGTGACGCTCATTTGATTTTACAGTCAAAATCACACTACATATGAGCGACAGGAGCACAACATCAACACTTGCATTTTTCACAGTAACTGTGAAGGAAGTCAAATTAAAACCTGTTGTCCTTCATAAACATTCACAGTTGAATGTTTCTAAAGTGGAATTGTTGTTAACGCTGGAGGCAAAGGAAGGCCAGGACCCAGGAGCAGAGGCGTAGGAGAACCAAGGTTTATTTATCAAAAGTCTAAACAAAAAATCACCTGAACCAGGGAAAGATGCTAAACAGCAAGAGGAACTGAAAATCACTGTAAGACAGGAAAAAAGGGAAAAAATCAAAAGAGCAAAAGTACCAAAACAACGTAACTAAAAACTCACCGGACAACCGGGAGACTATCTACTAACTATAAACTAAAGGCGACTATGACAAAACTCGCAGTGACGAGAACAGGTAATCAGAATTAGCACACAGGAGAGGCGAGACAAGAGACGAGCGATCTATCAGGAGAGCTCCGTACGGCACAAAACCAGGAGAATAGTCCGGCACAGGAACGGCGCATGAGGTGGCTAAAGTAGCTGAGTTAATGGCTTGATGAGGTGCAGGTGTGGATCATGAGTCTGCTCCGAGTAGATCGGTCCGCCTCTCTCCCGCTCCCTCCTGCTGAGTGAGAGTGGGAAAAAACAAAGCGCAGTATCAGACATAGGAGAAAAGAAGAGAGAACACTGACCCGAGACCACAGCCATCACAATTGTCATTCTGAAACAGTGTGACACATAAAAACAAATGAATCTTAAATGGTGACGCTCATTTGATTTTACAGTCAAAATCACACAACATGAGTGACAGGAGCACAACATCAACACTTGTATTTATCACAGAAATTGTGAAGGAAGTCAAATGAAACCATGTTGTACTATAAAAACATTCACAGTTGAATGTTTCTAAAGTGGAATTGTCATTCTGAGACAGTGTGACACATAAAAACAAATTAATCTCAAATGATGACGCTCATTTGATTTTACAATCAAAATCATTACCTATGAGCGAGATAAGCACAAACTGAACACTTGTCGTACTTTTCACAGTAACTGAAAAAGGAGTCAAATCAAACAATGCTGTCCTTTAAAAATATTCACATTTGAGTGTTTCTAAAGTGGAATTGTCAGTCTGAAACAGTGTGACACATAAAAACAGCTGAATCTTAAATGGTGATGCTCATTTGATTTTACAGTCAAAATCATTACATATGAGCGACAGGAGCACAAAATGAACATGAAACATGTTGTCTGTCATAAACATTCACAGTTGAATGTTTCCAAGGTGGAATTGTCATTCTGAGACAGTGTGACACATAAAAACACATGAATCTCAAATGGTGACGCTCATTTGATTTTACAGTCAAAATCACTACATATGAGCGACAGGAGCACAAAATGAACATGTATTTTTCACAGTAACTGAAAAAGAAGTCAAAAGAAACTATCAGGGCTGTGGTCTCGGGCTATTGCATCTCCCTGATGCTGTGTTTTTTTTTCCCCCATCTCACTCTGCAGGTTGGAACGGGAGAGAGAAGCGGGCCGAGTTGCGTCAGTAGGTGTGTCCCAATTCAGGGGCTGCATCCTTCGGAGGACCCAGCCTACGCGGTCTCTGGAGGCTGGGTCCTGCGGAGGATCCTCCGTCGGCCGCATCAACTATCGGTAAATGGGACGGTCTAGCCTTCGGAGCGTGTCCTGATTGCGTCACGACGTCATAACTTCTTCCCTCCTAACCCGGGAAAAACACAAGTACGGGGTGCAGAGATGCGCCTGTACAGCTCCTATCGCTTGTAAGAGGCGCGAAATGTAGCCTATTATACAACTTACAAATTCACCTGATGTGAATATCTTCACAGCTTCGCGTCGGACGGCGCAACTGTTATATTAGACCTAATCAGTGGAGGGAAGTGACATGATTGCTTAACGTTATGTTACGTGATACAAAGTATCGTTTCAGAGGGCAAGTGCACCTCTTACCGCTTGTGTGTGTCCAGAGGATGATGCCAAATTTTGTTTCAAAGACTCAAAGTCCACAGATAGTTTCCTAAATCATTTTTATTGCAAGAAATATTATCCACGATTCACTCTGATCATTAAATGTGGTTAAAGGAAACTATAAAATCACTCATGTTGTCTCCTGTCTTGCCGTTGTGTTAAATAAACTGTGAAATAACGTATGTTCTGAGTTTCTGTTGCCACGGTTACCAACTAGCGTTTGAGCCAGCGCAATAATTTAGAACAATCAGGCTATTTGACCGGAACTTTTTTATAGTTGTCCTACAACTCTTTTTAACGGAGACCCTGCAGCCAATCACAATCGAGTATTCACCCAAAATAAGATATCAGTTGACATGCGAGCTTGTAACATTTGTAAGTGAAGAGTTTTAATAAGGCTAACTGTTAACTGAGCTCCTCATATCAACAGGTCGCCATTATTAAAAAAAAAACAATCGGTGCGCAAAGCATCTTGGGATATGGGAGGCCGTGAAGGATAGTAGCGACGCATCCTCCAAATACAGGGAAAAGGAGGACGCATTTGTCGGCTGCATTTGGAGGATCCTTCGAATTTGGACGAATTGGGACAGCCTTCGCGCAGCGTTATGACGTAAGCGGCCTTCAAATCCATCCTCCGAAGGATGCAGCCCCTGAATTGGGACACAGCTAGTGAGTGAGCTTCATGAGACGCACCTGCACCCAATCTGTTAATCAGCTCGGCGTGAGCTTCATGAGACGCACCTGCACCCAATCTGTTAATCAGCTCGGCTTCCTAATTCACCTCATACTCACCTCCTGTGCCGGACTATTCCCTTTGTTCCCTGATGCATGCAGCTCGCTGCCAGAAACTCTCTCGGCTTCGTCTCGCTCTCCTCGTCTCCAGTACTCGCTGTTGAACTGTGTTTTCTCTGTGAGTTTTTTCATAGACGCCTTTTGTTCTGCTTTTCCGTCAGTGTTTTCCCAGCAAGACTGGTGATTTTGAGTTCCTTAATATCGTTCGTAGTTTTCCTTTTTTTCTGATCATTGTTGTTTTGATACTTTTCCCTGGTTCAGGTGATTTTCTGTTTTTGCTCGCTTATATGCGCTGTCCCTGGTTCAGGTGATTTTTTGTTATTGTATTTTCACTAAATAAATCCTGAGTTTTCCTCCGTCTCCGCAACTGGGTCCTGGCTTTCCTTAACACGAACCATAACAGAATAGTCCGGCCAAAATGGACCCAGCGGAGACCGAAACACTGAAGAGAGCTCTCTCCACTCAAGGGGCTCTAGTCAAACAGCATGACACCACCCTGCTCCAAGTGATGGAGCATCTACAGCAGCTATCAGCCAGCGTGAATTAGCTGAGCGGGCAACTGGCGACCATCCGGGACCAGCTGGCTCCTCCTGCGAGCTCCTCACCACCTCAAGCGGCAGAGCCTGCACCCAGCCCCCCGCCACTGGTTAGAGAACCATTCATACCCATCCCTGCCAGATACTCAGGTGACGTAGGGATATGCGCTCAGCAGCCCCACACTTATTCCACTCATCAGTCGAAGACAGCATTTGTGATGAGCCTATTAACTGGCCAAGCCGCGGCCTGGTCCTTGGCCATTTCTAGTCAGCGCTCGGACATAACCACCAATTTTACTCGCTTCGCTGACGAGATGAAGAGAGTATTTGATCACCCCACCAGAGGCAGGCAAGCTATTGGCCAACTATTAGATCTATGGCAGGGTAATTGGTCAGTCTCGCAGTACGCCGTAGAATTCCGCATTTTAGCGGCGGAGAGTGGCTGGGAGGAACCGGCGTTGCAGGCGATATTTATTAAGGTCTAGCGGGGGAGATTAAGGACGAATTGATGGTCCGGGAAGACAGCCCCTCCCTTAATAGTCTTATTGATCTAGCCATCAACTTAGACAACCGTTTGAGGGAAAGATGGAGGGAGAGATTAGGTAGATCCAGAGGGCCCCCACTACCCCCTCTCCAGCCCGCACCTGCTGAATCCACTCCAGTCGCCCGAGGACCCACCTACCTGGCACCCAAAGCCCGACATGTTCCAGCCGAAGAACCAATGCAGCTGGGAAGAGCACACCTCACTCCAGACAAGCGACAGAGACGGGTCCGCGAGAGGTTGTGCATCTACTGCGGCAGCGCCAGTCACTACCTGAGACAATGTCCCGAGCTGCCAAAAGAGCGGGCTCACCAGTAGGATGGAGGTCACTGGTGAGCCGAATTTCTTCATCCTCCTCGTCACGCATCCAAGTACAAGGTATGGTGCACGGAACTCAGCAAACCTGCCCGGTCCAGGTCTTAGTGGACTCTGGTGCGGACGATAATTTTATAGACATAAACTTTGTTAATATCCCCACGTGTGAACTGACCGCACCGAAGGAGGTGGTAGCTATAGACCGGAAACTACTGGAAGTGGTAACCCACAGAACTACTCCACTAAAACTTATTCTCTCAAAGAACCATCATGAACTCATAGAACTGTTTGTAATCTCTTCTCCTCTCACCTCCATCATCTTGGGCATCCCCTGGCTCAAGCTCCATAATCCACACATAGACTGGGCCACAGCCACCGTCCGCGACTAGAGCCTACACTGCCACGCTCACTGCCTGCAGTCGGTGGTCCCCACCCAGACCACCAGCTCCGCCCAGCCCCCAGAGGTGATCGACCTGACCAACGTTCCCCGTGAGTATCATGACTTAAGAGATGTGTTTAGTAAAGACTCGGCGGGCTCCCTCCCTCCTCACCGTCCTTACGACTGTGCCATAGACTTGCTCCCTGGAGCCCCTCTTCCCTCCACCCAACTATACAATCTTTCCAGGCCAGAGAGGGAGGCCATGGAGAAGTATATCAGCGACTCCATGGCGGCCGGCCTCATCGGACCATCCACTTCACCACTAGAGGCAGGATTCTTCTTTGTCGAGACTACACAGGTTTGAACAAAATAACTGTCAAAAACAAATACCCTTTGCCGTTGATCGACTCTGCTTTCAGCCCACTTCACCAGGCTTCAGTTTTCACCAAACTGGACCTCCGCAACGCCTACCACCTAGTGAGGATTCGCGAAGGGGATGAGTGGAAGACAGTGTTTAACACGCACCTTGTACACTTCGAGTATTTGGTCATGCCGTTCGGGCTGTCCAACGCACCTGCGGTATTCCAATCACTTGTAAATAATGTACTGAGAGGTTTACTAAACAGCGTGGTCTTTGTCTATTTGGATGACATACTCATTTTCTCCCGCACCCAGAAAGACATGTCGAGCATGTGCGGGACATGTTTAACAGACTTTTGGTAAACAAGCTGTATGTAAAAGCCGAAAAATGTGAAGTCAAGTGTAAGTTTCTTGGGCTACATTGTCGAGAAGGGGCGACTCCGGGCCAACCCGGCTAAGGTGGAGGCAGTCCGGGAGTGGCCTGTCCCCTCGACCTGCAGAGGTTTTTAGGTTTTGCCAACTTTTACCGCAGATTCATCCGAGACTACAGCTGCATAGCAGCCCCCCTCTCTCAGCTAACATCCAGCAAAGTCACCTTCACCTGGTCCCCCGCGGCTAATGCAGCTTTTGACAAACTAAAAACCATATTTACTAATGCACCTGTTCTCATCCATCCAGATCCGGAGCAGCAGTTTGTGGTCGAGGTTGACGCCTCCGATTGCGGGGTCGGGGCCGTCCTGCCTGCGGACAACAAGCTGCATCCCTGCGCTTTTTTCTCCCGTCGGCTCACGCTGGCCGAAAGAAACTATGATGTAGGAAACCGGGAGCTGTTGGCGGTGGTACTGGCCCTGCAGGAGTGGCATCACTGGTTGGAGGGAGCAGCTCAGCCTTTCGTGATATGGACTGACCACAAGAACTTGGCTTACCTCCGTTCTGCGCAGCGGTTGAACTCACGTCAGGCCCGGTGGGCGCTGTTTTTAGGCCGATTCAACTTCACGCTCACGTACCGCCCGGGCTCCCGAAACGTCAAACCAGAGGCTATCTCCCGACTGTTCACCCCCGAGGGAGGAGGGGCCGACACCATTCTCCACCTCAAGTGCGTCGTAGGAGCAGTCCAGTGGCAGGTGGAGCGGGAGGTCCGCAACGCTCAACGGGGTCATCCGGCACCTAACGGGTGCCTGCCCGGTTGGCTTTTTGTTCCCCCATCTGCTAGATCAGCTGTGCTCACATGGGGGCACACATCCCGGATAGCCTGCCACCCCGGGATACACAGGACCCTCGCCTTGATCCGACAATGCTTCTGGTGGCCCTCCATGACCGCCGATGTCCGAACCTTCGTCGCCGCCTGTACTGACTGTGCCCACAGCAAAGCCACCCACCAAGCACCAGCTGGCCTACAACCCCTGCCCATTCCGTCACGCCCGTAGTCCCATATAGCAGTGGATTTTGTTACCGGCCTTCCTCCATCAGAAGGTAATGACACCAGTTACCACCAGTTCTCCTCCGTCTCCGCAACTGGGTCCTGGCTTTCTTTAACACGAACTGTAACAGAAACGGTAACACTTTCTATGAAGACCACATCTATAGTACATTATGAGCGCATTCATAGTGAATTATAATGCTCATCATAATGAATCATAATGCATTATGACTACACTCATAATGCTTTATGGTGCACTATATGAACAATTATGAATAACTAGAAATCTAGCTTATAATGACTTATAAATCCAAGGGTCTTATGAGTGCTCTTGACAGGTTATAAACTACAGACTGACTGATGGGGTTTATAATACGTTTTCACCACTTGTACCCCTCTATACACACACCTCAACAATAGACTGTTGTAAGGGCTCATAGGATGCTATAAAACTCCATGAAGTTATCAATGTATGCTTTAAGTAAAGTGAAGTTCATATGGTTGCATCTGTAATGCAGCATACCTCATTGTAATGTTTCATTGTTGGTGTTAAGTAAAGGGTAACACATTTGCATGCATTTAAAAGAATCTATGCTGCATCATAAGTCATTATGTCAGATACTAAAATATGAAGACACTGCTAAATATGTAGACATAATAGTTTTCAGCTGAAAACATGGTTTTGGGGTTTAGTTACTGTTGGTATAAAACACTAAAAATGAGAAAAAGACAAAACACATTTTAAGTCTCTCTATTTCTCAACTTTATTTTCAAAATAGAAACTTGAACACTTAAGCGCAAACATGTGGCATTCATTTTAACAATCTAACAATTCGCAAACGTCACAATTTGTCGGACGTGTGAAAAGCAATGGAAATGCGTAGCTGACCCGTACAAAGTGGGACATCTGGTCACCCTAATCATCAAAATGTAGCAGTATGATATGCTGCTGGGGGCTGAATACAGGTGGGTCGGCTGTTCTGTATTCACTTGGCGCATTAGCCTATCGGTGAAAAGGGCGAGGGTATAAAAACCCTCCCTCATCCTCTCTCACTTCCTGGCTCGAAGGCCCTTCCGCATCCCAGCCTTCCACTTCGTCCTCTGTTCTCCATGCAGATAGGTACGCGGCTGCATACCGGCAGGTTATTTTTAGCTCACATTAGCCTATTAAATGGTTCGGCTGTGTGTTTTTAGTGGTCCATCGTGGTTAAGGGGATGGCGGCGACCTTCCTTGTTTGCCATAAGCACTAGACAAAAAGAAGACCAGGTACGGACCCATTAATGTATGTTTAGCCTAGCAATAGCCGGCTAGCCCAGGTGCTAAACGCCTCATCGGTCTGTGTCCACAGCGGCGCTTGAGGCACCACCGGCGCATCACAGACGCTCCCAGTTTCGATCCAGACCAGTGGATCGAATCTGGACACTAAGATAAGTGCAGGAACGCTGTTGCTTCACCGACCCCCATTGCCTGTAGCTTGTGCATGCTGCTCCTGCTTCCGCTTTGCTCGCTACTGCCTGCTCCGCTTGCTGTCACTGCCACCGCTTTATGTTGGGACTAGCTTGGAGTGGTTGCTTGGGCCCTGGTACTCTGGCCCAGCTCCTCTCGTAACATCGGGCCCCAGCGGTGGTTGCCCAGCCTGGACTGTGTGTGTGTGTGTATGTGTGTGTGTGTGCGCGTGAGCGCCTGCGTGCGTGTGTGGACGGGTGAGTGCGTGTGGGGGGGGCTTAGATGGGATAAGGCACTTTCGCCTGTTTCTTTGAGTGTATTGTGTTATTTGAATCCATTGGTTGGTTAATTATTATTTAGTTTTCATTTCGAATTAAAGTTTATGTACCTTTGTTTTCGTATCTCTGGCCAGAGGCTTGGTTTCTTTGTTTCCTTTTTTTGGTTTGTTTGTTTGTTGTTGGTTTTCCTTTGTTGTTACTGAGTCCTTGCCTTTTGTGGCTTTTAACACCAATAACCGATGATGTTGCAAACTAATTGTGCTCTCCCCTCTCCTCTCTAGTTGTTGGGAGCCGACGGTGGTGGTGGTGTCCCAGGTGGCGGTGTCCCTTGTGTGTGGTGTGATCCTGGAGTTTAGTTTGCGGTGTAATTCACTTTCGGGTTAGGTGTCACGTGTGAGTGGGGTGCTCCTCTCTTAAGTTGGACTTCCTCCCCCAAGTCTCCCCTGCACTGTCAGTAAGCTTCCCCGTTGGAGTGGGGTGTTAGCACCTTAGTTTCCTTTTAAGTCTGTTTTTTTTATCGTGAGTGATCTGTTAATAAACTTAAGTTTTGACTAACATCGAACCACAACTCCTGCCCTTCTTTGTATAGCTTACCTGCATGCCTCTCTACTACAACCTCTATTTATCCAGAATTCCCTGGGTGAAAAATCCCAGGGTGGCATTGTCGGCTTTTCTGTCCAAAATTTATATGCTCAGATCTTGTCCATAAGACTGTATCAGCCCTCGTAGCGCCACAAAAACATTATTTTGACACCTCAGTCAGATGCTACAAGATACAGATGTCAAAGCTTCAGAGATGGAGAGAGTTTGAGGTAGCTGGTAATGTTCTGATTTAGAATCCTTGTCTTTAAACCTGTTTTTCTCAAAATTCTGCTCCAAAAAATCCTACTGATCAGCTGAATTCAAGTGATCATAACACTTGATACACACCAGATATAAAAATAATGAAAACAGATTTGAAGAAGAGCTTGAAATAAGCTTCTAGGTGATATTAAAATCTCCAAAAGGTAAATTTTCGACATGGTTTTCCCAGATCCCATCACATATGTATGGACCACATGTACTCAGTGAAAAAGCGCTCTCTTCCCTGCTGGTGGGAGAGTGTGTGTGTGTGTGTGTGTGTGTGTGTGTGCGCGCGCGCGGGGCGGGACTCCACCGTGCGCGACACAGAGAGCAGAGGAGAACTGTAAACGCGCGACTATGTAGAGACAGAAATGACATACCCTCCCGTAAATGACATGCCGTCGTGTAAATAAGATAAATAACATAAAGCTATTGAGTTTGTTTTTGAAAGGTATTCTCAAATGGCTCAGGATCCGATTCAGGTTCGAACAACGGTTGAACTACTGAAGCACTCAGTCCGTTCATTGCTGCCATGTCCACTACTTTCACACAGGTACTGCTACATGAGTCTAAGCTCTCCCCATTACTGTGGTAACATGGGTGGGGCAGCAGCAGCTGATTTGCATTTAAAGCTACAGACACCAGAAACAGCACATTCTGAAAGGGGCTGAAACAGAGGGAAACAGAGGGAGATGAGAATCTTTTTCAAAAAGCTATTTCCAGCAAACAGCTTCAAAAACATGTTTTATGGAAATTATAGTAATTTCTTGAAAAAGCTTCATAATATGGGACCTTTTAAACAGTCTGACAGCTGTCGGGAAGGACTGGATACAGCAGTCTGATACTATTATGCACTTGATTTTCTGATGACAGACTATGGACATATACTGTACAGCAGTGATTTTCAACTGGTGGGTCGTGGTCCGCGTACCCGCTTTCAGTGACCTTTGCCTGGGGAAAACAACAAAAGATAATGAGAAGGGAAGGGTTAATTTAGTCATTCTGTTCATTTATTATGGACTCTTAATGTTCTCTGTATCTGCGAAGCCATTTTTATGTAGTGATTTTTTTCTCAACTGTCCTCTGAATCAGTGTGGAACTGTTTTCAGTGGGTCGCGGGCCTTTGCCTGGGGAAAAAAAAAAGATAATGAAAAAGGAAGAGTTAATTTAGTCATGCTGTTCATTTATTATGGAGACGAACACAGACACAAACACTGAAAGGAATCATGGTGTTCATGTGTTTCTTTTATTGACAGCAGTCAATATAACAATTGAACAGTTAGGCTTTGGACGAACATTTCCAGAGCCTCTTGATATAGGAAGTCAGAAACGTCTGGCCCATTTATCGAGTTAAAACACAGATATTTTTGTCTGCCCCCCTAACATGATGGTAGGGGAAACACTGCTCCACACTGCTCTATGTATGAACCACACACAAACACACACGTGTGTGTGCGTGCGCGGCCGCACATCGGGGCGGAACTCTGCTGTGCGCGATACAGAGAGCAGAGGAAATCTGCAAACGCGCGACCATGTCGAAACAGAAATGACATGCCGTCTTGTAAATAAGATAAATAAGTTAAGGCTATTTAGTTTGTTTAATTAAAGGACGTGACATGTTCTATAGTAAAGGTATTCTCAAATGACTTATGTTGTGATCTGGCACCATATAGAAAATAAATTAACTTGACTCAACCTGAATGTTCAACCTTTTCACAGAATTCTGTCTTGGCTGCTTTTTAAAAATGCAAACAAATCATTATATTAATTGTTATTGTTATATTTCAGCAATAAAATTAAGTCTATAGATGGGCTATGGGTCAAAGTCAAAAATCAACTTTTTTGTCAATTACACCACATGTACAGGACATAAAGAGGGATCAAAGTAAGTCCACGTGAGTTATGTGATTGTGAGTTATGAAAATCTCATATGTACATCACTTTGGATAAAAGTGTCTGCCAAATGACAAAGTAATTGTAATTGTAAAAAGTGTGAGGATAAATAGTTAAGTCTGGTAGAGCTTGCATGGTGCCTCGGTAGAAAGAGCACATGATGGGTGCTGGGGCTCTCGCTCTCTTTAATTTGAGGAGGAAGTAGAGGCACTGGGCTTTGTTTGCCACTGATGCAGTGTTTGTTGTTCAGGAGAGGTCCTCAGTAATTTGGTGCTGCTCCACCGTCTCACAGCAGAACGATTAAGTGGTACGTGAGGGGTGTTGGGGGTGGGTTCTCTAGAAGTCAATTACAATCTCCTTTGTTTTCCCCACATTCAGGGATATTTCCACACCACATGGCCAGTGGGTTCACCTCGTCCCTGTAATTGGTCTCATCACTGTTGCTGATGCTGACCTGTGCTGCATGTGATCTCTCTGTGACAAAGTCCTGCCACCATTCCAGAGGAGGTTGCTCAGGCCAAGCTCTTAACTGCTGAGGGATGATCGTCAGTGGACTGGTTGGCCTGATATGAATACTGAAACGGGTCCAGGAGAGAGGGGAGGCTGGATCTTATTTGTTGCATGGCGAGCCTTTCAAAGCACTTCATGATGGTGGACGTCAGTGCAGCAGGGCGCTAGAGTTTCCGCACCCATGTAACTATTAGCATTTGAGTCTGAGCTCATAAGAGCAGTCACAAAAATGAATAAAATCACTTCTGACATGCTAAACATTAAACACACCGATGAGAAACTTGTTTTTCTCTTCTTGGCACTAGATACACCGCAGACACACAGCAGCTGACAAAAAGAGGAAATAAATATAGAGAAATATTAGCTTTTGTAGCTTAACCTAATAAGCATGTTTTTGGTCTGTGGGAGGAAGCCAGAGTGCCTGGAGAGAACCCATGCATGCATGGGAAGAACATGCAAACTTCACACAGAAGGGCCCTGCCCGAACCGGGGATCGAACCAGTGACCTCCTTGCTGTGAGGCACGTGCACTACCTGCTGTGCCACCGTGCCGCCCTCCATCAGTATTCAATACATACAAATTATTATACTGTAAACCATTAATCAAACCAATAACTAAGCTGTCAGACAACTCTGCCATACTTAAGCAGTTACCTAGTGTTTCTGTGGTTGTGACAAAACGTTAAAAAAAATATATATATATATATATACAGTATTTGAACTCCCTGTGGTCTCCGGGGAAAACATTATACCAATCTCCCTTTAAGATATATGATGTATTAACAATTCCTTATTCCTTAAAACATATTACTCCAGAAACACAAGATAAAAGGCATTATATGTTGGCAGTCTTCTTGTCAATTTGGTATCAAACCAATCCACAAAGATAAACTGTAGTTCCATACAAACAGATTTTTTTCAACTTGATACCACCGGGTGGACCCAGGACACGCTGGAGGGATTATGTCTCTCGGCTGGCCTGGGAACGCCTTGGGATCCCTCAGCAGGAGCTGGTGGAAGTGGCTGCGGAGAGGGCTATCTGGGCTTCCTTGCTGAGACTGCTGCCCCACTCAACTGTAAATATTCTTGAAGGATATCATAGTGTGGCCCACATAGAATGACCAGCCAGTAAATTTTAACAAGTAATATGAGATCACCAGAGAGAGCATTAACACCCTCTTTGCCTGTTATTGAAAACATGTAGTATTTTCTAGAAGAGCACATTACCTTAGACCATTGCTGAGAAAAGTCAGAGACAGCGATCTGGAGAAGTCTTGTAGTGGAGTATATCATTAATGGTTTTACCATTTCAGAGAAGAAAGGAGCGAAACATTGTGAGCATGTCAACTGCCATGTATTTGTGTATGTATATGTATTGATCTATTCATTTATTTCATTACTTGCACCATCTTTGAGCACCCTGAAATGTGCTGTATAATATCCATCTATAAGATATTATTATGATTATTATTTGTACTAATAATTAAATTATTTATTTCTGTATTGCTTTTTTTATTAGTCTTCTCATATTGTAGAACGACATGGAGCGAAACAGAGCGAGATCTCTTTCATCCGAGGAGGGTGTGATCTACTACACAGCTTACTTAAGCCACTTGTGGCTGCATCAGATGTAAGCTTCATGAGATCTCTACAATATACACATTCTAAAGTGGTAGCACACACGCACAAGTACACAAGCACACATCAACAAAACAAACCTTTTTCAAATGAAATTTTGTGCTCGTCTCGCTCATAGTGTGATTTTCACAGTAAAATAATAAATGTCACTATCTAAGATTCAGCTGTTATTATGTGTCAAATTGTCTTAAAATGACAGTTCCACTTAAGAAACATTCAGTTGTGAATGTTTTTGAAGGACAGCATGGCTTAATTTAATTTCTTTTTCAGTTACTGTGAAAAGTACGACAAGTGTTCAGTTTGTGCTTGTCTCGCTCATGTAGTGTGATTTTGACTGTAAAATCAAATGAGCGTCACCATTTAAGATTCATTTGTTTTCATTTTCACACTGTCTTAGAATTCCACTTTAGAAACATCAATTGTGAATGTTTTTGAATGACAACATGCTTTGATTTTACTTCCCTCACAGTTACTGTGAAAAATAAGTGTTGATGTTGTGCTTGTCTCGCTCATCCAAAGTGATTTTGACTGTAAAATCCGGAAAATGTCACTATTTAAGATTCAGCTGTTGTTATGTGTCAAACTGTCTTAGAATGACAATTCCCCTCCCCACCCTCTGCTCTCTTCCTCGACACTTTCATTAAAGCCATGTGGATATGTTGTTCCTAATTTATTAACCCAGTCTCTCTCAGCTCTTTGTCTCTGGGCCATGGACTAGTGTGGATTACACTCTAGGGCCAGGGCATGCACTGCATCCCAGTCATGGGAGACGAAATGCTGGAAAACATGCCGGTCAGTATTCTTTTGTTTTACAACATTTTATTTATGACATGTAAACTGTACATGTATTGTCAGGCTTGTTTCTTCCATATATCTTTTATCACATTATTTACAAATCACCATATACACACAATTTTTAAAGAAATATTCCCCTCTCTGGTGGTGTTAAACACCTCTTATTTGTGCAAGTCAAATAGCAATCCTTGCTGTTTAAAATATTTCCAAAAATGGTCCTGGACTGCCCTCTGCTGGACATAGCTGAGAACAGCTTTGGTCTGCATGTGGATGTGTGTGGTGTGGATTGTTGGGACTGTTGTCGGGAATCCACTGAGGGTTCCACAGCAGACCAGGGGCCCGTTTCACAAAGCAGGTTTAGTGAAAACTCCGAGTTTGTTAAGCCTGAAATGAAGGAAACTCTGAGTTTTCCGTTTCACAAAGGGAGGTAACTCAAACCAGAGAAAGAGGGGTAACTCTAGCCTGTTTCACAGAGAGGGGTAACTTAAGCTCTCGGTCAGTTACCATAGTAACAGACTCTATGAACCTAACCTGGTCGGGACCAGGTTTTTCTCAATGAACCTCGAGTTTCTCTCTGTCTCCGCCCTCTGTCAGCCACACACGGAATTTGATTTCCTCATTCATTCGTCAGCAGGCGAGTTTTGGGATAACATAGTTCTGCCGTCTGTTATTTAAAAAAATCAGTCAGTAGGCACTTTTTTTTTCACTAACATGTCCTTTTGACAACGATCCCGTGGATGAAGGTGCAGCATTACTGCGCAGGGAATTAAATATTCGTCGGGAGATGGTTATCAGACCGCGCATAGATGTTCTGGCATTTCCAGACAATTATCTTTTTGAACGGTACCGTTTCACGTCACAGTCCATCATCTACATACACAACCTAATCCGTCTTTACATTTGCAACATTGCCAGCCGGAGTCATGCTCTCACATCCCAGCAGATATTGTGTGTTGCGCTGCGTTTCTTTGCGCAGCATTATGTTGGTGATAAAACAACTACACAGTCAAACAGCCACTTAATATTTACTTTATAATATAACACATGATCAAAATGAGGTACCCCCATTAAATTATGCCGTGTCTTACCTGTTTGAACAATGTTTTTATGTTTCATCTTGAGCTGCTACCAAGTTCACTTCTCCCCCGCGGTTGCACCTACATGAAATAAATTAATGAGCTACCATTCAAGCAGTTTTCCCCTGTAATATTATTGTGATTGCAAAGGACTACATTTAAACTTACGCATTGACCCGTGCAGCAATGTTCTCCCACGCCGCCTCCCTCTCTTTTGCAGCTGCAGCGGTGTTACACTTTTTTCTAAAAACATGCTCAAATTCGCCGTATGAGCGCATTAAGAGTTCGAGTTCCAGTATGGTAAAAAACGCAGCCCTCCTCTTCCCCGTCGCCATGGTGACTCGTCGAATCGGGGCTCCATTGATGTTGGCTTTTTATAGTCGTGGTGCACGCGCTTAACTCTGAGTTAACCTACTCTGAGTTGACTGAACTAACTCAAATCACCTGTTCTGAAACGGCAAACTCGGAGTTTCCTATCTCAGGCTAGATCAACTCAGGGTTCAGGATTAGACTCGGAGTTTGTTGAACCTCCTTTGTGAAACGGGCCCCAGGTGGTGACTGTCTGAAGAGCCGTGGTGTCCTGGCCATTGTGGTGTAGTGGCCAAGGTGTAAGAAAGGAGGTCCTGGATGGGACCCGGGAACCAATGGGTGGCTCAGACCTGGTGCTGGGGTTGGCGTGTAGGTCACCGACTCCTCCTCTGACAGCTCCTGGACCCTGTTCTGAGCTGGTGTGGTTGGATTGTTGTTTAACTTACGGATGGGCTGCTGCTACCGCCACAGTCAGTAGTTATTCCAGCCGTTATTGCGGTTGATGTGCGGGCGCTGATTATATGATGAGCCGGTGGTCACACGCTGGTGTCCTCAACCATACCAGCCGGTGGCCACACAGTGCTGCTAGAAAGTCCGCTGGGGCTGTCTGATAACCACGGTGGGACTGCTGGTTACCTCTGGTCAATTGTGCATGTTTGTGAAAGGACAGCATGGTTTATTTTGACTTCTTGTTGAGTTACTGTGAATAATGCAACAAATGTTCATGCTGTCTCATTTTGTGCTTTTCACGCTCATATAGTGTGATTTTGACAGGAAAATCAGATGAATGGTAGTTGTGCATGTTGTCCTTCAAAAACATGCACAACAAGGTAAAGGTAAAACTTCTTTCAGCAGCTTAGTTGGGATGGGATCTAAAATACAGGGTGAGGATTTTGATGATGAAATTATTTAAATTAGTTGATCTGAAGTGATCTAGATTGGAAACAAACCCAATTGTTTTATGCCCAATGAGGCCCTTCACTGCCTCCCATTAGACACCAGGATCATTCTCAGATGGGTTGTTAATTGCCATGAATTCATATAATTCTTCTTTCATGTCTTTCAGGAAGGGTTCATTCTGCCATGATGTTGAAGTGAAATGCCAAAGTGCTGCACCTTTTCAGTAAACGAAATTGGGTTTTTTTTGGCTGTCACAGCTCTGTGATCTGAGACAAATGGGGAGCAAATAAAAATAAAAAGTCTCATCATATGGCTGATTAGAAATGATAATGTGATCAACAGGAAGACTGCCAACCATCTACCACAGAATAATAAATAGGCAATTTCCTTAATGCAAGAGATGTGAGATGTTGCTCTCCAACTTGGTCACGCTTCCATCTAAGGAGTGTGGCCAGACTGCATTAAAGTCAACAACTATTATTAGATAAAATTCAGATCACTTGAGTATTAGATTTTTTAAGTAGTCAGAGAGCATAAAATACATTTGGTGCATATACAGAGAGATTTTTGTGTTTGTGTTTTTGCAATTTGCTACTGTTCCTATGTAAATAATTACTTTTAGCAATGATTGCTATGTCCACCACCAACTCTCACTGCAAAACAGGTATGGCCCACTCACTCTGAATGACAAAAGGTGTGAGAATACTATGTTGAGGCCAGGGAAACAAATCACACCAAGAGCATTAAGGCTAGCTGAATCCCAAGGAATAGCTCCAAGACCACTGCAAGGCCCAAGGCCATGAGTAATATTGCTAACTTATAAGGGATTCAACATCCATCTTCCCCATCTTAATCGTATTCTCCAGGGATCCAGCCTCCACCACAATGACCAATTAATGAGTTAGTTAAAGCTGCCACACTAAAGCTCAGTCAAATTGGTGAGCTATTAAACAACAGTAACCATAGACATCATTCAGGTGTCTATCAGGAATGAGACAGACCCCATGCCACTTCCTTAAACAGCCAGTCAAACACATCATAGCAATCACAGGTGATCACCTGCTATCTGTCTCAGGAATCTTAAATTTGTTAATATTCAGTCACAGCCAGTCTCCTCTCCTGTCACACAAGTCCACTGCAACTGAAATTAGCTCTTTTTAATGTCATATCATTAGCAAACAGATCCTTTAGTTAATGATATAAGTAAAACAAATTTGTATTTTATGTTTTTACTTGAGACCATGCTAAACAGGCTTGTCCTCCAATTTATAAATTGTATCAGTCAGTCAGACAAAACAGGAAAAAGGCATTGCAGCCATTTTTTTCTGCACAGTTTGTGTGTAATGATATTGACCTGAGTTGATTGACAGCAGTTGTGTTAGGCTATGCCTTTAAATACAATATTTCTTGTACTCAAAAATGCAGTCCAGAGACAAGAGTCAGAAAGAAAATAATTTATTAACAATGTTTGTGAACAAAAGGCAAACAAACACAAAACATACTCACTAAGAGTGGAAATAACAAACAAAAGAAAACCACCAGGTGGATTGAGGCAGAACAAACAATGAATGTGGCTGGTAGGTGTAAGGGAAATTCTCCCTGTTGATTGTTGAGAGTTGCTAATTCTCTGAAGAATTACAGACTCGGTGTGATGAATCAGGTCTCTTTAATACATGCAGCATGGAGGGAAGACTCATACAACGTGTTCTCTCCAGATCTCCACAATGTCTTGGCTTTTATACTGCCCAGCAACAACAAGGACAACTGGTTGTCACATGCATCTGGTAATGGTAAATTATTCCCTAAAAAAATGACCATTTGTGGAGTGCACTCATCCTGTTTCCTATGGTTTATACTATGCTATAAATTCCTCAGGTACAAAGAATTACACCCTAAATTCCCCATTCATCCTGTTTCCCTCATCGAATATCCTTTTGTCCTCTCCATCATCTTAGGGAGAAAGGCCCACAAAAACTTGTACAATTCATAGACTGATTCCTGGGATTAGTAAATCATCTAATTCCTACATAGGCACTGAAACAGAAGAGCACACGTGCGTGGGGGGAAAAAAAAGAGAAAAGATCTAACATCTAAGTCTTATTAAAGCACATGAGGAAGCAACTGGCAAAAGACTGGGTAATACTCACAAGGGAAATACTCTGGAAACTCATGGACTAGATCAGGATAATTCAGCAAGAAGTAGAGCTGAGAGTCTTCCTTAAATACTCAGCCCTAATCAGGCTGATGCATGTGTGTGAACACCTCCCAGTCAGGGATGTCAAAGCAGTCCCTCAGTGCCAAACTGGACTCCTCTGACCATCTTCTCACTTACCCGATGGTTGGCAGTTGTTTATTCACCAAAGTATGCACAGAGCAGATGAACCAGGTTGTGATTGGAACGGCCCAGTCGGGGGAGCGGTGAAGAACTGTAAGCATCTTTTGTATTTTGTAGTGGATTACAGCGTAATAACAGTGTAGACTGGTAATAAGACAAAGGGTATCAGAAAAATCCAGATTTTAATAGAGCCAAGTAGTTGAGCAACAATAATGAGTCAACACAGAAATAAGATTTGAGTAGCAATTCTTATATTGTTACAAAGAATAAAGAACAATGGCCAGTTTGTACAAAAATACAATTGTGATGGGATCTGGAAAAACCAGTCATATGTCGAAATTTTACCTTGTGGAGATTTTAATATCACCTAGGAGCTTATTTCAAGCTCTTTTCAAATCTGTTTTCATTATTTTTATATCTGGTTTGTATCAAGTGTTATGATCAAAGTCAGCTGATCAGTAGGATTTTTTGGAGCAGAATTTTGAGAAAAACAGGTTTAAAGACAAGGATTCTAAATCGAATACGACCAGCCACCTCAAACTCTCTCCATCTCTGAAGCTTTGACATCTCTCTCTGTGTATCCCGTAGCATCTGACTGAGGTGTCAAATAATGTTTTGATGATTAGGGTGACCAGATGTCCTGCTTTGTGAGGGACAGTCACGGATTTCCATTGCTTTTCACACGTCCCGCAAATTGCGACATGGTCGTAATTGAAGTCCATGGAATGTGAATGTATGTGTGAGAGAGTATGTGTGTATCTTCTTCTGTGTTTCTTCTTCACAGTTCTTTAGCTCGCCATCTGACACGATAGGGATTTCGTCCTGGTCCTTGGATTTTCATCCACTCAAAAAACCTTACCTATAGACAAGGTCACATATATCTATCACACTCTATTCTCGGATGCATCCTTAAAGGTTTTGTTGTCAGAATACAAGTATTGTATTAAATCTCATACATAAAACTTAAATCTGATCAACCTTATTTTTTAGTTGTACAGCATTAAAGTATATCAAGGTTCAATATGAAGGTTAAACATTAAAGAACTCTCATGTTTTACTGTTCATGTCAACAGTGTCTCAAGAATATCCATCACGGTAAGTGATTAATACTATTGAGATATTATGATAGCTTATCATAACTGGTATATCATAACTGGAATAACAATAATGTGCAAACAAAGTAACAGTAGGTTCTTATATTGAATTAGTTTCAGAGATAGTAAAGAAGTGTGCTTATTTACTCCTCCTGCACTATAGGCCTACTAGTGCAATAGAAGAGCTGCACCAAAAATTACTCTCTGACTTACTTTAAACTCACAAGTGAGATGGCATAAATTCGGTAATTTGCATTTAATTTAATTCAAATTTCTTCGGCATTAAATTGTAAAAAATATAGTGCTGGCTGCAGTCACATATTCAAAACATAACAAATAAGTCAAGAGTCAAGATGAGAGAGAAGAGCTCATGAACATCAGGGTAACAACACCAGAGGATTTATTTCCCAATTATCTGCTCCCAACTTTGGAAATTTTGGACATCCTGGAAAACGGGCCAGTGCGCTCGTGCGTCTTCGCCAGCATGAACTACACACAGCTTTACTGGGAATATTCTCTAACGTGTGTTCAATGCCCAACAAACTGGAGGAATCGCAACTACTGTTGGGTGAAAACAGGGACTTTTCTTCATTTGCGGTTTTGTGCTTCACAGATACGTGGCTGAGTGGATTAATACCGGACTCTGCGCTGCAGGTAGCAGGCTTCCAACTCTACCACACGGACAGAGACACAGAACTTTCCAGCAAAACTAAAGGTGGAGGAATCTGTCCTCTGTCCAATTCTACATCAACAGTGGTTTGTGCAACGATGTGACAGTGATCCAGCAGTACTGTTCTCCTAACCTGGAATCTTTTATCATTCACTGCAAGGCTTTTATTCACCCCATGAGTTCGCTTAATTCATATTAGTCGGCATTTACATCCCGCTGCAGGCCAATGTGCCGGACGTATGGCGCATGCTCGCCGACCAGATACTGTGTGTGGAGCGGACCAACCCGGACTCTTTAGTTATTGTCCTTGGTGACTTTAACAAAGGTAACCTCACTCACGAACTCCCTAAATACAGACAGTTTACTAAATGCCAGACCAGAGCGGAGAATATTCTGGATCACTGTTACACTACAGTCAGGGATGCTTATCAGGCCGTTCCCCGTGCTGGGCCACTCTGGCCACGTCATGGTCCACCTGATTCCTGCGTACAGGCAGAAACTAAAGCTCTGCAAACCTGTAGTGAGGACATCAAGGAAGTGGACCAGTGAGGCTGTGGAGGATCTCCAGGCGTGTTTGGACTCTACTGACTGGGATGTGTTCAGGACTGCTACTGTAATGATCAGGCCCTTTATGGTCATTTCATTTGTTCTCATGCTCTGATCTTTAGCCTACATGAATGTCCTTCATAGCCTAGAGCCGTAAAGGATAACATGGCTGGTGAGAGCCACTTCTCATAACAAAAAGGCAGGTGGCACTCTGGTTGTTGACAGTCTTGTCTCCTCTTCTCTGTTTGTGATGTCTATTGCATTTATATCTGGCATTCATGCCTTGACCAATTATATTCTATAAGGTATAGTTGATTATTGTACTGGGTTTGGTCAAACCCAACATGATAAATGTGAACTTTTGTCTGACAACTGGGCTCATTCTGGCTGAGATCCTCGGGGAACTCTGACTTTCTGAGACCAGCGCTGCATTACTTTATATGTGACCTCAATAAATACTTTGACTGTGAACTGAAGATTGCTTCGGACTGTTCTTGGGCTTCCAACAAAGAACCAAGTGCTAAAAAATGGTGCCGTGACCCGGATTGGCTGACTCCGAGATCGTGTCCTATTGATGACCACTGGAGTCGATCGGAGGAGAGCTTTTTCAGACAATTTCAGGTGCCTAAATCAAAGGTAAGCAGAAAACCTTTCTCTAAGTACAAATTTCTGCACATTGGACATACCAAATTAAAATTAAAAAAATTGATAATAATTTGATGTTCAAAGGAAAACTGTTGTGTATTAACTGAATGGTCACATGTAAAGTATAAATCACATAGTCTCACACGAGGGAAAGTGAATAAGTGTCCTCGTGAGATTATTAGAGGGAAAGCTCCGTCATTAGGGCGTGGTAGCTAAAAAAAGAATTCAGCTCCGGCCCTGGGTGGCGCGTGGTAGCTAAAAAGAAAGCTCCGGCCAAAGAAGGCGCGTTGTAGCTAAAAAGGTCAGCTCCGGTCTTTAGGCAGACTATAGACGCGTAGTAGCTATATTTATATATAAAAAGAAAAAAAAAAAAAAAAAGGGTCAGCTCTGGTCTTTAGGCAGACTATAGATGCGTGGTAGCTATATTTATATATTTTAAAAAGGGTTCTCCTGGTGAGCTGTGAGCTGTAGAGTTAAACTGTTCATGAGGACACGGGGATAAGTTTGTTATTTTTCATGCAAATGTGGGGTGGTTTCCTACTTGATTGATATTTTACTGTGTCAGCAGCAGTGTATCGAGCTGTATAGACTGATCGAGAATTCCTGCAATGACACAGATCTCAAGTAGTTCTGTAAAAGGGGGCATTGGAATAGGTAAGGTGTTACAGAGGTTGGTGGATTAAAACGAGTGAATAGACTGAGAGAACCCCCATCGATCAAGCGCACGCAGTACTAGACTGTGGGTAGAAGTTTCTTGGTCGGGTCCTCACTCGGGCATTACGCCATTCACCCTCTCTGACTAACATGTGTAAAAACATCTGGAAATGTCACAGTTAGTTGTTGATAAGTGACAGGAATGTAAACCCGGCTCCTTGGGGTCGGTGCTGTTCGAAACATTGACCAGATGGCAGAATAAAGTCCAACATGAGGAAAAGGAGAATGGCAGGGAAAGATTTGTGAATTGGGTGAGGGAAATGCAAATGAGGGGTATGTTTGGAGACTGTGAAACTGCTCCACCAAAGACGAGCGATTTCACCATGTTTCTGAAATTGGCGACAGGGAGTAGAGACCAGGCCAGATCAAGGTTGCAAGATGCAGGAATTCTGCAGAGGCAAAGCAGAGAGAGAAGCAAAAAGAACAGAAACGTTCTTGACAGATTGCCTCTGTTTCATAGGAGAAGTCAACTTCTCCATTCAGTCACTGTCCTCTGCACAACTCAACCATCAACCGCCAGCTGTGACCTTGACTCCAGATCCACAGTCCACAAAATCAAAAGATAACGCACCCTCACCAAAACAGTCAATGCCTTACACTGAGGCACGTGCAATGCTGGATGCTCTTCAGCATCAGCTGCCTCAAGTCGAAGGTACGAGCCCAGAGGCAACGATAACGATACAGACCACGTCCTCTGCCAGTTCAGAATCATCAGATACACTCCCATATCAAAACGCACTCCCTATGATTGTTGTGTCTCTGGTTGTTGTGATCAAAAATGGCCCGCTACAAACTGCCCTGTATCCAGGCGATGGTGAATCACAAAAACAGGCAGAGAGATATTTGGATGAGACGCGTGAGCACTGATAATTTTCTCAAAACATCCCGTCCAATACCCTCATCTATACTAACCCGATCGTGTGCTCTACCATCCGAACATCCAACTCACATAACCAGTCAGGACATTCCAGAGGCCGCATGTACTGATCCCTCCATACACGCCCTAACCTCTGCTTTCGAGCAACATGGGCTGCAGAATTGGAAAGACCGCGCTGACCAGTCAAGCTATCTTAACCTGCCTCATGTCACTGCCCGTGAACCCAGTCATGGTAACATCCACACTTGCTTAGACACCCGTCGACATCAGTATCAGATGCCACTAACATCAGCTACCACCGCTGGAGGACGAACTGTTGCCACATACACTCCGTTCTCCCTACAGGATACTGCACAGATTAAATCTGGCCTGCCAGACATAAACAAAGGGGGGGCTCAGTGGATCAAGGCTTTCTTAGAAAAGTGTGCAGGCCTTGTCCCAGCTCTGGGTGATTTCAGATGTGTATTCGCCTCATGCACATCACTGGGGATGTTGGCAGAAATTGAACAACTCAGTAACACAGATAAAGACCCTGATGATCAGCCTTTACATCTTCTGGTGCACCTGTTGTGGCCTGTCATCTGAGAAAAGTTCCCTGTACAGATGAGATCTGCTGAGTTATGTCACATCCCACCAAATGTGAATAAAAAGGGTGCTGCATATTTGCTCCGGGTGAGAAAGCTATGGCAGGAGAGAACAGGGGAAGACCCAGCTGTGAGTGAGACAATAGAGCTGCTCTTCAGAGGAGCAGTGGAAAACTCGGTTCCTCAAGCTGTTCAGAAAATGCTGAAACATGTGGTTGGTTTGCCGACCATGACATACACTGTATGGGCTGCTCATGTCATCCAATACATTGATAATGACCTTGAGCACCAACATCAGGAAGAAAAGGAATTGGCAGCCCTCCAGGCACAACTGCTAAAATCACAAGTGAAGAAAATGAGAGATGATGTAAACCTCAATAAGTCTGCTGCTAAGCAGATGCTGTCTCAGCCAGCTTCTCATGCCTCTGCCCCACCTCTTCCATATGACCCTCATCCTGACCCTCCTCCTTACCCATGCCCACCAGCTTCCCTAAAACGCAAACCCATCTATAATAATAAGCGAGGGCAGAGACGCATCAGCAGGTTTGGCTTAGCCCAACCTACTTCTGACCATTGCTTCAGATGCGGTGGCTTCGGACACTGGGCCCGTGACTGTCATGTTCATCGATACTCGCGGCCACAGGGAGGGACCCCTCAGTATGTCTTTAACACATATCCTTCCTCTCCTCAACCTCAAGCTCCTCCTCCTTCTCACTTGCAGCAGGGGAATTTCCATCACACCCATGGCACCCCTCAACTTCCACAATAGAGCTGCCCAGGACTAACAGCTGGTGACTCTCTGTGTTTACATGACTTGTTTCTTGAGCCTTTAGTTACACTAACAGTCGATGGCCGGGATTACATGTGTATGATCGACACAGGAGCCAGGTATTCCACTTTAAATATGCCACTCTCTCCATCAAAGAATACCGTACCTGTTGTTGGCTTCTCGGGAAACACAGAAGAGTGGCCTCTGTCAGCACCCTTATCCTGTCTGTGGAATTCACTTTCTTTCGAACATTCTTTTCTGCTGTCCCCTTCTTGCCCTGTAAATCTCTTGGCCAGGGACATTTTGTGTACATTGAACATATCCCTCCTCATGGCCCCTGACCATGTTGACATCACCTTTCCAGATGGCTCGGTGCAACGCTGTGCCACACCTAAAAGCGCTATTAAACAGATGATACAAGCCGATGCTTCCTCATCTGCTCCTGCTAAGGAACATGGAGCTGAAATATGGTAGGGACTTATTCCTGACTTCTCATCCACCTCACTCCATCAAACTTTTTCCTTGTGGCTCCCTTGGATTTCTGTTCTGCATCTATACACCGATCCTCTTGATCCACCCCACCACAACGATCTTCAATTTTCACCTTCCACACAGACTTACATGATTACTCACTCCTCACACACCATCTTGTATCCGGAGAAATGCTTTTTGTCTCGTACGCATGGCAGAGAAAACACTGATCATCCAGATACCCAGGCTCTACTGAACAGCTTGCCAGATTCATTGTGGTCAACAGGCAATAATGATGTTGGTCTGCTCAACATTCCTCCTATTCCCATCCCTCTAAAGCCTAACGCTATTCCTATTTATCGGAGACAGTATCCACTGAAACCTGACCAAATCACAGGTATCAAAAATACAATCAAGGGACTGTTACAGGCAGGTGTTCTTGTACCTACGACTTCAGCATGGAACACTCCCATAAATCCTGTTCCAAAGCCTGGTAAACCTGATTACCGTATGGTTCATGACCTCAGACCCATCAACAAAGTTGTCGTTCCCACACACTATGACACGCCGAACCCGTACACCATGTTGAACGCTATTTCACCTGAGCATAACTTTTTCTCCTGCATTGACTTGGCTAACACGTACTTCAGTATTCCCCTGCATGAGGATTCACAACAGATGTTTGCTTTTTCTTATGAGGGTGCACAATACACTTATTCCCGTCTACCTCAGGGCTTCATAGACTCACCATCCATTTTCAACCATGTTCTGAAACAGCAGCTACAGTCTTTGACGTTTCCACAGGGTGTTTCTCTTCTTCAGTATGTGGATGACATCCTCTTGGCTTCACTCGATTCTGATTCTATCATGAAGGCCGCTGAAATACTTTTACGCCATCTTGCACACTGCGGCTTCAAAGTCTCGAAGTCCAAACTCCAGCTTGGGAGACCAGAGGTGACATTCTTGGGCTGTGTGGTCAGTTCATCTGGTCTGAGGATGACAAATGCCCAGAAAACAGACATTTTGAGTCATTCCAAACCAACCACTGTGAAATCCATGATGCAGTTTCTGGGGCTAGTATCATACAGCAAGAACTTTGTTCCAGATTTCTCTGGTTTGGTGGCACCTCTAAGAGCGCTAATCACACAGGCTGGGTACACAAACTACAACTCTCCCTTACAGTGGACAGTAGAATCTGATAAGGCTTTTGTTGATGTCAAGGCTGCATTATCAAATGCATGTGCTCTACACTCTCCAAACTACTCAGAGCCTTTTCATTTGGATGTTGATGAAAAGAACGGCTTTGTGAATGCCGTTCTGTTTCAAAAGGGGGAGAGTAGGAGTACAGCAGACAGGAAAGTTTTGATGTACTACAGTTCCAAATTGGATAACATGGAGATAGGACATCCTACATGTGTCAGACATGTAGCAGCAATAGGGAAAGCAGTACAAAAGACATCCCACATCACCATGAGCAATCAGACTATAGTACACACTACACGCGGTGTAAAAGCATTTCTTGACTCCAATGCATTCACACTATCAGCGCACAGAATTCTAGGTCTGCAACAGTTGCTTAACAAACCTCACATTCACTTCACTAGTGAAGGAACTAACATGGCTCTACGGATGGACACTGTGCAAGATCATGACTGTGTGGCAGAAACTAAACTAACTAAAGAGATGCAACTGCACTCCTCTCTACACAAAGAGCCTATTGAGAATGCTGAAATGATATTATTCTGCGATGGTCACAGTCGTCACACTCCTGCGGGCACGTTAGTGACGTCATACGCCGTTGTAGAAGAAACGTCAGCCAGTTTACAAACAAAACAAGCCCAAATCGTTCCACAACCAGCTTCAGCTCAAAAGGCGGAATTAGTGGCGATAACCGAAGCACGTAAAATAGCAAAAGGCAAGACTGTAAATATCTATACTGATTCGGCTTATGCAGTTCAAGCTGTGCATGTGGACATGTGTCATTGGAGGAGGAAAGGTTTTACAACGTCAGCTGGCACTCCTGTTAAACATCTGAATCAGTTAATTGACCTCTATTATGCCCTGCTTGAGCCAAAACAGGTCGCTATAGTCAAGTGCAGAGGACATCAAAAAGGAGATGGCAGAATTGCAAGAGGAAATAATGCTGCAGATGTGGTAGCAAAAGAGATAGCAGGGTACAATATGTGTAAGCAAATGCCTCAGAAGGCTCCTGATGACAAGCCGCATAGAGAGCTATGTGTCCAAAACATCAAGGAAATACAAGAAGCGGCCGCTCCATCTGAAAAACAGACATGGAGAGAAAAAGGAGCTACTAAAGATTCTCTGGGGCTCTGGAGAAATCATGCAGGAAAAATAGTAGCTCCGGCTGGACTACTGAATATGCTGTGTCAAGAAGCACATAGCAGAGGTCACTGTGCTAGTTCAAAAGTGACAGCTCTCATTTCACAACATTGGTGGCAATCCCCATCTGAAGGATATCACCACATATTTTGTGCAGTCTTGTGACATATGTAATCAGTTTAATCCAAAGATCGCACTCAAGGCTGGATTAGGCAGCTTCCCAGTGCCTGATGCACCATGGAAGGAGATAGTAATTGATTTTACTGATATGGGAGCAGACCACAGAACTGAAGGTAAAAGATATCTTCTAGTCTGTGTAGATCCATTTTCCAGATGGGTGGAAGCCACACCTACCAAAACAGAAAAAGGAAAAGAAGTCATTAATTGGTTGGCAAAAGAAATTATACCCAGATTTGGAGTCCCAGAAATTATAAGAACTGATAATGGTCCTCATTTCACCAATGAGGATCTGCAACAAGTGGAAAAGATGTTTGGGATCCGGCATAAGTTTGGAGCAGTTTACCACCCAGCCTCTCAAGGCTTAGTTGAAAGAGCAAACAGAACCATCAAGGAGAGTCTAGCAAAAGTCTGTGCTGACATTACGTGATGAACGTGGATTGAGGCCCTACCTATTGTGTTGTTCAACTTAAGATCCACCCCTAATGCGACTATGAATGTCAGTCCACATGAAATTCTGACAGGAAGAAAAATGCCCTGTCCATTCACTACTGCACCATCAGACTCACCGCCTGTGGTGTTACAGCATGAGAACATGTGTGAGTATGTGAAGCAATTGCATAACTCAGTGATAAGTATCTCCCAACAGGTAACACAGATACTCACCAAGGAACAGGATCAAGAAACCTCACCTGTAGAAGTGGGAGACTGGGTCCTCAGGAAGGTCAACAAATTCAACTGGTCGTTGTTGTAAATCAAATTCAGCTGTCCGAGAAAAATGCTCAAAAAGAAGCTGCAGGAGTCGAAGTCCGAGAAGCAACTTTATTGTCGACAATAAAGGGGAAAAAAACACTCAGAGACACACAAGGTGTAACTCCAATGAAGTTCTCCAACTTGCAAGGGTCAGTGCCTTTTATACAGTTCTGCTCAAGGTCACCCCCCACCCTTGGGGCATCTTCTCTTTTTTCTATGATTCTTCTATTTTTTACACCATTACGTTATCTTTTGACCGCTGCTTAGCCTGGGCTTGCAGGTACTTCTTTAGTTTCTTTCTATTCTCTTGAAATTACACCATTAGCTTCTGATTGCCGTGAGCTCTATTTTTTAAAAAGTATTTACCAAATCACAATTTATTATCATAGTTGCACATAAAGTATAATCACACTACTTCTAAGTGCACTTGGAGATTATATTAAGTATATTGAATCGACAGATACTCAAATATGGATTGAATACAGTAAGGTTATATAAGAACACACAGGGTTATGTAAAGTCACAAACAATACCGGCTAAAACCGGCTGAGACCAGCTAATACTGCTGCAAAGACACCTGCAAAACCATGGAAAACACAGAAGGTCCATGATACAGGAGCCCTGCCCTTGTGATCTCTTGATTTCTGCTGCGCAGTACCAGCCTTGCACAGCATCACCATCTTGATCTTATATGTGCCTCTTCTCCATTTCTCCATTGCTCTTGTACTTTTAAGTAAATGAACTATTACACTTCTGCTACAACACTTGCTACTAAAAACTACCATTGATTACAGTGTCTGACTCAATTCTTCACATATCTGTTGGAAAAAATTATACTACATCGTCCCCCAGGTGGAAAGGCCCATACAAGGTAGCAGAAACTACATCACATTGTGTGAAAGTCTGGTTGACAGATGACAGGCTGAGTAATTGGATTCACAAAACACACTGTACACTTGCTCAGGACCCCACTGAAAGAACATTGACTGAGGTTCGCACTGATTTGGAAACTTCATCTGCTAGCAATGATTGACACACTGGAATTGAAGAACTATTGTAAATTTGACCAACCCCAGCGGATCACTCCCTCTAAAAAGACTCCCCTCTGGAGACTCGGATGTGGAACTCAAGTAGCTGTCGCTATATTAACCATATTAGCAGTCATAATCGAACTGCCCATCCTGTGGTGGGACATTCAGCAAGTTGAAGATGTATCAGGACAAATAAGGATCAATGATTCGGCACATGTCCCCTCTGAAAATCTCAGATATCCCCACTCCGCACCAAAACCCAGAATCAAACGATGCATAAAGGGGGACATATATGGGACTGTTGTGATGTGAGGTGCAGAGGACAAAAACATCATGCAGGCAGGGAGTTATGCTGAAAAATTTAAGCAGACTTTTATTGTCAGTCTCTAACAAAAAAAACCAAAAAAAACAAACAAACAAAGAAAACTTAACAATACCCTTTAGCTTCCATTACTCAGCTTAGAACGAATCTGGTGCTGCTCTTCTTAAACCAGTCCACCCTCTCTCCCAGTGCTCTCACATATATAGCATAGGAGCCCGCCTTGCCCGTTCAAACTGACCAATCAGGTCAGCACTGCAGGAAAGAGGGTTGACAAGCTTAACCACAAATACCCAATGTCTTTCTTAGCTTGCTTATACAACAAAGCCTCATTTCATTCTTCAGCGTGTTATCATAAATACCATGCATTCAAAATAAGCAAATCATTTAAATATCACACAGTATTTGACTTAATTACCAGTCATTTGATCACTCATCCTTTGACCAATCAGATCTGAGGATCCGCCTACTCCTACAGCACATAAAAGGGCTATTGTTCAGGCGTGCTTCCTCTTTGAACACCAGCACAAGATGGCCTCCACAAGGACTCACACTCTGACAGGTTAAAACTTTGATTACCACTTGAGCTTAATAGATTCTTAAGAAACAGACTTCTAATGCTGAGTACAACTATACAAAGTTTGTATTTCTCAATTAGTCCATTAAACTAAAATTTAATAAAGAAAACAAAGGAATTGTGTGAGAGTATCTGTTCACCTTACCTAAGAAAAGCAGGGGTTTAACCAATAGTGAGGGAGTTGAGGCTTCTGTTGTAAATCAAATTCAGCTGTCCGAGAAAAATGCTCAAAAAGAGGCTGCAGGAGTCGAAGTCCGAGAAGCAACTTTATTATCGATAACAAAGGGGAAACACTCAGAGACACACAAGATGTAACTCCAATGAAGTTCTCCAAGTCTCTCCAACTTACAGGAGTCAGCGCTTGTCTTTTATACAGTTTGCTCAAGGTCACCCCCTCCCTTGGGGCATCTTCTCTTTTTTCTGATCCTTCTCTTTTTTATACACCATTATGTTATCTCTTGACCGCTAGTCTGGGTTTGCAGGTACTTTTGCTCTTCTTATTCCCTTGAAATTTCACCATTAGCTTCTGATTGTCACAGGCTCTGTTTTTTTAAAAAGTATTTACCTCTTACAATTACACCATTAACTTCTGATTGTCATAGGCTCTGTTTTTAAAAAAGTATTTATACTCACAATAATCACCAGAAATCAGTATGCATTAAGACATAACAAATCATAGTGTGATTGATAACATTGTTATCCTTTCATAGAGTGATGATAGATAAATAACATAGATTGAACACAGTAAGGTTATATAAGGACACACAGGGCTATGCAAGGTTACAGAGACACCTGCAGAACCATGGAAAGTACCAAGATTCATGCTGTAGACATTTGCTCATATGGTCTCTTGATTTTTGATATTTCATGCTGTAGACATTTTGCTCATATGGCCTCTTGATTTTTGATATTTGCTGCACAGTGTCGTGTCAGCCTTGCACAGCATCACCAGCTCAACTCCCCTATGTGCCTTTTCTCCATTTCTAACATTGCTCTTGTATTTTTGAGCACATGAACTATCGCACTTCTGCTACAATACTTGCTGCTTCTGCTACAATACTTGCTGCTGAAAACTACCATTGATTACAGTGTTTGACTTAATTCTTCACATATCAGTTGAGAAAAACTATACTACATCTCCCCCCTTTGTGACTGTAAAGTCACAGCGTTGCTGGTTCAACCAAACTATTACTAGCAGGGATCCTTAATCAACTTATGAGCAAAATAACTCATCAAAAGGAAGACATGGCAAATCATCCCCAAGGACAGTGAGGCAAAAATACATATATTCAGTAGTATCAAGTTTCCAGTTATAATATGCAGTAGTAAGGCACTTTCAGCTCTTAAAAACAATCTATCATAATAAATGCAAAGAAACATGAGATGAATAGATATATAGGTGAAGACCCAAAACATTTCTGTGTATTCCCTTTTGATAATCAGTGTAGTAGACAATTATTCAGTAGCTCTTGATTTCAGTATCAGTAGTAATGATTTCCAGGGTTATGAACATGATTAAAATATGATCTTGCAATTGATGGAAAGTCATTCAATCAGTAGTAGGTGGGCTTGGTGGGGTAGCAGGACCAGCCGGAGTAAGGATCGGTGGAGTATCAGGATCATCCGGATTAGGGGAGGTTGGAGAATATGCATGGATATCTGGACTGGACGGAGTAGGGGAAGTTGGGGATTGAGCAGGAGAACGTGGGGTAGGGATAGTTTGTGCCCTTTGGAGCGCTTGAAGCTCCTCAATACAGCCTTCTAGTTGGACTATAATGGCATTTCACAGTGCAAGAGATGCCTGCTGTTGATCAAAGGCATCCTGAAGCCTACTAAGAGCCCAGCGGGTGGCTTCAAGAGCCTGTTTGTTGACATCCCCCTCCTGCAGGGCAACATGTTTCTCATAGCGGAGGGAGTTGTTTTCACGCCGCAGAGCATCCCTTTCTGCCATAAGATGCAGCCTTTCTTCCTCCCACTGCTTCTTTTCCGTATGATAGCGTTCTGCATCATGGCGCCTCTGGCGATTTATCCTATTAGCCAAGGCGAGGCGGCGCTGCTGCATAAGGAAGGCACGTTCCTGGGGAGTTTTATTCTGTAACTGGAGCCTGAATTGACTCATCTCTACAAGGAGCATGGAGGGATGAAGGAGGAGGTTCGGAGTGGGGGCCACAGGAAGGACAGGTACCACCCCAGTAGTTGCACCATCGGCAACGGGGGCACTGTTAGCTTGAGGCTCCATGAGCAAGGATAACAGAGTAGATGATTGGGCTTGGGATGTTGTTGCAGTAGATGGGCCAGCACAAACAGGTTCGACGGGACATTGTTGATTTGGTCTCTGAGCAACTGATTGGCAGGAGGTCAATGCAGGTCCCTCCATTGACACTGGTGAGGCGTGGGGACCGGGAGGATATGCTATCAAGTTGTCGCCTTGGAAACTGTAGATGGATGTTATAGCAGGACCCGCCAGGTGTGGGGTGCATTCATTCTGGATCGGGTTGTTGGCTGTCATCTGCATCTGCCCATGGGAGGGAGAAGAGCGGATGGAGCCATTTGGGGCCTGCAGGTCACGCCGCCAGTCAGCACTTGGACGGTCAGACATTTCTGTTCATTATAAAGTAAGATAGAGAGATTAGTGAACACACAATCCCTCATTTAGAGTGGCCCTATGACAGGCCCACTCCCCCTTGGAAAGACCCCCTCTACTTTCTTCACAAAATAATGGTTTTCCCCTACTTTGAAGGAGCATAAGTTTTTACACTGAAATATATTGGGACCCTTCTTAAAAATACCCTCTCCCACACATACGTAGTAGCGAGTAAAAAGCTTTGACATCTCCTTCACTCCTTTCCTTTTACACCTCTGAAAGAATATATGAGTACTAAAGAGTAAAAGCGAGCCATAATATAGAGAAACTACATGTACTGTATTCTTTGTAGTAAGCGGCAGTCGATCAGGTGTACCAGGAGTCGCCAGATCATAGTCGTATTTCAGTGTAAGCCGAATACAGTTTGCTGTGACGCCTAAGGGAAGATTATACTTCTTTTCTGTCCATGCGGTTGCCTCAATAGCTTGTATACGAAGATCTTGGGGTAGGGGTGGCAAAGGAAAGTCTCTAGAGTGCACAGAGGAGTTTAAATATTGTACATATGTTTTTGATTGAGTTGCTAATACTGGTCCCAGCGGCAACATGTCTAATACATCTTGTAAGTCCTTGTGATACTCTCGAAGGGCGCAAGGCTTCCGTTTGCCTCTTCGTTGTCTGTGTTTTTTCTTTCCCATTTTAATTTTGGTATATGTCAGAGGCCGGATCCATCATTTCCTCATATGTATTTGCTCCCGCATCGTCTATAAATGGTAGACTTATATTGTTTTGGATTTGGAGAAGGAATTGTCCTGGCACGAACCGTGTTGCTCTCTTAATCACTGCAGACACCAATGGTAATATACAACACATGATGACTGCTACTAGTAACAGAAATCCCCCTAGGAGCATCCCTATGAGCCGGAAGATTTTTGTCCATGACAGACTTCCCAGCCAATCCCAAATCTTTGCAAGGACGTGATTTTTTGTGTTCCAATTCGACATAGCCACGTGCTGATCTCTTAGAGATTTCATTTTGTTCAATAGCAGAGTCAGATTGCCATTTTCACCCGTTACGGTTGGGATGACAGTACAGCAATCGTCTCTAAAATAGCTACAGACACCTAGTTCCTCAGCCAATAGTCTATCTAGAGCAAATCTATTTTGCAGAGCCATCTTGGTTGTTGAATGCAATTGCAAATTAATCCCTTCAAGTGATGAAATTGTCCAATTAATGAATCGCTGCTGGTTATACCAGAGGAAATTTACCCATCTGCTGTTTCTTGCCAACCATTGTGAATTCAGGAGAGGGCCAACAAGAGGTAGCCATCCTGTTGCTTGTCCAGATTTTATCCAATGTTCACTTATGGCTTTATGATCCTCTGGCACTCCTATGGGTTCTTGGTTCCATGCTATGTATATATTATCATCTAGCTTCCAGGATCGGTTTTCTACACTTCGACGGGTCCTAGTTTGAACGGTCCCGTTCTCTTTTGACTCTGTGAAGACAACAATTTGTCCTGTCAGCATAACTGGAGCACATATGCCTGTCCAGTTGGCTGGCAAAGCTTCTTTTACCTGTTGGTCATCATTGCACAACCAGAACACATCAGCTAGTGGTCGGGTACCATTCCTTAATGAAGGGAGAATATATCGGGCATACAGTGTCCCATTCTGTATAACCTTAAAAGCCCAAGTGTCATCCATTATCAATTGTTCACACCTTATTTTGGCTTTACTTGTGGTTTTACCAATGATCACAGACACCGTGATGGTTTGACTTTGGTCTTGTTTTGTCCCTATAGTTTCTTGTTTTTTAGTTTCTCGAGCCTCTTCGTCTTGCCACTGAAGCCATTGGGATTGGTCTACTAACACCTTTTTGAGCCGCACCTGCAAGCCATCATCTGTAGTATCGCTCTTTTTTACCCCATCGTCTGAGAAGGTATTGTTTGGTGCAAACAACTGTTCAGCGAGTGTTGCTAACCTGTTTCTAATATTGGGTCCTCTTGCTATACAAAGAGGATGCACCAATCCTTTGGTTAGTTTGGTGAGGGGTGGTGCCCAATGCTGCTGCGTCTCATTTAACGGTCTGGGACAAACTGTGGTATTTTCCAGCCACGTACCATTTACTCTACTTAGTGTGCTTGCCATAGCAATGATGCAATAAGCAAAACAGGTAGTCCGATTTGTACACATCTGCTTTCTTACTCCTGGAATTGGTTTTACTTCAGGTAATTTCTTTGAGTTGTAGCACGTAATACAAGCTTCCTTGCTGACCTGCCTAGTTGAGTACATCATCCATTGGTAAAACAGATTATTTTCCCATCCCAATATTTCCTTTTGATCTGCCAGTTCTAGTGGGCTTCTAGGTTGGCGCTTTTTCAACACGTTCTAGGTCAACTTAGTTGTTTCTTTAGCAGAGTTTACCTCTGTGCATAGACCTTTCACACATTGCACTTTCATTGCCACCACTCCCTCCATAAAACAGTTGCCATGAAGCGTCTGCGTCTCTATCGGTATGCCATCCGACCTTAATATTAGCGTTTGATTGTGGCGTGCAAATCTAACATATGTAAGTGTGACTGTTGTGTTAAACGGTATTTTCCCAGACAAAGCTGCTGCCGAGCTCGCTGCCAGAATGCACTGTGCGATTTGATCTTCCTTTGTCTCGTTTTTTATCAGCAGATGCTTTGTACTGAGAAACACCAGGCTCATCCCCACTATTAACATAGCCAGAGCTTTTAGACTAGCTATCTGGGGACCAGTCCGGCTCCCTCTATAGCCAATGGAGAGAGCTAAGTGGGTCGAGTTCTGGCGGACATGTTTGAGCTGATGTCCCTTCTCCTGCGTTGAGTGGTGACCATGGAGTGCTCTCATCTTCTTCTCCTGCTGCTTCTCCTGCAGTGGGTGTGGGCTCAGAGTCACTTTCATGTTCCCCTATACTGTCTCCAGGAGACTGTCGGGGTTGTAGTGAGCCACTACTTGCTGCACTACTTTCTGAGCCTCTACTCTCACGCCTTCTCCTTTCTGCAAGTCTCTGTGATCTTCTCTCTCCTTGTGGCTCAGGTGTTTGTCTTTCCTCCTGTGGGGAGGCGTAGCTGTCCCTCTCTGGTTGTCTTAGAGCGGCGTCGCCGTCCCTGTTTCCCTGCCTTCCTGGTCCCTGCAGGGCGGCTGTGCCTTCCCTTGGTGCTTGATTTGGATCTCTAGCTCTGCAGCAGTGATTTAAATGAAACCAAACTCTCTTACCCTCGACTTTCAGGGCAGTTGGGGTAGACAGAATAACCTTATAGGGCCCCTCTCGTCTGGCTTCGTTCCACTTCCGTTTGAACACCTTCACGTAGACCCAGTCACCAGGCACGATCTTTCTCAGTGGCTCTGGGATGTCAGCGTTCCTTTCCTCTGAGACAGCTTTTATCTGTTGAAACACAGCTTTATGTATTTGTGTTAAGTGTCGCAGGTAACAAGTTAGTTCTCTTTCACATTGCTCAAGCGGTGGTCCCTCGTAGGGACCTCTGTAGAAGGGAACCGGCATCGGTCTCCCTGTTAGTGCCTCATGTGGTGTTAGATGTGTTAGTCGGTTAGCTTGCGTACGCATAGACATCAAGGTTAGGGGCAATGCATCTACCCAGTTAAGCTTATATTGGCTGTCTGCTATAATCTTTGCAAGCTTAGCTTTCAGTGTTCCATTCGCTCTTTCCACAGCTCCCTGTGACTGTGGATGATAAACACATCCAAACTTTTGTTTTATACCTAGCATTTTCAAAGCCACTTTCATCGTTTCTGCCACAAATGCGGACCCATTATCTGAACTGATGGTGTCAGGAAAGCCAAATCTCGGAAAAACCTCTTTACACAGGAATTTTGCTGCTGCTCTAGCATCTGGACCTTTAGTTGGAACAGCTTCCACCCACCTACTGAACCTATCCACGATTACTAAAATGTATCTGAATCCCTTTACTCGTTGCGTCATATCAATGTAGTCCATCATTAAATGCCGAAAAGGTCCTTCTGGTGGTGGAATATGTGCTAGTGGCGCTGTGAACGATTTTCGTATGTTGTATTGTGCACATACCTTACATTCTTGTAATGTTCTGTCGACCATAGCCGCCAAAAACGGTGACCACCATACAGGCTGAAGTCGTCTCAGTACCTCCCCCCTTGCGCAATGGTCTTGACCATGCGCATCAAGAATAGCAACTTTAGTGAGGGAAGAAGGAAGAACAAAATGGCCACGTGGGCCGCGCCAGAGACCTGGTGTGGGGCCTGTATCATTATTTTTAAATGCTCCCCTTTTACGCCATACAGAATGTTCATAGGGGCCTGCTGCGGCTTGTGCTGCTATCAGAGATGTTAAAGTTGTGAGAGGCTCACAATCTCCAGCTAACACTATAGGTCCCATACAGGTGGATGTGGCTATACGTTTTGCAGCTTCATCTGCCAGATTATTGCCTTTAGCTATTAGAGTGTTTGTAGTTTGGTGAGCTGCGCATTTTATAATAGCAAGTGCTTTGGGATAATGAATTGCTTGTAGAAGATCTGAGATGGCTTGTCCATGAGTTACTGGTGTTCCATCTGCTCTGAGGAAGCCTCGTTGTTTCCAAATTATACCATGAATATGGCAGACTGCATATGCATATTGTGAGTCTGTGTAGACATTTAAAGTTTTTCCAGCCGCCAGACGGCATGCTTCAGTCAAAGCTTTGATTTCTGCAAGTTGAGCAGAACAAGGTTGAGCACATTTCATAGTTTTTACTTCAGTAAATGTATCATCAGGATGCAGTTGTATAATAGCATAACCAGCATGATTTCCTGCAGCATCTTTAAAACAGGAACCATCCACAAAGTAGGTAAGCTCTGCTGGTATAGGCTGATTGTATAAATCTTGTCGTGGCTTTAAGAACTCATCTGTGTTTTCAACGCAATCATGTGGTGTCCCGTCTACAGGTGTCACCATTCTTGTGGCAGGATTAATTGTGTTACATCGTTGAATAGTAAGCTCTGGGGCTGAGAGGATTACCTCATATCCTGTCCTTCGAGCTTGTGTTAAAACAAATCTGGGACTTGTGATCAATGCATGCAATTGATGTGACGTATACAAAATGGTTGGATGTCCCATTGTAATGGCTGATGCTTTCTGGAAGGCAAAGGCGGCTGCTGCTAGCCCCTGATAACAGGGAGGCAGCCCTGTCTCAATATTATCTAGCTTAGTGCTGTAATAAGCCAGTGGTTGCTTACCAGTGGGAGTTTCCTGCATCAGTACCGCACACGCGTATCCTGATTTTTCTGCAACATATAAATGAAATATATTAGCATAATTAGGGTTGCCAAGTGCTGGGGCCTGTTGCATGTCCTGTTTAAGGGACTGAAAGGCTCCTTCAGCTTCTGGAGTCCACTGCAGTTCGGCTGAGCCATTCGTTTGTCCTGCAGCTCGAACTAAACCACGCAGTGGAGCTGTTTTGATAGCATAATCACAGATCCATGGTCGACTGAAACCGGCCATTCCCAAGAAGGAGAGCATTTGTCCCACCGTTTGCGGTTTGGGAGCTTTTGTCACTGCCTCAATTTGTGAGGGCGCAATGGTTCGTTTATTACCACAAAGTTGTCTGCCCAGATACTCGACTTGTGGTTGGCAGAATTGCAGTTTGTCTTTACTTACTTTATGCCCCCCTTTTTCCAATGCCATCAGAACGGAGACTGAATCGCTGAGACACTGTTCTTTGGAAGTACTGCAAATCAGCAGATCATCCATATATTGTAACACAGTACTCGTGAGTTCTAAGTGTTGAAGATCATTTGCCAATACTCTGTTGAATATTGATGGGCTCTCAACGTAACCTTGTGCAAGACGTGTGTAAGTATATTGCTGCCCTTTAAAGGTGAAAGCAAAAAGGTACTGTGAGTCTGGGTGTAAAGGTACACTAAAAAACGCTGAACACAGATCAATGACCGTATACCAGCAGGCGTCATGTGGAATATTAGAAAGAATGGTATGTGGGTCCGGTACCACAGGTATTTCTGCCTCAACGATGGCATTGATGGGGCGCAGATCGTGTACTAATCGATAATCGTCGGAATTTGGCTTTTTAAGAGGAAAAATCGGCGTATTACACAGACTTTTAGTAGGTTTTAACACTCCTGCTGCTATCAGGCCCTTGATAATAGGTTGTATTCCCTCGACTTGATGTTCTTTTAGCGGATATTGTTTTTTGTATGGAAATACGATTCCTTCTTTGACTTTAATTTGGACTGGTTGTGCTGACTTAACTAGCCCTATGTCTGTTTTACTTTGTGACCACAATCTGGGGGGTACTTGACTGAGCAGTGCTTTGTGTTCTTCTGAAAGTGGCATTAGTGTTGGGATTCTCTGGCTCAGTAATACTTGGACTCCTGTTCCTTCATCATAAGTCTGTATGGAGATTTTCAAATATTGTCCATTAGAGGAAGAATGTATTTGTGGATTACGGGTGGGTCTCCAATTCGTCACCTGTAGAACGTCTTTCATCATTGGTCCTAGGTGATGTGATTCACGTCCTTCAGCTATCATGAGAGTGACATGTGGAACAGAGTTTAGCACTTGAAACCAGTGGTGCAATTCTGGTGGTAATAATACTGCTGCTGCTGCTCCTTGTGGGCCAACATACAGATCTTGACACGCCATGGAGAATATTCTGCCAGTAATCAGTTCTGTCCAGCACTCTTTGTAATCAGCATGCTGCTGTCTCTCATCAAACATCAGAGTGCAATGTAATGGCAGCTGTGGTTCCTTTGCACTAGAGCTTTCCATATGTTCCACTGGCGCGCTAGCTCTGATTCAGCTGGCCATTGAATCCAGTACACCATGGGCTACACATAAGCTTGAGGTTTGTCATTGTCCAGTATTTCTGGTAATTCCAAAGCAGCCATCATATGGGGGGTGTGTTCTTTCATGAATTCCAGCTTGAGTCCTTTGTGAGTGCAGACAAGTAGCTTTTAGTGGGCATAGGATGTCTCGTCCCAAAAGATTGATGGGTGTATTTTCTGAATACAACAAAGGCGCTGTTATTGTTCTGTCGCAGATTACCATGTGCACTGGTTGTGTTAGAGGAGTTACTTGAGTTGTCCCAGAGAAGCCTACGGTCTTGATGGATAGGCCTGAGAGAGGAAGGGAGGAGCCTTCACTGCCGATACAAGAATAAGTGGCTCCTGTATCCACCATAAAATCATATCTTTGATTTTGTATGACAACGTCGACAGTTGGTTCATCTTGAGGTTGGGTGGATACAACCGGCGTCATATACTTCCTCTCTGACTCCTCCGGGCTCCCCTATTGTTGCCACTCTTTGGCTGGTCCTATCCAAGGATTGACAGGACAGTCACTGCAACGGTGACCTTTCTGGCCACATCCCCAACACAGCCACTCTTCGTCTGGCGCAGCATTTAATTGGGTCTGCGATTGAGCTCGCCTCATCATTTGGGAGGAAAATCCTCTTCCTCTCCCTTGGCGGTACATGCCTCCTCTCTGTCCTGGCTGACCCCTGAAAGATGGCGCTCTATTTGGTGGGGGCTGGTTCACATAAACATGAACAGGAGGCGGAGGAGGAGTCTGCTGAGGTGGCTGTTGAATAGCAGGTGGTGTCATGTGCACGGGTGCCTGCTGTATTTGTGGCAGGGCTGTTGGCTGAGGTGCCATTGGCTGTTGATGCATAGTCACCACTGCTGAAGGCGCTGGAGGTGGGTCTATGGTAAACACCGGAGCTTGCACTTTGCTTTTCTCTTTCTTCTGCTTGGTGCTCAGCTCATTCAATTGCAGCTGTGTGAGCTTGCTAGCCAGATGTTTAGTTACCTCTTCTTCTTTTTGTTTTTCTTTTCTTGTATTCTCCACATGATGTATAAGATGTTCAGAGAACAAAGGCCATTCCATCTTCATCAAGCCCACCACATTGTCCAAACGCTTTTGCACTTCTTGAGGCATGGCTTTCTTCACCATCACTTTAAACAAGCTTTTGGTGGTGTCATTGGCATTCCATGCACCTCCTGTCTCCTCTCTCCATCTGTTTTGAAAAGTTCTCAGGAACTTGGCGGGACATTCGTCATCTTTCAACTTTTCTCCTTCCAGCTTTGAGGGATCCATTTTTTCTGGGAAGTGTTTTCTCACCTCCGTCCATATTGCCCCTCGATGCCCATTGAAGCCGACACCATCAACCGTGTGTCCTGTCACAGCTGCTCGTAGCTGTGCTCCATGAAAAACTTCTTCTGTGGTTGATTTGCCTGCTACATACATGAGCAGCGCTTTAATGTCTCCCAAAGCAAGGGTGACTCCTGCTGTGTTCTCTTCCAGGGCTGTGATCCATTTATTAGCCCCTTCATGTATGTCTGGCAATCTTCCTGCCAACCCAATCATGTCACAGAATGACCAAGGCACATATTGTCGGATGTTCCCCGTATTGGACACTGCTTAGCTGCTGTGTGAGTTGTTTCAGATGTGTATGGAGGAGGCAGTAATGTTTCCATTGGAGCAGAGGGCTTCACCTGTTGCTCTGTTGTCTTCTTTTCTTTTGTCATGGCAGGCATTTGCTTCACATCCATCAGGTGTTGTTTTGCTGTTTCTCTGAACCAGCTGAGCACTTCCCTTTCTCTAGCTCTTTTTCCTTCTCTGCTGTTGCTTGTGTCTTTAGCTTTATAATGTTTAATATTAGCTTCCACTTCTCTGCAGCAGGATGCTTCAAAAGTTCCTCTTTCAGGCCACTGCAGTCTTCCTGATGTCCGCTTATGCCACTTTGTCATGCACTGCTTAATTTGTTTTGCATAATCTGGATGCTGCCTTATCAATAGCTCTACTGGGGTTAACAGCCCCTCCCCTTTTGACATTTTGATTCCCATAAATCCCTGTTTCACTCCTAACTCCTGTCTAGTGAGTTCAGGCTCTCCTTCTCCTTTTGTTCTTATCAACACTATTATTTTTCCCGCAGTTATGCCTTGTTTGAGCCTAGGTGTTCTAGTGTGATCGTATCTCAAATCTTCAGATCCGTCTGCGACAGGGGTTTTTGTAATGTATCCAAATTTTCCTGTTTCCCACTCTACCCTTCTGGGGACGATGCGTATCTCCAGTCGTGGATCTACTGCAGCTCTGTGTCTCCCTGCTATAGTCAAATTTTCAGGAATCCCTAAAAAAGGACGCAAAGGGAGAGTCACTGGAAAAAGTGGATTATCACACAACACCTCTAACAGTGTTGCCAAAGTGCGCGGTGTCCACAAACTTCGTATCACTTTTTCCCACGGTACTGAAGGAAACTCCTCTTTTGTTTGAGCCAAATTAATAATCCGTGTGATCAGCCACAATCTCAGATTAATTTCTTGTTCAGTTTGCCAATTTTCTACTCCGTCTTTATCAATATAAGTTCGTTCCAACCAAAAGTGTGTTCTTATGCCACGAGTCTCAATATCTCCTGTGCCACTTAAGTGCTCAGGTGTTACTATCTCATCTTCACTATCACTATTTTCTCTCTGTTCATCCATCCACCTTCTCTTATTATTTACTTAGATTTTCTCTCTTATCTCATTAACTTATTATTATATATATATATATTTTATTACTATTGCTTAAGTGGTTATCTATTATTGATCTTACTATTTCATTCTATTTCTCTTATCATCTAGGCGACATTCAAATCTTCCATCACTCTCCATATGATGCCGCTGAGAAATAGCAAAAATCCTAGCAGCGTCAAAATCCCTAAAACAATATGCCCAATTGATGACTGATGAGCTATGTGCTGCAAGTCTTTTTGAATCAGAAAATCAAAAGCAGAAAAAGCTTTGTTTGCTCCTCCTCTTCTGCTCTCTCCCCCAAGTAACTCAACTCCGAGGCCTCTGGTGTGTGTGTTACTCCACAACTTTCTCTCCTGTGTGTGTGTGTCTCGGCTACTCTCCTCCTACGCGTATGTGTGTGTGTGTAGCTTCTGCACCTGCACTCTCCTCTGTGTGTGTGTCAAAGTCGCGTGTGAGAGGGGAAGAGGCCAGCTCACCCCTCCCTTCGCTTCTGCTTACTTTTCTCCTTCTTTTTTTTAACCCCTTTTCTCCCGTAACCGCTTCAGAGCTCTTATTCTCCTATTTTTCTGTAACTCCTTTTTTGGTTCTTTTTTACATTGTCTCTCGAAATCACTACCTAGTGATTTTGTGCACTTCTTTACTCTCGCTTTTCCTAAGCAAGGTAGCCACTCAAGCAGGTGGCTGCTGCCTCATTCTGGGCAGTGGCGCGCTGGTCAATCAATCACCCGTGCAGACCTATCTATTTCTAGACAGCGGTATCCATGTTGACGACCCACCGGTGTTGTCAAGCATTTACCCGTTCAGACCTCTTCTAGTTCAGAAAAGCGGTATCCATAAATGTTGACACGTCGACGGCCAGACAACCCACCCGTTCAGACCCGACTAATTCTTTTAGGCAGTGGTATCCATGGGCGCCTGACTACACATAAGACAAACAACTGCGCCTGCTTTGACTTGATATGCTATTATCACACAGATCTCCCCGTTACACACGATCCTCAGTCTCATCAATCTCCCATCTCTGCACGCTCAATTCACTTCCCCAACATGAACGGCCTACTTCTAGCCTTAAATCAACGTCTAAGGTGCTTTAATACCTCGTAAAGCTTCATTTACTCCTTTCCAGATCTGTGTTGGTGGTACGTCTTTACCTCCCAAATTCACTTCCTCAACATTGGAAAGGCCTCACTACGGGGTCCGCGTCGCTTTCACTTTCTGAATATTCAGACTTATCTCTACTAGGGACGTTTGCTCTGTTAGCTCTAGCCGCCCCTGTTCAATACCAGCCAAATTAGTCCTCCAGCAAACACCAATGATGCAATCAACCAGCATGCAATGCATATATTAAATATGATTTTTTCACACTCTCCCCACTCATTCATGTCCGCACCATGGTTGTTGCCGAAGCACTGAGACAGACACAGACATATACACACACACAAAGCTTAAGCAGACATAG